>NC_059349.1:6593743-6933743 GCF_019703515.2 Myxocyprinus asiaticus
GACTGAAAGTTTGTTACCTTAATGTTCCACAGCAGTCATTAAATAAAAATCAGGAATGGACACCAACCTCTTTGTTCCTCAGTATCTTCATTGTTCAGTCTGATTGGTTCTGAAATACTGAAATCTTTACTCTCCTCTTTAATAAACTCCTCTTTAACAAACTCCATCTTTTTAGGGGTACATGTAGAAAAGTAGCACATAAGCAGGTTCCAGTGGGTACTTGATATTGGTTTTGCTTCGTTAAACCTGTAAAAGAGAATTTACAACTTTAAAAAAATAGATTAAATAATGAATCATGATTAATCTCAATTATTTTTCAAGGTAATGCATTCAGCTTCTCTTTAATATAAAGACACCAGTCAGAGGTCCGGTGCAGTAGTGCTATTTACTCGTCTCACTCGCTCTCTTCTTCCGAACAACACTGTCTATTCTCTTCCCATCACACAAGCAACAACACAGCCAGTCAAAGTAAATTATGAAGTAACAAACACAGATTCTATACATCTTAAATTGCTTAATAACTGCCTATTCAATTTTGCAGCCACATACAGGCTAATTTTTTGAGATAGTGAATTGGTGGGTTTTTGTTAAATGTGAGCCAAAATCATCACAATTAAAAGAACCAAAGACTTAAACTACTTCAGTCTGTGTGCATTGAATTTATTTAATACACGAGTTTCACAATTTGAGTTGAATTACTGAAATAAATGAACTTTTCCACGACATTCTAATTTATTGAGATGCACCTGTATAACTAGGGATGTGCACGAGTAATCGATTACTAGTTCTACACCAGCCAATCAAGTATTTAAAATACTACTCGAATTTCGCAAATTAATTTTCCTTTACGCATTTGCTGACATGAGAAGCACTGAATTACTCTGTATTTCCCTTTAAATCTCTCACCACATCCTGCAGATACAATTGAGTCCACTGGGGGGGGGGTACTGTGGATGTGTGTCGTCGAGGTGTTGCATGAGAGTAAAAGCTATGAGGTGTCTGTGCTTTTAAAAGCAAGTGAGGCAGTACCTGTAATATTTGGCAGATGGAAATTGTCTTATAGTAAATTTTAGAGAAAACTGGATTGCCTGTTAACCCCAAAGTGTATGTTGTTTTGTTTGATGCCATACCTCAACAAGCTGTGCAGTTTGTTCAAGCTTGTGAAAGTGATGTCTCTGAGATTTTATTTGTAAAAGGCAGCATGTTTATAGGTGATATAGACATTCTCAAACATAATTGTACTAACCAACATATTATAAATATCATAACAGATGAAACAGCTATTCACAAAATGTATTATGGACCTCTGCATTTAAAAATATAGACTGGAGCAAAGCATGGAAATTTGTGAAAAATTGTGTGTAAACAAAGTGAAAGAGGTCACATTTAAAATGTTACATGGTATATATCCAGCTAAAAGTGTACTAGAGAGGTTTCAATTGGATATTAATTATTCCTGTAATTTTTGTTCATTAGAAAAAGAGTCTATTGTCCATCTTTTTTATAATTGTGCATACACAAAGATGTTTTGGGTGGATATGGAAAACTTTATTAGAAATAAAACTGATATGTTAGTCAGGTTGAATGATTTTGACATCTGTATGTATTATTCAAATGTAGATAATAAGAATTGTATTTTTCTTGTACAACTTTTTATTATTTTGGGGAAATTTAACACACAAAAAGAAATGGTCAAGTTCAAAGCCAAATTGTATTCACTTCCTCCAGGAAACTAAAGAATATAGCACCTGTTTAGAGAACATTGGTAATAAAAAAGCTAAGACGACTTGTAATGTTTTTCATGAATAAAGAATATTTGAGATTTGAATGTACACTCTGGCTGTTATTTTGTGTGTGTGTGTGTGTGTGTGTGTATAAACTTGTATATTTTTGTACACTATTGTATACTTTGTTCTGGCAATAAAAAAAACTAAAAAAAACTACTTGTAATATTTGGATTCTTATTGAGTTTTACACTGTTGGTATTTGGTTCTTGTTGGAATCAACCAAACCAAGGAACAAGGATCTGCTTTTTGGTGGACAGATTTGAGGAACTCTGATCCTTATCAGACCAGTATGTGTGTGTGTGTGTGTGTGTGTGTGTGTGTGTGTGCTTGTGTTAAATATCTGAAAGCCGACAGAGCACATTTTACAAAAAGACAAATTTCACCACTTGTTTTTTTTTTCTGAATAATAACATGTGAAGGGATAAATATGTGATAACTTTGAGTCTACATAAAGGCTTTCTTAATATGCAATATTTTACAACCAGTTCAGTTCAAATTAAATGCTGAACCTGACTGCATTGTTTTAATGGCAGAATAACATAACACAAGGTACAGTTATATATACACATGAATTAATGTACATAGTCAAAACACCATGTAATTATAATGTAAATCATGAGGTATCATCAGGAAAAAAGAAAAAAAAATGTACTCACAATTTTAATATTATTGAATTACTGCATATTTGAATTGAATTCCGTTTTTTATTGTTTGTGAGACGAGTAAAAGAGCAGCTGAATAAAGGAATATGCATCTACACAAATCTGAACAATGCAAGACAAGTTTGAACCTAATAGAGTCGCACAAAAACACTCCCGTTATTAAAAGGTTACTGCCCAGCCCACAATCATGTTTTTCCAATCTACATGTTCAGTTATTCATTTTCATTCATGTATTCATTATTAATACGTTTTAACATAACATAGTAACTTTGTTCACTTAAGTTAACAAAACACGAAAACGACATACTGTATGGCGTTGATAGTATTTTATCACTTCACAACCAAATAACAGCGTCATTTACAGAGGCTTACTAGGTGCGCTTAATTTTTTGACCACCAGATGAGTTTATTGAACTGTGTACAGCTTCGAGTGATGAACCCATTTTCAAAACATTTGCATTTAAAGCCCCATTGCTTCATTACTGGGCTGCATGTACATGTAGACGGTGTTTTTTTTTTTTTTTTACGTTGTTTAACTTCTGTTTCTTTACTGTTTAAAACACTTACCCTGCCTCAAACAAGGAGACCGTTGAGCATTCCGTGGCGCAGCATTTATGACATCATCACAACCCTATTCTTCTTTACTTTTTGTTGATTCGCATTCTATTCGCATATCGCCACCTATTGTGCAATAATGGTTTATTTCTTCAGATTTTTTTCTCATTTTCTTACTTTTCCTTTCACTTTCCTTCCTTGTGGTGTTCAGCTTCGGAGCCCCTCAGGAAAACATGAGCAACCCAGTACAATAATAATAAATTCTTATATTTAAATGAGTACAATATATGAATTGTATATAATTCTTGACTCCCAACCCAAACTCCAAATTAGGGTTACGAACTTAAAGAAATGTTCTTAATCGACAACCGTTAGCGTTAATGAATGAAAATCTATTAATCATTACCAGTAACAATAATAAACTGTAAATGGTTTACAGCTTGAAATTAAAAAAATACAAGATGCATATTTTTCTTCAATTAAAGCTTTATTTGTTTGATTTTTGACTGACAAACTGTTCTAATGCAATCATAAAAGTTAACCCTGCAGTTGTGGACTCTTTTAGTATCTGGAATCAGATCAGGAGAGTTTTAAACTTCTGCAAACAAGGACCTTTACTCCAATTCCCTTTAACCATGCATTCCCCCTTCACATAACAAAATTCCATCAAACTGAATTGTGTAATTTTTAACTAAATTAAATTAATGAAACTTTATCTTATTAAAGATTACTCATTTTAAGGAATTTTGTTATGAAACTGAAATGCTGAACAATGCAAAATAAATAAACATTTTTTAATTAAGAGTCCCTTCCAAAAGTTGTTAACTGAATTTAGCAGTGTGCTGCATATGGAGAAAACCACAAAGATTTTTTTCAGATCTGGGAACTTTTACATATTTTGAAAATGGATAAGGAGTACTGTGTGTGTTCTGGGAACATTTTATAATGCAAAGTGTTTAGCAAATATGTGTCAATGTATAAACTTCTCATACAAGGTTAATCTATAATCTATCAGTGCTATCCTTTTTATCTTTTATAAAATAATTTTATATAATACTCAAACCAGCCCATCTGGCACCAACAATCATCCATGCGATTATCTAATCAGCCAGTCGTGTGGCAGCAGTGCAGTGCATAAACTCATTCAGATACAGGTCAGCAGCTTCAGTTAATGTTCACATCAACCATCAGTCTCTAGAATTTACTCAGAATGGTGCCAGAAACAAAAAACATTCAGTGAGCGGCAGTTCTTTGGATGGAAACGCCTTGCTGATGAGAGAGGTCAACAGAGACTGGCCAGACTAACACAGTAACTCAGATAACCTCTCTGTACAATTGTGGTGAGAAGAATATCATCTGAGAATTCTATTCTGAGATTCGGGTTGGTGCTATTTTGGAGGCACGATGCACCTTATTTAAAGAATTTTCACGTGTTTATTTATAGCTATAACAGCATTAACACTGACCATGTATTATAAACTGAACGCAATATATCAATGCCTATGGTGAATTAGTGAAATCTAAATTACAGAGCTCATATCAAATGAAAAACTGTCAAACCAGTCGTGTTAGAGGGTATTGATTTTTTCGAGAAAATTAATCCAAATTGTGTCTTCCCATGACCTTTAAGCCCTATGCCAAGCACTTTTGCAGGAAAAACTATATTACATTTATAAAGCAAAGATGGATTCAAACTTGAAGAAATAAACATGAGCTATGAAACATTTTCAATGAAGTATACGTTTTATTAAAATAATAAAACAACAAACCACATTTTCCTCCCAAATTTATGTTATTTATTTGTTAGTTATTTTTTTCATTACATATTTCATTTTGCTTTTATCAAAATGTAGTCATGGCAGTTTCCCTTAAAAGACACAAAATGTTCGGATGTCTTACGCTAGATTTCCACATGATGAGGAGCAGGTGTAAATTTTGTTTGTACCAACAAAATTTTGAAAAAACACAAACATTCATGAACATGATAATTTACATCAGAATGGCTTTACAAATGATTTGCAAAAAATTATATGTTTCATGAATGAAGGGCAGTGCTAAGAAATACAAACAGACAATATAATAGCTGTCTTTATTGTGATCTTAATTTCTGTGAACAAATTGATCACTATACAAATGAATGGACAACAACTCTCTCCTTCTGCTCACTTTGTCATATACTTATTTATTAACATGGATTACATTTGAAAACACATTAAAACAAGGATAACTGTCAAAAACAATATGATGTTCAGTTAATTAATAAAGAATCAATTATTTCTAAAATAATTTTTAATTGAAAAGTGCTATTTACAATGCACACTGTTTCAAGGCAGCTTTACAGCAAATCATACTGTAATGTCTTAAATATTTCCTGCAATTAATGGATAAAGCTGACATTTGCTTTGTTTAGAGAGAATAAATTAAAAAGAGCAATAACTGGGCAAAATAGTATATTAATATTTTGTAATCATTTGACACTGTAAGTACCATAACACTACTCAAAACAAACCTGTCACCACAGAAAGCACCCGGGAATGCAGTGGCCTGCTGTGTGACGTCATGATAATTTCATCAACTGGTATGATCAATTTTTTTTTTCGATTAACAATCTTTATTGATTCACATATATGTAACTCATAAGACAAAACATATATACATAAAATCAAACTTAACCCCAACTATTAACCCTCCCAATCCCACCCTAACCCCAACAACATAACAGTGGTCCCAAATGACATAGACACACACATGCACAAAAAAATAAAATAAATAAATAAACAGATAAACACAACAACAATAATCACACATCCACAAAGACAAATACCCGCCCCATTTCTCCACGAACACTTTATACCTCCCCGTTCCTCTGAATGTAACTTCCTCAAAGGCCACCACCCTTCCCATCTCCAAGCACCACTCCTGAAAAGAGGGCGCTCCAGCCAACCTCCAGCCACTCAAAATGATCTGCCTGGCGATCATGACACTGGTTAAGACCCAACTCTTTATGTGTCTACTTTCAATGTCAATGACCACCCCATCACCCAAGATACAGAGTCTGGGGCAGAATGATACCTGAATGCCTAACACATCGCACACCAGACTCTGCACCTTTAACCAAAACTTTTGAATTTCAACACACCCCCAATAGACATGGGTTATATCTCCGTCCGCTGACTGGCATCGCCAGCAGGTGGGTGTGTCTTTAAGACCAAGCCTGTATAATTTAGAGGGGGTCCAACAGAACCGATGTAAAATCTTGAATTGTATAAGGCGCACCCTTGCATCTCTAGATGCAGTTTTTATTTATTTTTTTTAATCCTAGCCCATTCTCCCTCCTTCAATTCTAAGTTTAAATCTTTCTCCCATAATCTCTTGAGAGTGGTTGAGACTCCGTCCCCCAGACTCTGAATTAGCAGGGAGTAATACACTGATGCCTCATGACCTTTTCCAAAAGCAGAAATCACCTCTCCTAGAGTATCTGCTGCTTGAGGGGGGTGTATGCTATTCCCAAAAATAGTACAGAGCAAGTGGCGTAGCTAAAGATACCTAAAAAATTGAGATCTGGGGATCCCAAAATATTGAACAAAATTTTTAAAGGATCTCATCACAACACTCTCATAAAGATCACTGAGTGTATTAACCCCACTCGCAATCCACTCCGACCAACAAAAAGGGGACTTATTAATGCATAGTTTGGGGTTTAGCCATAGGCTCGAGGCAACATTTAGATAAACATCTGAATTAAACACTCTGGACACTTCTGTCCATACAAATTTTGGAATACAGTTCATTTTAATAACAATAACCTTCCCAATCATCGATAAATGTAATGAAGCCCACCTGTCTACATCACTCGAAATCCTTTTATTAAAGGGTTAAAATGAACTTTAACTAAATCAGACAAATTTGTTGGGTATAAAATACCCATATACTTAATGCTCTGTTTGGGCCACTGGAAGGCACCTGGCTGGAAGGCAGTTACTGGACAGTATGCTGTCAGAGCCAAAGCTTCGGAATTAGACCAGTTGACATTGTATCCTGAGAATTTGGAAAAGGAATTAATAATTCTGTGGAGGCAAGGCATAGATTTAGTAGGGTCAGAGACGAATAATAAAATATCATCTGCATAAAGCAGAAGCTTATGCGCCACGCCTCCCGCCACCACCCTTGGAAAATGATCCTCCTTTCTTATCGCGGCTGCTAATGGTTCCAGGACAAGACAGATGTAACGATGCTGACTGCTGGCAATGACGAAGACGATGACGGAGGAGTGAAGAGAACCCAAGTGCAGTTTATTTACAAGTGCAGTAATCCAAACGTGATGACAAAACAAAACCAACATAAACGACATGACTAGACCTGACTTAACATGGCTTGACTTGACTACAAAGTTACATTCAATACTTGACAATGGATAATGGCAAACATGAGGGCTTAAATACTAGACATGGGAAACATCGACCAATGAACAAACAGAACTCATAACAAGCTAATTAAACAATAAACCAATGAAAACATGACACACAAACATGGAGGGAAAACATGAAATCACATGACAAGGGAACAGGAACTAAACTTTTCAAAATAAATTATATGAATCAACAAAATACACATGACATATTCCCCCCCACTAAGGGGCGGCTCCCGAGGCCCCAACACATAAACAAAACACATAAAACATGACATAAATTCAAAGTTCTGTAGGGAGCTGGGGGGGGGGGGGGGTGTGTCTTGAGGCGTGGCGTGGCAAGAAAGGGCAAGGGGCATGGGACCAGGGCAGAGTCCATGTGGGGTGGAGCCATGAGAGGCACGAGGGGCAGAGCCATGGAAGGTGGAGCTGTGAGAGGCTCAAGGGTCAGAGCCATGGAACTTGGTGCCCGGAGAGTAGCCGAAGACTCGAAGGGCCAGGGTGGAGCCGATGGCAGGGAGGACCAAGGCAGCTCTGGAGGCTCGGAGGAGCAAGGCAGAGCTGGGGGATCGGAAGACTGAGGTGGAGCTGGTGGGACTGAGGACCCTTCTTTTTATGTGGTGCCCCAACCCATTCACATTCCATGTGGAGAAAGATATCCCACTCATATTAACATTTGACATTTGATATAATAGAAAAAATAAATTGTGTGTCAAAAACAAAATTACAAAGACCACATTTCAACATCAATGCAACAGTCAAACCCCGAACTTTCCCCTGAACAAAACAAACAGAAAAAAGAAAAACGTGCGCATTAACCCCGCACATGACAGCACCAACTGGCGTCAAACCCTCTAAACTCAGAAGGTCCATGTACACATATGAGAAGCCCCACGACAACTTTGCCATCGGATTGCTCAAGTCCAGTGCTTCTATACAGATTTTGTGAGGCAAAAGTACATAACAGAAAATACTTTGTAAAACAGACCCCAGCCAACAGGCAGAATAAACAAAAAGAATGTGTAGATTCATTCACAGAACTGTCTTGAAGGTGTGTTCCTCCACAAAACAAATTCCAGCTGATATAAAGCCATTCAGTTTCCTCAGACAGACAAACAAGTGTTTCAAGTGTTCAGTGAACCAGCTGTTATGAGTGCAGCAGATGACGTAATCATTCCAATGTCCTGCGAAAATACTCCAGAAAAACAAACTCCAGCCAACAGGAGGCATAAGTACAAAGAACAAATAGATTCATCCATAACTGTCCCGAAGCAGTGTTATTCCACAAAACAAACTCCAGCTGCTAGGCAGAACTAGCACAAAAAGAAACAAAATAGACATCCCAGTTCCTCGGATGATCAATAGTCAAATTTACTCGGAGGCCACATAGAAAAAATACATCATGACTTGCTCAGTCCATCAGCTTTATAAAAGACATCCTTTGTGTGGGCATGTAGATATTTTGCGGTCATCTATAGTGTCCATTCTCAATTTGGCCAGGAACTCCAGTGTAAAAGCGATCTTCCGTCAATGCAAAAGTTTCTTGAAGGAAGTGTCATTCCAAAAAACAAACTCCAGCCACTAGGCGGAGCCAACGCAGAAAGAAACAAAAATGGCACCCAGCTTCCTTAGACAGTCGAGTTATGTACAGCGAGTCAGTCCACTCACATAAGTAACATGCAATGGTTTACTCACCCATAGTTTCTATAAAGGACAGTGCTGTTTTGGGGCATAAAAATACTTTGTGGCCATATTTGGTGTCTATTCTCAGTTTGGCCGGAAACATCAGTGCAAAAGCGATCTTCCGTTGATATAAGAGTTTCTTAAATTCCTTGAACCAATCGCGTTTCTCTCTTGTTGAATTTGCAAAGTCCGGGAACAAGAAAATATTGTGATTCTTCCAAGAAAGCTTTCCTTTACTCCTAGCCTGGCGCAACACGCGATCTTTATCGGATGATCTCAGAAATTTGGCCAGAATCGAGCTCCGCCCAGCCGTGAGGCCCCACCTGCCGGTACGTCCGACGACGTTGTCCCTTTGGTCCCCCTTGCGCGGAACTTGGACGCGTGGCTTGCGCTTTCCAATCCGTCGCGATGGCTGGTCGGGACCGTCTGACTCGGCTACATGATTCAGTTCGCCAGGTGTCCGCCCAGGTTCAGCGGTGTGCACTTCACCTTGGTGAAGGATGAAAACGCTGCTACCTTGCGTGGAGATCGCTACCCTCCTACGGAAGGGCGTGATGGAACCTGTCCCTCCAGCCGAGATGAAGAAGGGGTTTTACAGCCCCTACTGCATTGTACCGAAAAAAGGGGGTGAGTTGCGGCCAATCTTGGACCTGCGAGTACTGAACTGGGCTTTACACAGAATCCCATTCAAGATGCAGACGCAAAAACGAATTCTGGCGAGCGTCTGGCATCAAGATTGGTTCGCGTCGGTAGACCTGAAGGACGTGTACTTCCACGTCTCGATCCTTCCTCGACACAGACCCTTCCTGCGGTTTGCATTCGAGGGTCAGGCATATCAGTACAAGGTCCTCCCTTTTGGCCTGTCCCTGTCTTCTTGCATCTTCACGAAGGTCGCAGAGGCAGCCCTTGCCCCGCTAAGGGAGGTGGGCATTCGCATTCTCAACTATCTCGATGACTGGCTAATCTTAGCTCACTCTCGGGACATGTTGTGCGCACACAGGGACTCAGCCAACTAGGGCTTTGGGTCGGGAAAAGAGCAAGCTCCTCCCGGTTCAGAGTATCTCTTCTCTCTGCTTGGAGTTGGACTCAGTCTCGTTGATGGCATGCACAGTCGGTGCTGACCTGTTTGAAGGCGTTAAAACAGAAAACAGCTGTTCCACTGAAACTTTTCCAGAGGCTCCTGGGGCATACGGCATCCTCAGCGGTGGCCACCCCGCTCGGGTTGATGCATATAAGACCGCTTCAGCACTGGCTTCAGACTCGAGTCCCAAGATGGGCATGGCACCGCGGGACACATCGCGTGGTCATCACGCTGGTCTGTCACCGTCTTTTCAGCCCTTGGACTGACCTCTCGTTTCTACGGGCAGGTGTTCCCCTAGAACTGGTCTCCAGGCGCGTCGTGGTCAGGACGGACGCCTCCAAAACAGGCTGGGGCACTGTTTGCAATGGGCACGCAGCCACCGGCTTGTGGACGGGCCCGTGACTGCATTTGCGCATCAACTGCCTCGACAGTTGAGACAGTTCAGACAGACAACACGGCAACGGTAGCATATGTCAACCGCCAAGGCAGTCTGCGCTCTTGTTGTATGTCACAACTAGCCCGCCGTCTCCTCCTCTGGAGTCAGCAGCACTTCAAGTCGCTGCGAACCACTCACATCCCGGGCAACCTCATCACTACAGCGGACACGCTGTCATGACAGGTTACCCACAGGGGAGAGTGGAGACTCCACCCTCAGGTGATCCAGCTGATTTGGAGTCGATTTGGACAGGCACAGGTGCACCTGTTCGCCTCCCAAGAATCCTCCCCACTGCCTGCTCTGGTACGCCCTGACCGAGGCCCCCCTCGGCATAAATGCACTGGCACCCAGCTGGACCCCTGGCATGTGCAAATATGCATTTCCTCCAGTGAGCCTACTTGCACAGACCCTGTGCAAGGTCAGGGAGGACGAGGAGCAGGTCATCCTGGTAGCACCCTGCTGGCCCACCCAGATGTGGTTCTTGGACCTCACGCTCCTCGCGACAGCCCCCCCACCCCCGGTGAATTCCCCTGAGGAAGGACCTTCTTTCTCAGGGACGGGGCACCATCTGGCACCTGCGACCAGACCTCTGGAATCTCCATGTCTGGCCCCTGGATGGGACGTGGAAGACCTAAGCTACATCCACCTGTGGTGGTAGACACAATCACTCAGGCTAGGGCCCCCTCTATGAGGCGCCTGTATGCCTTTAAGTGGCGTCTGTTCACTAAGTGGTGTGCTTCCCGACGAGAAGACCCCCAGAGATGTGCAGTCAGATCAGTGCTTTCCTTCCTGCAGGAGAGGTTGGAAGGGAGGCTGTCCCCTTCCACCTTGAAGGTGTACGTTGCCACCATAGCAGCACACCACAACGCAGTCGACGGTAAGTCGACGGAAGCACGACCTGATCATTAGGTTCCTAAGAGGCACCAGGAGGCTGAATCCCCCCAGACCGCGCCTCGTTCCCTCATCGGACCTCTCTGTAGTTCTTCAGGGTCTACAGAGAGCCCCCTTTGAGCCTTTGCAGTCAGCTGAGCTTAAGGCACTCTCCTTGAAGACTGCCCTCCTGACTGCGCTCACTTCCATCAAGAGGATAGGAGACCTGCAAGCATTCTCTGTCAGCGAAACGTGCCTGGAGTTCAGTCCGGGCAACTCTCACGTGATCCTGAGACCCTGATCGGGCTATGTGCCCAAGGTTCACACGACCCCTTTTAGGGACCAGGTGGTGAACCTGCAAGCACTGCCCCAGGAGGAGGCAGACCCAGCCCTGTCGTTGCCTCTTACACATATAGGTCAGGTAGGGTTTATTCGTGCTTTACACATCTATTTGGATCGCACGCAGTGCTTTAGGATCTCTGAGCAGCTCTTTGTCTGCTTTGGTGCACAGCGGAAAGGAAGCGCTGTCTCCAAGCAGAGGATCACCCACTGGCTCATTGACACCATAACTATGGCATATCACGCCCAGGACATGCCGCCCCCGGTAGGGCTACAAGCCCATTCTACCAGGGGTGTAGCGGCCTCCTGGGCCCTGGCCAGGGGTGCCTCTCTAACAGACATTTGCAGAGCAGCAGGCTGGGCAACATCCAACACCTTTGCAAGGTTCTACAACCTCAGGGTGGAACCGGTTTCATCCCAGGTAGTGGCACGCAATACAAGCGGATAAGCCCGGGATAGCCGGCCGGGTTTATCGCTTGCACATAGCGCCTTCCACCTCCTTTTGAGCTGAAGATGTGCACCATTAATTCCCAGTATTGTTCACAAGTTTTGTTCCCTGGTTGACTTCCTCCGAGCCCTGTGGCAGTCGAGTTTTCGGAGAGACCCGCTGCCGGTCCAGTACACGTGCTAACTAAGAGCACTGTTCTGGGGTAGGTGCTCCGCATGTGGCAGTTCCCTGTAAGGCTAACCCCATGCGATATATATCTTCCACTAATTCGTTTCCCTGTTGGCAAACTGCGTCTTCCTTGGGCAGAGCCCCTCTGCCCCAGTCTCCATGTTTGTAGTAACTCCTCCCCCATTGGGTAGGATCTACCTTGAAGACTCTCCACATGGTCGGAAAGACCATGTGACGTATTCTTCCACTTAAATATCCCCCCCTCTCTTTGGGCGAGGTGTGGTCTCCGCGGTGTCTTCCCCTTGGGAGGGACACCCCCCGACTAGGCCTGGCGGCCCAGTCGGATAATCCCCCTTCTTTTTTAGGGAGTGGAAAAAGAGAAGGGGAAAAGAGGCCACGACTGGGTTAAGCCTGTCTCTATCTCTTGAGTAGTCGACTTGTCTCCAAAGGGCCATTCAACACTCATAAATATGTTGGGGGAGGTTACGTGTTGACCTGGTGTGCTGGCTATGAGGCACACAGTAGTCTGCCCACCACACACCGCCAGTTCACGTAACACAGTTCAGCCAATTGTGGCGTTTTGTATAGGGACCCCTAGTGTCACTACATCGACACAATGTCGAGTGAGTGACAGATAGGGAACATCATGGTTACTTGTGTAAACTCCATTCCCTGATGGAGGGAACGAGAGGTTGTGTCCCTCCTGCCACAACACTGAACTACCCGCTGAAATGACCTTATATCGGCCCCTCAGCATAAAACCTGAATGAATGGTTGCATACCAGCTCCTTTTATACCTGTATGTCCTGGGGAGTGGCATGCAAATACCACTCACCAATTTTCATTGGCCTTTTATCAAAGACCAGAGGTGTCTCGGGCTCCCAACAGTGACCCCTAGTGTCACTACATCGACACAATATCTCGTTCCCTCCATCAGGGAATGGAGGTTACACAAGTAACCATTGACGTTTTGCGGTTGTTTGTTTTGTTCGGGGGGAAGTTTGGGGTTTGATTGTTGCATTAATGGGGAATGTGGTCTGTGTATCTTGTTTTTGACACAATTTTTTTTTTTATTATATCAATATGTCAAATGTTAATATGAATAAGTTGTCTCTCTCCACATGGAATGTGAATGGGTTGGGGCACCCTATAAAAAGAAAGAAGGTTATTTCTTTTCTTAAACGTAAGAAAAATGATTTTGTGTTTCTTCAAGAAACACATCTTTCCCTGCAGGAAGCATGAAAAATGTGGTAATATATGGGGTGGACATGTTTTCTTTAGTGCTGGTTCATATAAAAGCAGGGGAGTCATTACAATGTTAAATAAGCATCACAATTCAAATTTCTCAAACATATTAAAGATAAATTAGGAAGAGTCATTGTTGTTTTAGGAGAAATTCAGGGGCAAAGGTTGATTTTGGCTAATATTTAAGCACCTAACGCTGATGATCAGGGCTTTTTTATAGATCTTGATGAATGACATCGCCAGCAGGTGGGTGTGTCTTTAAGACCAAGCCTATACAATTTGGAGGGGGTCCAATGGATCCGATGTAAAATCTTAAATTGTATACACATACAGAGAAAAATAAATCATATAGTTGGCACTTTAATGTATCCCTTTTGCAAAATCCTGATTTCCAACAAATGTCAAAGACTGAAATCAATGTCCATATGGAGAC
Source organism: Myxocyprinus asiaticus (assembly GCF_019703515.2). NCBI lineage: Eukaryota > Metazoa > Chordata > Actinopteri > Cypriniformes > Catostomidae > Myxocyprinus > Myxocyprinus asiaticus. The sequence goes on from NC_059349.1 coordinate 6,607,859, forward strand.
CAACTGGTCCTCAGTAACTTCTGTGGGTGTGGCTTGGGAGGCACTTAAGGCTGTTCTTAGGGGTAGGATCATACAGTATGCCTCATTCACCAAAAAAATCCAAAGCACGAGAACTTGTGGAGTTGGAAGGAAATATTAAAATTGCCGAGGCAGAGCTGAAGCGCCGAATGTCGTCTGATAGTTTCAGAGAACTGACCCGATTGAAATACAGATATAATAATATTTTGTCGCAGAAAGTGGAGTTTTGGTTGTTCAGGGAAAGACAGTCATACTTTGAATCAGGGGACAAAGCAGGGATGCTTTTGGCTGGATATATAAAGCAGAGAGAGTCTTTTTCTACCATTCCCTAAGTGAAATCTGCTGGTGGTGAAATATTTAACTCAGCCATTGATATTAATAACGCTTTTAAAGAATTCTATCTGGATCTCTATAGTTCCACGTCTTTGTCTACTGATGAAGATATTAGAAACTTTGTGGAACCATTAGAACTCCCTAAACTGACAAATGAGCAAAAAAACTCTCTTGATTCTGAGATAACCTTGGAGGCACTTGACGAGGAAATTAAGTCCTTACCTACAGGCAAGGCTCCGGGGCCAGATGGTTTTGCCGCAGAATATTTTTAGATCCTATGCTAGAGAACTTGCTCCACTTTTGTTAGAAGTTTATACTGAAACATTAAAGAATGGAAAGCTTCATCCAACCATGACACAGGCCCGGATCAGACTGATTCCTTAAAAGGACAAAGATCCAAGTGAGTGTAAAAGTTACCGTCCAATCACCCTGATCCAACTAGATGTAAAAAATTTGTCCAAAATTTTGGCTAACCGATTAAGTATGGTTATGACATCTCTTATACATATAGGTCAGGTAGGGTTTATTCGGGGCCACAGCTCTTCTGATAACATCAGGCATCTCATCGATATCGTGTGGTCATAACAGCTCTGGTCGCTGCCATCTCACTTGACACTGAAAAGGCGTTTGATATGGTAGAATGGGATTATCTTTTTAAGATTTTGGAAATGTATGGGTTCGGGAGTACATTTATTGGTTGGATTAAGTTACTTATAAGCACCCTGTAGCAGCGGTACAAACAAATGGATTAATTTCAGATTATTTTACTCTGAATAGGGGCACTCGGCAGGGTTGCCCTCTTTCCCCATTATTGTTCTGTCTTGCCCTGGAACCATTAGCATAAGAAAGGAGGATGATTTTCCAGGGGTGATTGCGGGAGGTGTGGCGCATAAGCTTCTGCTTTATGCAGATTATATTTTATTATTTGTCTCCGACCCCACTAGATCTATGCCTTGCCTCCACAGAATTATTAATTCCTTTTCTAAGTTCTCAGGATATAAAGTCAATTGGTCTAAATCCGAAGCTTTGGATTTGGCAGCATACTGTCCAGTAACAGCCTTGCAGCCGGGCACCTTCCAGTGGCCCAAACAGGGCATTAATATTTGGGAATTTTATTCCCAGCAAATTTGTCTGATTTAGTCAGAGTTCATTTTGATCCCTTAATAAAAAGGTTTTCGAATGATGTGGACAGGTGGGCTTCATTACACTTATCGATGATTAGGAAGGTTAATGTAATTAAAATGAATTGTATTTCAAAATTCAACTACCTGTTACAATCTCTCCCTATAGATGTTCCCTCTCTTATTTCAAGCAATTTCATAGCATAGCAAAGTCCTTCATTTGGAATGGTATGCGTGCCAGGTTAAATTTCAATAAGTTACATAGGCCGATTGACAAAGGTGGGTTAGGCCTACCCAAGATTTTGTTTTATTATTATGCATTCGGTCTCAGACATTTTGCTCATTGGTTGCTTCCACCTGAGAGAGCCACTCCCTGGTTTCTTATTGAACAAGAAGTTCTTGCCCATATTTCACCATTGCAAAGCCTTTCAATCAAACTGTCTGGAGAAGTTGAGTCACACCCCGTTATTTTGCATTTGCACGTGGTTTGGACTAAAGTGTCCAGAGTGTTTAATTCGGACATTTATTTAAATGTTGCCTCAAGCATATGGCTGAACCCTAAATTACATATTAATTAGTCCCCTTTCTGTTGGTCAGAGTAGATTGGGAGGGGGGTTGCTACACTCTGTGACCTATATGAGAGTGGAGTAATTTGGTTCAACATTTTATAAAGGGTTATAAATTGATTCCTAATGTATCATTTTGTGGTTACATTTATTTTTGTCTGTCTTGGAATCAATAAAATGTTTTAATAAAAAATAAATAAATAAATAATAAAAAAAATTACAAGAACTCCAAGAGCCACAAGCCAACATATACTGGTTAGGAGACTTAGGGAAAGAGGTAGTGGATACAGTAAACAAATGGGGAAAATACATTGAAGTGCAACTCTGTGAATCAAGTGTGCCAAAAACTGAATTTCATTGTACCCTAATATATGATCAGAGCAGGGACCCAGAGCTTGAAAACAAGTGGCTAAATGATACAAAAGAACAAAAAGTTCCATTAAATATGCAGTACATAATTGTAGGGCCAGAGGGAGCTGCACTGCAAATTGAAAAATGTAGCTTCATTAAAAAATGGTTCCAAGTGTCAGACTCAACTCCACATGTTACCTTATATGTAAGTAAGTGAAGTCAACCAAAAGAATTAGGACCAATGATGAAGAGAGCAGAGAAGGTAAAATGGAAAGGAACAGATAATCCTCTGATCTTTGAATCACCAAACAAAACATACTTAAAAATCTTGTGTGCTACTGTCATGACAGGTACTCCAAGGGTTGTGGTTACTACTAAAGAAAAAGAAAAGCCAGATTCAAAAACAGCTGAATTAATGTTGGAAATGAACAAGCAAGTACCAGTTGAAGTGTGGTCTCAACATGACACAGATGTAGGTTTAGTGAAATCTGCTAATCCAATTAGAATCAAAATCAAACCAGGAACACAGCCACCAAGAAAACAGCAGTATCCATTAAAACAAGAGGCTGGAGAAGGTATTAAAAAGGCTATTGAGGGATTACTTAAGGCAGGGGTACTATTTGAAACATTGAGCTGTTGTAATACACCCATACTGCCAGTTGCTAAGGCAGATAGATCACAATGGCATTTAGTGCATGATCTGAGAGTAGTTAATGAGGTAGTAGAAGACTGCCTGCAGAAGTTCCAAATCTACATACACAATTGACTAATGTTCCTCCTTCTGCCAATTATTTTACTGTGATTGATCTGTGTTCTGCCTTTTTCAGCATTCCTCTAGCAGAAGAAAGCAGACATCTTTTTCATTCACCCATCAAGATAAACAGTATACTTACACCAGAATGCCCCAGGGATTCAAACATTCACCACATGTGTTTAACCAATTGTTAAAAACTGATTTGGAAGATCTCAGACTTGATAGCACATTAATACAGTATGTAGATGATCTGCTGATTTGCTCATCAACATTAGAACAATGTCACCAAGATTCCATCAAGGTACTTACTAAGCTGGCTGAGGGAGGCCACAAGGTCTCTAAAGAGAAATTGCAATACTGCTTACCACAGGTAGAATACTTAGGACAAATTACTGCACTCAAAACTAAGGCTATATCGCCCATTCAGTTGAAAGGAATTAGTAAAGCACCTCAATCACAGACAGTGGGACAGATGATGACCTTTTTAAGAATGACAGGGTTTAGTGCTGATTGGAAAGAAGACTATGCTATCAAAACGGCCCCTATGAGGGCATTGATGAAACAAACAGGGCATCAGAATCTTCGAGCTTGACTAACATGGGATACTGATGCATTGATAGCCTTTGAGTCACTGAAAAAAGAGCTTCAGACAGTGCCTGCTCTGGCAACCCCAGATTATACCAAACCTTTCCATTTGTATGTAGCAGAAAGAAGGGATGGATATGCATCAGCAGTTGTAATGGAGGAAATCTGTAGTGGAAGGAAAAAGCAACCAATATCTTATTATAGTACCAAACTGGACAACATGGCACAAGGCTACCCACCATGTTAGCAGGGGCTCGCTGCAGTATATTATGCCTATGACAAAGCCTCTTCTGTGACAATGGGGTAACCAGTAGTGATTTACACACACAATAAAGTTACAGAATTGCTGGAACAAGGAACATTTGTTTTAACTCAAACTAGGTGTTTGACATATTCAACACTGCTAACTTACCCAGATGTTACCATAAGGTAATGCACAACAGTAAATCCTGCCAATTACATTCCTCTAGAAGGAGAGGGAACACCTCATGAATGCGTAATTGAGTCCTTAGCTTTTACTCGTTTAAGACCAGACCTAGAATCAACACCAATCAATGATGAAGAAACAGACTATTTTGTTGATGGGTCATGCTTTAGAGACCATTTGAGGAATCATGCTGGGTATGATATTGTCAAGAGAGAAGGCAAAAAAATTATTTCCAGTTGTGATTCAGCATTGTGAACAACCATGCTCAGCACAACTAGCTGACCTAAAAGCACTCATTGAGGCCTGTCTGCTAGCTAAAAACAAAAATGTAAACATTTACACAGATTCAGCCTATGCACATGGAGTGTGCCATCTATTTGGGGCAGTCTGGAAACAAAGGGGGTATAAAAAGAGTAATGGGACTCCAATTCAGCATAGTGATCAGATAACTAAGCTAATTTCAGCAATGATGCATCCAAAGAGACTGGCCATCATTAAATTCCAAGCACATAAGAAAGGCAATGATTTTGTCATCCAAGGTAATAATGCTGCTGATTTATATGCCAAAAAACCTCAGAATGCCAAGTAGCAGTAATGGCAACTGTATCAATTTTGATTCACCCCCAACCTCAATTGGATGATATTGCACGAACGCAATATCAAGCTGGCCCTTATGAACACACAGTCTGGCAACAAAGAGGTGCAAGTAGAGATGTAAATGGCATATGGCTGTCCCATGAAGGACACATGGGTGCTCCAACAGCACTTCTTACTATTCTAATTTCAGATGCGCATGGTTTTGACCATTGCGCAAGGGGGGAGGTAATTAGAAAAATAAAACGACAAGGAATTGGTCCCCATATCTACAGGCAATGGTAGATAAATTCTTAGCTGAATGTGAAATCTGCGCTAAGAATAATGTCAGGAAGGGCACATCTGCACCAATAGGTCACATACCAGTGCCAGAAGGACCATTTAAACATCTGGTAATGGACTATGTAGACATGCTAAAATCAATAAGAGGCAAAAGAAAGGCAATGTGATGAAAGGCAAGGCAATGTGATTGGTGATAATAGACAGATTTAGTAGATGGGTAGAAGCAGTACTGTCAGCAGAACAAGGAGTTCAAACTGTGATCAAATTTCTGACCAGAAAAGTCATTCCAAGATTTGGCATACCATCTCAAATTACTTCGGACAATGGCTCAGCATTCATTCAAAAAACAGTGAAAACAGTGATACAACAGCTAAGAATAAAACAAAGATTGGGATGTGTTTATCACCCACAACCACAGGTAATGGTAGAAAGGGTAAATGGAACTCTTAAGGCTAAGATCACCAAAATATGTGCTGACACTCAACTCAATTGGGTTGATGCCTTACCTCTTGCATTAATGCAGTACCGCATGCAGACCAATAGAATTACTAATCTAACACCGCATGAAATGCCAACAGGAAGACCCATGCCAATACCATACCTGAGAGGTCCCTATGAAGGCCCACCTCTAGAAAAGTTGCAGATGGAATTAAGGGCTTACATGAGACAACTGACTGCTATAAATAAAGCCATTTATTCACAGGAACAGAACAGGGGACCCAGACAAGAAGATGAAGCGCCCTGTCCAATAGTGCCCAGAGACCAAGTGTACCTGAGAGTTTTTAGGAGGAGATGGAATGAACCCAGAAGGGAAGGACCTTTTAAAGTAATAAGGGCAACCCCAACAGCAGTACAGGTAGAAGGTAACACAACATGGTATCATTTAAATCACTGCACCAGAGCATGTATGCCAACACTACCACAAGGCCAGGTACATAGAGCAGAAGAGGAATAGGAAGACTCAGACATGACTTCCCCTGAGGTTGAAAGAGAAACTGAAGTTCATGACCAAGAAATGGAAGAACAAGGGGAAGGAAGTGAAGAGCAGGAAGGAGAAGGTAGTAATGTTGTTAGACCTCATTCTAGGGCAACTGAAGATGCTGAGACAGGAGATGAAGTGCAGATGCAGGAGGATGTACCACAGGCAGTGGAGACAGGACAGGAAGGTGAGGGAGGTCCTGACACTGATAGTAATGCTGGTACACCTGATGCAGCAGTTATCCCAGACCCAAGGCCATCCAGAGAACAATCTCCGGAAGACCCATGGAATGTTGAGTTTCCCACACTCAACCCTGCTGACCTCGAATGGTCCCCTTCACAAATCCAGTGGTCCCCATAATGGCACTGAATCAACACAAGGTACTCAAGTAAATAAATCTATTAAAAAGAGGTCCTTTGACCCCTCATATGATGACTATGATTATGAGGAGCAGTCGCAGAATCAAAGACTAAGCATAAAGAAAATCCTCAGACTACAGGATTGAGATATCAGGTTACAAAGTCGCCACCTTCTCCATACCAGCCTATACAACCGCCATTAACAATGATTTATGATGATACAGATTATGATGCAGACCCATCAATGAGAAAGGAAAGACTGTTAGAATATGCACACCAAAATGACTGGTTTAAATGGGCTGAATACACAGTAAAACTATCAGGAATGTCTAGTTGCGTGTTATGTTCACCATCACCTATGAAAAATCTGATAATAGTCCCAAACTGATACGACTATATGCATTGTGCGCAATATTACTCAAAAAGTTGTACTGAAGGAGAAAGAACATCTTTTTGCCCAGCTGAATGTCTGGCATTTCTAGGATATCCAGGATTCAACAGATACTACAACATGGAAGGCTACGTTTAAAATTGAAAAAGGAATATGTACTCGAGTAAGACTGGTGCAAGAAGTGACCATGTTAACATGGAACCCCCAAGAATCTGAAGCCCAGACTGAACCAAGACAAATTTTCCAGAACAAACATAGAGTAAAGAGAGCATACAAACCAGACCCTAATGTTTACTTAGATGCAATTGGACAACCCAGAGGGATACCACAGGAATTTAAAGCTAAAGATGAAATAAAATCAGGCTTTGAATCTATATTAGTGTGGATAACACCCAATAAGAATGCAGAATGGATCAATTACATTTATTACAATCAGCAAAGATTTATAAATTACACTGATGAAGCTTTAAAAGCCTTAGGAGAACAGTTAGCTGCTTCATGTAAAATAACATGGCAAAATTGACAAGCTCTGAATTGGCTATTGGCAGAGAAGGGAGGTGTCTGTGTGATGTTTGGAGCTGAATGTTGTACTTATATCCCAAACAACACAGCTCCTGATGGCTCTTTTACAGCAGCAATGAAGAAGTTGAAAAATTTAAGAGAGGAAGTGACTATGAATGCAGGAATAGACCAACAATTTCGAAACTGGTTTGATAACCTATTTGGGTCATGGAGACAATGGGAATTTAAGGCTAATTTAAGTGGGAATAATGATAGCCACAGCATTTGCAATTTTTGTGTTGCTGTTCTGTTGTATTGTGCCTCTTTTCAGCTCAATGATGGTTAATGTGGCAGCCAGACAAATGGTCAATGTGTCTGTGAGACCTTCTGGGATTAATATTGCAGCCACTATGCACCCTATAACCATAGACCCTGGACTGGATGAACTAGATGAATTTTTAAAGTATAAAGAAGGGTAGGGAAGGGGAGCCTTTTTATTTTTGACTCTTTATTTTTACTTTTCTATTGTTTCTGACAGTAAGGGAGTCAGTATATTCATTGTATTTTCTTTTATCATAAATTTAGGTAGAACTCTAGATTGGATAGAGTAGGCAGGAAGATAGAGGGTGTTATGTTTGTTATTTTGGCATATAGCCCTTCCAGAAGTTATTATTCATTTACTATTTAAGTTTTACTCAAGTTCAATTATCATTTCTTTCAATTATAATGTTTAATTTTTAATCAAGTAGAGTTTGAATTATTTTAGAATGTATAATGATTGAGTAAATTACTTTACACTGAAACATATACATGTATAAGTTTTGATAAACACTGAGACACACTTTAAAGTGCCAAGAGGAAAAGAAGAAAGGATCAACGAGCACCTCAGTGCTTAGCAGCAAGAGTAAGACTCTACTGGTGGTTTAAAAACCAGCTGTCTACTCCAACACCACCAGATAACGCTCCGGGCTACCGGGAATGTCTGTGAGCTCCTCTGGCACTGTGACACGTACCATCATTCTGAGTAATCTACTAATAATCACTGAAGTGTGTTAATCTACTAAAATAAGTGTAATCACTGATGTATTCTACACACCGCAAGGCTAAGATTGCATGCACATGCATTTATTCACAAAGCTGATTGTTTTTGATTAAGGTAACCCCCAAGAAAGTATTTAGCTAGGGAGATAAGATCTTTTACTTCCTCCAAGTCAAATTTGAAGGGAGATGTTTGGTCTTATTTCTGCTCCGGAGTACAGTCTCATAAGAGCAGTCATTGGTAGAGGAATGTGTGACTTATACTGGTCACTTGGCAAGAATGAAGGAGACTGACTTGTGAGGTTGCACTCTGGGAAAGGGCAATAGCGGTGAGACTGTGAGAAAGACTCAAAGGGGGATATATATGGTATATTTTCAATATTAATCATATAAATAGAAGTATTAACAAGCATTATATAATTTAGAGATATGTACATGTGACATAACCAATTACAATGAGAAAAGCACATGTGGAACATGCTCAGACAACATACAGAGCAAAAACAGAAACTCATGATGCACAGTATAGTCATTAAGCAAGAAGCTCATTATGGTTAATGACAAGAGACTAATTGTGTTATCATTACATTATTTTGTTTGTTTAAAATGTACACTTTCTAAAAATAAATGTTCTTTTTAAAAATTAGATAAGTTGCTAGGTTTCCACCATTAGAAAAAGTCAGATGGTCTAAGAAATAATGGTGGTGAGCTGAAATGATGTAAGATGCAAGTCCATTGGTCGGAGATAACCAGGTTGAACGATTTATGGACTCAGAAGAGATAGCAGAAGTGTATAAAGTTGGAAGTGTGGAACAGTGAGGCCAAAATGGACAGCTGGCCTTCTCAGGTTTATTGGTTGTTCAATAAACTATTACCTTTGGCATCTGGAACCCCTGACTCTGAGAGATTTCTTGCAAAGAGGGAAAGAATCTTCAACATTTTTCCACAACAAGACACACACACACGGAGCTGTGTCATGTTATTATGTTCCAGTTCAGTGTTTTAAGTTGTAATTAGTCTTGTTGAGTGTCAATCCGGTTCCTGCTTCCTCCTTTACCGACAAACGAGAGGCTAGTCTGCCACAGTGTCCCAGACCATCTCTGCAAGCATATTAATATAAAAATACATAAGAACACGTACTTTTCTTTGTTACTTTTAGATTTAGATTTTAGATTAGAACAAATTATTAGAATAAGCTTTGTGTTCCCTTTGAAAAACTGGTCCTGACTGGCTGGTGCTGCAGTGCTGGTTCAGTGTTTAGGCACAAATTTAGGCAGCGTACAAAATAAATAAATAATTAAATAAATGAATAAAAACGATAGTGAAATGTCTGTATTTATTATTATTATAATTATTATTATTATTATTATGACTAGATGCTAGTAGTTTAAAAAACATTACATTGTACACTTGTTCTTAGGTTTACAAGTTCCCTATCTGTCACTCACTCGATGTTGTGTCGATGTAGTGACACTAGGGGTCACTCCTGGGAGCCCGAGACACCTCTGGTCTTTGATAAAAGACCAATGAAAATTGGCGAGTGGTATTTGCATGCTACTCCCCCGGACATACGGGTATAAAAGGAGCTGGTATGCAACCACTCATTCAGATTTTCTCTTCGGAGCCAAACGGTCATGCTCATTGAGCTGAATTTCTACTGTTCATTCACCTCTGCTGGATCTGATGGCGCATTTCAGCGGCTTCTCCCTCCTCTGCACTGGTGCACTGCAGAGAACGCCCCTGGGTGCTTTGGCAGAAAAAAAGTATATTTTCTAAAAGAGTTTAATTCTCTAAAAGAGTATATTTCTCTAAAAGAGCAGCACACACGGAACGTCTTTTTAAAGATGCCTTTCCGATTGTGTATTATTTCTGGTTGCGGTCGTTATCTCTCAACTTCGGATGGTCATGATCGCTGTCTTTCGTGTCTGGGCACGACCCACATGGAGGCAGCGTTCATGGATGGTTCATGTTCTCACTCCGAGAACATGACCATGGCAACGTTGTGGTCGCGGCTTGCTTTCGTAAGACTCCCCGCCTTGGTCCTTCTACCTATGGGTATGAGGCCAGTGCGGCTAGTACTGGGGGTGATTTGAGGACCCCAATGGGATCGCCTTCGGCGGGTATCCCCCCGTGGACCTCCCATTCCCCAGCATGCTCGTCTGCCCCAGTCGGGCTTCCAGATGAGTCCGCCGGCTCCTCTCACAGCAGGTCTGGCCTCTTGTTCAGAGCCCATGAAGATGATGAGCTCTTGAGCGCAGCATCGGAGAGCAGTCTTGTCCAGTCGGACACAGAAGCCTCAGCTGGGCTACCCCCCTCGGGGACGATTGCCCAGTCACAGGCTGATGCAGAGATGATGGACATGCTTTCACGGGCTGCGACCGTCGGGCTAGAGTGGAACCCTCTGCTCTCCCCTGAACCCTCACGGCTCGATGATTGGTTCCTGGGCTCGCGGCACCGCTCAAAGCAGCCACGCCCCGTTCCAGTGCCTTTCTTCCCAGAAGTGCACGAGGAGCTGATGAAATCGTGGGGGGCACCTTTTACTGCCCGGTCCCGATTCCTCAGTTCCCCCGCCCTCACTACCCTCGATGGTGGGGTGGCCAGAGGCTATATGGCGATTCCCCCGGTGGATAAGGCGCTCGCAGTGCACCTATGCTCGTAGAGCGCCACCACCTGGCGCGGACGCCCAAAGCTCCCGTCCAAGCCCTGTAGGTTCACATCATCCCTGACAGCTAAAGCCTACAGCGCTGCTGGACAAGCCGCCTCTGCCCTGCACACCATGGCTCTCCTGCAGGTCTACCAAGCCAAGGCGCTAAAAGAACTGCACTAGGGTAGTTCCACCCCAGATCTGATGCAGGAACTGCGCTCGGCCACCGACCTCGCTCTCTGAGCGACGAAGGTCATTGCGCGGTCTCTCGGGCGGACGATGGCCATATTAGTGGTCCAGGAGTGCCACCTTTGGCTCAACCTGGTCGAGATGGGTGAGGCCGACAAGACACGGTTCCTTGCTGCCCCCATTTCCCAGGCTGGCCTATTCGGCAACACCGTCGAGGACTTTGCCCAGCAGTTCTCAACGGTGAAGCAGCAGACGGAGGCTATCCGGCATATCCTGCCCCGGCGCAGCTCAAGATCCTGCACCCCGTATGCTCGTCGCCAAGGGCGGGCCCCGGCGTGGAGCCCACCACAGAAAGCAGATGTCACCCACCTCACAGTCGCCGCTAAGAACCCACTGAGGTCGATGGGTGACCCAGGGTCGAAGAAACCCACTCACCTGGAGCTGGTAAGAAGAACACTCCATCCCTCGGTGGAGGGCCGGGGGGAGAATCTTTTGTTGCCTTTTTTTTTATTTCGCCACATGCCCAAGTGGCTGCGGTACCCAACAGTTTAGCAAAAGAGTGGTTTCCTTCTTCTCGGGTCACATACCCAGTGTGCACGGTGGTCATCACGACTACCGTCCACGGGTTTTTCCTTGCAGGATTGGCGCTCCAGCGGTGGTCTTCCCGCCACTGAGCGCCCAGCTGTGGCACACAGCCACCCCGATGTTACAGTCTCCACAGGTTATGAGGACAGGCCTCTCCCTCCCCCATCCCAGGCTGTTCCGCGGGTGGTCACAAGGAGCCAGGTAAGTGCTTCAATGTCCCTAGACTCAGCACGGCCACGATGTGGTGTGGCACCTTGAGCTCCACCCCGCCGCGAGGCCCCACCTGCCGGTACGTCCGACGATGTTGTCCCCTTGGTCCCCCTTGCGTGGAACTTGGATGAGTGGCTTGCGAGCAACTGGTCTCCAGGCACGTCGTGGTCACGACAGACGCCTCCAAAATGGGCTGGGGCGCTGTTTGCAACGGGTATGCAGCCGCCGGCTTGTGGACGGGCCCGCGACTGCATTGGCACATCAAATGCCTCGAGTTGTTGGCAATTCTGCTCGCCCTGCGGAGGTTTCAGCACGTGAGCACGTGTTAGTTCGGACAGACAACACGGCAATGGTAGCATATGTCAACCGCCAAGGCGGTCTGTGCTCTCGTTGTATGTCACAACTCGCCCGCCGTCTCCTCCTCTGGAGTCAGCAGCACTTCAAGTCGCTGCGAGCCACTCACATCCCGGGTAACCTCAACACTACAGCGGACGCGCTGTCACGGCAGGTTACCCTCAGGGGAGAGTGGAGACTCCACCCTCAGGTGGTCCAGCTGATTTGGAGTCGATTCGGACAGGCACAGGTGCACCTGTTTGCCTCCCAAGAATCCTCCCACTGCCTACTCTGGTATGCCCTGACTGAGGACCCCTCAGTATAGATGCGCTGGCACACAGCTGGCCCCCTGGCCTGTGCAAGTATGCGTTTCCCCCAGTGAGCCTACTTGCACAGACCCTGTGCAAGGTCAGGGAGGACGAGGAGCAGGTCATCCTGATAGCACCCTACTGGCCCACCCAGACGTGGTTCTCGGACCTCACGTTCCTCACGACAGCCCCCCTGGCGAATTCCCCTGAGGAAGGACCTTCTTTCTCAGGGACGGGGCACCATCTGGCACCCGCGACCAGACCTCTGGAATCTCCATGTCTGGCCCCTGGATGGGACGCGGAAGACCTAAGCAGTCTACCACCCGTGGTGGTAGACACGATCACTCAGGCTGGGGCCTCCTCTATGAGGCGCCTGTATGCCTTTAAGTGGCATCTGTTCGCTAAGTGGTGTTCTTCTTGACGGGAAGACCCCTAGAGATGCGCAGTTGGATCAGTGCTTTCCTTCCTGCAGGAGAGGTTGAAAGGGCGGCTGTCCCCTTCCACCTTGAAGATGTACGTTGCCGCCATAGCAGCACAACACAACACAGTCGACGGTAAGTCCTTAGGGAAGCACGACCTGATCATCAGGTTCCTGAGAGGTGCCAGGTGGCTGAATCCCTCCAGACCGCGCCTCGTTCCCTCATGGGACCTCTCTGTAGTTCTTCAGGGTCTACAGAGAGCCCCTTTTGAGCCTTTGCAGTCAGCTGAGCCAAGGCACTCTCCTTGAAGACTGCCCTCCTGACTGCGCTCACTTCCATCAAGAAGGTAGGAGACCTGCAAGTGTTCTCTGTCAGCGAAACGTGCCTGGAGTTCGGTCCTAGTGTCACTACATCGACACAACGTCTAGTTCCCTCCGTCAGGGAACGGAGGTTACGCAAGCAACCAGGATGTTTTCTCCATGGTACACTGTAAAAAGTGTTAGCCTACAATTGTTACCTTAAAGAGCTATTTGTACCTAATCAAGCCCTTAAAATTAGTTTGTTGGTTTTACCAAATGTATTCAGATTCATTCAGTTATGTTAAATATTATTTTGACTTATACCAGAAATATAAAATTTAATGTGGATCACCACATTGCTTAGGTTCTCAGGAAGTGACCGATTTTTCCCACATCAAGAAAACTTGTTCTATACAATATTTTTAGTCATATGTAACATCAATGCATTGCTACAGTGCAGTGCTGTTGGTTGCAGCATCTTAAAGTAGAAAATGTTTTTCTTATAAAGCACTGCAAGGGATTAGTCTTTATTTTGCAGTAATCCTATTAGTTTTGTTTCTGCATAACATATGCAGTAATTTTGTTACATTTAATTCGCTCCAAATGATTTAGCTCTCTTGGTGTGTCCTGAGGGAGCAAACAGCAGTATACAAAGCCTGCATGCGGAGGTGAGCGAGCATGTTAAGCGCACTTTACTTACTCTCACTCAAAAGTAGAGTTGGTTATTAAAATTAATCAAACTTCACAACACTATTCCGAAAAGATGACAAAGTGTGTCGGCCTTTCAAGTTAGTTTGTGGATTTAAGGAATTGGTGATTATTTTTGCACGTTCTTAATTTTCACCAGTTCTCCACGCCGTTTGGATTACACCAATTTGTGATGCTTCCGTTCGTTTTTTTTTTGAGCCCTGGCTACGTTTCAGCGTCTCATGGACCGAATCCTCAGACTGCATTCAGCTTACGCCTACTGAGATGACATCATCATTTACAGCAATGATTGGCAGCAGCACATGCAGCATCTGAGGGTGGTTCTGAGATCGCTGAGACGAGTGGGACTCACAGCAAACCCCAAGAAGTGCGCGATTGGGTGAGTGGAGGTACAGTATCTGGGGTTCCACTTGGGTCACAGTGAAGTGTGTCCCCAAATTGACAAGACCTCGGTGATTGCAACCTGCCTGAGGCTCAAGACCAAAAAGGGGGTGAGACATTTCCTGGGGCTGGCTGACTATTATAGGAGATTCGTGCCTAATTATTCGGATGTCACCAGCACGCTGACTGATCTCACCAAAAAGGGAGCTCCAGACCTGGTCCAGTGGATGAAGCAGTGTCAACAGGTGTTTACACAAGTTAAAGCCGCACTTTGTGGGGGGCCACTTTTACATTCACCCAATTTCTCTATCCCTTTTTTCTTGCAGATGAACGCTTCAGACAGAGGGCTGGGGACTGTACTCTCACAGGTGGTGGAGGGGGAGGAGCGCCCGGTGCTGTACATTAGCCACAAGCTCTCATTGAGGGAGACTAAGTACAGCACCGTAGAGAAGGAGTGTCTCTCCATCAAGTGGGCGGTCCTCACTCTCCGGTACTACCTGTTGGGACGGACCTTCACCCTCTGCTCGGATCACGCCCCACTCCAATGGCTCCACCACATGAAGGATGCCAACACGCAGATCACCCGTTGGTATCTGGCTCTTCAGCTGTTTAAGTTCAAGGTGGTCCACAGACCGGGAGCGCAGATGGCTGTCGCCGACTTCCTTTCCAGAAATGGAGGGGAGTGGTAGACAGGCCGGATGTCTCCCCGGCCTGAGTCGGGTGGTGGGGATATGTGGCAGCGGGGGCGTGGTTGAGCATCCGTCAGGAGAGAGAGAGAAAGCGGTATGGGTGCTTGCACCTGAGCTAGATTATTTGTAACACCTGTCTCTAATTCCAGTGAGCATGGGGAGAGCGTCATATAAGCAGTCACACCACCAGCAGAGAGGGTGAGAGGGTCTGGCACACAGAAGGCCACGGTGCTCCTGAAGCTGAAGCTGTTTAACCTGTTATGTTTATGAAGCTGATGTGTTTAAGTGACTACGTGTTTATGAAGCCGACGTGATAAATGCCTATATGCCTGTGAAGCTGATGAGTTTGTGAAGTTGTAAAGCACTGAAGTGGCCTATTAAAAGTCCTACCTGAGCCAGGAAAAACTTGCTTCCCTTTGTTCTCCTTCCCGCCGGCTGTGAAGCTGTTCTACAATTTGACATTTGCGGAAGGAAAAGAACATGGGAGGATATAAAACAATACACTGTCCTGAATCTCTGCTCTGCTCATATCATATCCTTAAAGCAGTCAAACAGGCAAACTGGGGATAATGGTCTGAGATGCTTCCTTACCTTTGCATTTGCAAGGCTGCAAAATGCATGTTCCATCACTGAGTCAGGTAACACCTTCAGAGCACTCTGAACAGTTCTGTCTACTCCCAAAAGCACAAAAAGTGTTCAAGCAAGCCTGCCTTTCATTGAATGTCTTATTTTGAAACCACAAGAGGCACCTGAACACTCAGTCTTGGAAGACTAAGAAATGGAGGACTGTAGTGAAGGATCATTCTTTCATCAGCTGTTTGAAGAGGTCAAGGAGCAGGCAGCACATGAGATGGTGTCAAATAAGGACAACCTATACTTCTGCCCCGGAATTCTCAACTTCTTCTTTGAGAACTACCTTGCCATCTTTCCCTTGTGGAGTGGTGTACTCTTAGGACATCTGAAGAGGTATGCCTCAGATGACAAAAATAAGCAGAATGTGGGAACCAAGAACAAGCCAGACAAGACAAGGGACAAAAACTGTCATGTTGAGAAGTGCTTTGGCATTTTTTTCTCCCCTTTTCTCCCCAATTTGGAATGCCCAATTCCCAGTGCACTCTAAGTCCTCATAGTGGCATAGTGACTGGCCTCAATCTAGGTGGCAGATGTCAAATCTCAGTTGCCTCCACGTCTGAGACCGTCAATCCGTGCATCTTATCACGTGGCTTGTTGAGCGTGTTACTGAAAAGACATTGGAAACTAAGAGATATTTAATGTGATTTGCATTATTCTGTGCAGATTTGTTTTTTGTTTTGTTTTTTGTATGCTGATTCTGCATGCTTGATCCAAACTTGAATGGAGAGCCAGAACCCCTGATCTGTGGTTCAAAATTCATTGTGATTCCTGATCTGTGGTCCAAGACTCCTAGTGAACGCGGATTCACTGGCTGGAAAATTTTGCAACTTACAGCTAAGCTGAGATCTCAATATACACACACTACCCGGGTAGAAAGAGAGAGAAAGAGAGAAAAAAAACAACTAAAAGGCCTTTTCACACATTAACAATACACGATTACATTTACTCAACTATATTAAGACATTTACACATTTCAAGGAACCTTAACACCAATGGACATTGGAGAAATCTTGCTTAAGTGAGGGGACACTGAAATCTTCAGAGGGAAACCTTACTGAATCGCCCTTGTTTCTTTCTTTCTTTTTTTCTTTATTGTTACATTGTTAATAAATGTGCCGGCTGTTTACTGTTTCACAAGACTACTGAGCCCATTTCTTTTATATCCTCCTAGAGACGAACCTAGCCTTATTTTTTAAAAAGTATCCTTTGTTACCTGTTACATAAGTAAATAATTTTAAAATAAAATCAGTTTTTTAACTTCTCACCCCTTATTCAGATTATAGAAAGTTACTTCCGGGCTATTCTTAACTCCTGTGATGCAACTGGTAAAATTTACCAGTTGAGTCATTTTACTACATGCGTCATTTTGTATGACAAAAGACAACAGATGGCTCAACAAGCTTTAAGAATAAGTGCTTCAGCTATGTTTTTGTACAGAAACACCTACCTACAATATTCTCGTTTGTTGATTTCCTTAGGAAAAACTGTCACACAGGTGAACTTCCAGGAATACAATGTTTTCATTACTTTTGTAAATTGCAACAATGTGCACTGGATGTTTGTGGTTAGTAAAAATATTCATTCAAATAAGATTTGTATTTACAGTAATGTGTAAACTTGTGTACTGTAGCTTGATAAATTCTGATATTGTTCATTTGTTCTTTGTTTTGTGTATGTTTGAGCTGCTTTTATGTACATGCTATTGAATCAAGAGATATTTGTTTCTTTCTAGTATCTTCATGCCATGCCAGAAAATGTTGTGGTTGACCCTCAGTGAGGCACCGACAAAATGGAAGCCAGACAGGCGTGTTATAGATTTGGGTACATTAGCTTGATAATTAAATTAACTGTAAATATTCAGGTGTAGCAAAACTTTCCGATAATGTATGCTCAAAATGACAAGCATGTGTTCAGTGTATTTCTCAAAACTAGGGAATTCTTTAAAATGCGACACAATCAACAAAGAAAAAAGGGCTAGGTGGACACCAGATGGACACCTGGCACCATAAATCACACATTTCACACCTGAGCTGTGGTGTTTTTGTAATGCAGGTAACAGAATAGTGGTTTACATTAGATACTGGACATACAAACCTTCCCATGGGAAAATGTGTCTTCACATACCTACTGTCACTCCAGATGGCCAAGCTGGTGGTGGAGGAATTTCCAGAAATTCCTGACACTATCAACATAACTCCCACCAAAGAGTGGATGTGCCGTTGCAGAATAAAAATGGCAGAAGAAATTCTGCAGGCATCAGGTATTGAAATTAGCTAAACAATAATCTTGAAAGTACATTTAACTGAATTGTAAAAATGAATTTAATTACAAGTTTACATTTAAATAATTGAAGTGTCCAGGGAGGAGTATTGTTCTGTGTGTGGAAATGAGGACTATCCCCAAAAAGAGCACTGTATTTGGGTAATAAATACACTGATCAGCCACAACATTAAATCCACTGACAGGTAAAATGAATAACATTGATTATCTCATTACAGTGGCACCTGTCAAGGGATGGGATATAAACTCAGTGTCCCTTTTCAGGACACTGCATTTTAAAGATAATTTTGTAAAACTCCAAATAACTTTACAGATCTTTATTGCAAAGGGTTTAAACAATGTTTTCCATGCTTGTTCAATTAACCATAAACAATTACTGAACATGCACCTGTGGAACGGTCATTAAGACACTAACAGCTTACAGACGGTAGGCAATTAAAGTCACAGTTATAAAAACTTAGGACATTAAAGAGACCTTTCTACTGACTCTGTCCAAAAGAAAGATGTCCAGGGTCCCTGCTCATCTGCGTGAACATGCCTTAGGCATGCTTCATAGAGGCATGAGGACTGCAGATATGGCCAGGGCAATAAATTGCAATGTCTATACTGTGAGATGCCTAAGACAGCACTACAGGGAGACAGGAAGGACAGCTGATCATCCTCGCAGTGGCAGACCACGTGTAACAACACCTGCACACGATTGGTACATCCGAATATCACACCTGCAGGACAGGGACAGGATGGCAACAACAACTGTCTGAGTTACACCAGGAACGCAAAATCCATCCATCAGTGCTCAGACTGTCCGCAACAAGCTGAGAGAGTGCTCTTCACTGATGAGTTGTGGTTTTGTCTCACCAGGGGTGATGGTCGGACTTGTGTTTATCGTCGAAAGAATGAGCGTAACACCGAGGCCTGTACTCTGGAGCGGGATCGATTTGGAGGTGGAGGGTCCATCATGGTCTGGGGCGGTGTGTCACAGCATCATCGGACTGAGCTTGTTGTCATTGCAGGAAATCTCAACACTATGCGTTACATGGAAGACATCCTCCTCCCTCATGTGGTACCCTTCCTGCAGGCTCATCCTGACATGCCGCTCCAGCATGACAATGCCACCAGCCATACTGCTCGTTCTGTGCATGATTTCCTGCAAGACAGGAATGTCAATGTACTGCCATGGCCAGCAAAGAGCCCAGATCTCAATCCCATTGAGCATGTCTGGGACCTGTTGGATTGGAGGGTGAGGGCTAGGGCCATTTCCCCCAAAAATGTCCAGGAAATTGCAAGTGCCTTGGTGGAAGTGTGGGGTAACATCTCACAGCAAGAACTGGCAAATCTGGTGCAGTCCATGAGGAGGAGATGCACTGCAGTACTTAATGCAGCTGGTGGCCACACCAGATACTGACTGTTACTTCTGATTTTGAAAGACCCCCCCCCCTTGTTCAGGGACACATTATTCCATTTCTGTTCATCACATGTCTGTGAAACTTGTTCAGTTTATGTCTTAGTTGTTGAATCTTTTTATGTATACAAATATTTACACATGTTAAGTTTGCTGAAAATAAAAGCAGTTTTAAAAAGGACGTTTCTTTTTTTGCTGAGTTTATTAGGCAGCAAGTGAATAGTCAGTTCTTGAATTGTATATGTTGGAAGCAGGAAAAATGGGCAAGCGTAAGGATCTGAGCGGCTTTGACAAGGGCCAAACTGTGTTTGCTAGATGACTGGGTCAGGGCATCTCCAAAACGGCAGGTCTTGTGGGGTGTTCCCAGTATGCTGAAGGACAACCGGTGAACCAGCGGCAGTGTCATGGGTGCCCAAGGCTCATTGATGCACGTGGGGAGTGAAGGCTAGCCCATTTGGTCTGATCCCAAAGAAGAGCTACTGTAGCACAAATTGCTGAATAACGTAATGCTGGCCATGATAAAAAAGTGTCAGAACACAAAGTGCATTGCAGCTTGCTGCGTATAGGGCTGCGTTGCTGCAGACTGGTCAGAGTGCCCATGCTGACCCCTATCCACCGCCGAAAGCGTCTACAATGGGCACGTGAGCATCAGAACTGGACCATGGAGCAATGGAAGAAGGTGGCTTGGTCTGAGGAATCACGTTTTCTTTTAGATCATGTGGATGGCCAGGTGCATGTGCATCGTTTACCTGAAGAGATGGCAGCAGGATAGACTATGGGAAGAAGGCAGGCTGGTGGAGGCAGTGTGATGCTCTGGGCAATGTTCTGCTGGGAAATCTTGGGTCCTGGCATTCATGTGGATGTTACTTTGACACGTACCACCTACCTAAAGATTGTTGCAGACCACGTACACCCCTTCATGGCAGCGGTATTCCCTAATGGCAGTGGCCTCTTTCAGCAGGATAATGTGCCCTGCCACACTGCACACGTTGTTCGGGAATGGTTTGAGGAACATGTCAAAGAGTTCAAGCTGTTGGCTTGGCCTCCAAATTCCCCATATCTCAATCTGACTGAGCATCTATTGGATGTGCTGGATCAACAAGTCCTATCCATGGAGGCCCAACCTCACAACTTACAGGACTTAAAGGATCTGCTGCTAACATCTTGGTGCCAGATACCACAGGACACCTTCAGAGGTCTAGTGGAGTCCATGCCTTGATGGATCATAGGTGGTTTGTCGGCACGAGGGGGACCTACACGATATTAGGCAGGTGGTTTTAATGTTGTGGCTGATTGGTGTATGTATTTGACTTGAAGACTGTGTATTTACTGATCATTTAAACAATCAAAAAATGCAGCCACTGTATAAGCCCTCTTTTCTTAGGTCCAGTGTGAAAAGTGCAAGAGATGGTTTCATGTGAAGTGCCTAATAGTTGCAATCCCACAAGAAGATGAACCATGGTTTTGTGGTTTGTGTATTTACGTTTTTGTAAAGAAAAGCTAATATTTGCTTTTTTTAAAGTTGTAAATGCTTTAAGAAACTATTTTTAGAGTGTTTTGTAGTTGTTATGTGAACACTTGCACATATATGTAAAGCTAATATAATTTCAAGTTTGTTATAGAGATGCCAAAAACAATGTTGACTTGAATACATTGCCTGGCCAAATTTTTTGCATACTCTAATATTTCGTTGGACCACCTTTAGCTTTGATTACAGCGTACATCGTACATTGTGGCATTGTTTTGACAATCTTAATGCAACATCACAACATTTATTTCCATCCAGAGTTGCATACATTTTTGGCCAAGATCTTGTTTGATGACGGGAGAGTCGAACCACTCCGTAAAGTGTTCTCCAGCACATCCCAAAGACTTTCAATGGGTTAAGGTCAGAACTCTGTGGTGGCCAATTCATGTGTGAAATTGATTCCTCATGCTCCCTGAACCACTCTTTCACAATTTGAGCTCAATGAATCTTGGCATTGTCATCCTGGAATATGCCTGTGCCATCAGAGAAGAAAAAATCCCTTGATGGGATAACCTGGTCATTCAGTACATTCAGGTAGTCAGCTGACTTATTTTTATTTTATTGTTTGCATAATGTTGCTGAGCCTAGACCTGACCAATTGAAGCAACCCCAGATCATAACACTGACTCCAGAGGCTTGTACAGTGGGCACTATGCATGACGGGTGCATCGATTCATGTGCTTCCTTTCTTACCTTGACGCACCCATCGCTTTGGAATCGGGTATATCTGGGCTCTTCAGACCACATGACCTTTTTCCATTGCTCCGCATTCCAATTTTTATGCTCCCTAGAAAATTTAAGTTTTTTTTTTTTTTCTCCGATTAGCCTCAACAGCTATGTGGCCAAAAGAAAGCTAATTGTTAGTAAGTCCCAATCCTGTAAGTTCTCATAGCATTGTGCATGTAGAAATGCTCTTACTTTCACTATTAAACAGTTCTACTGTCGATTTTTAACGATGTGACTTCAAGCATTTTAGTGATCTCCGATCATGATCATTCAAGATTTTTTTCCGACCACATTTCTCCCACGAAGCTGATAGTTTACCACTATCCTTCCAGGTTTTAATAATGTGTTGGACAGTTCTTAACACAATTCCAGTGATTTCAGCAATCTCCTTAGTTGTTTTCTTTGCTTGATGCAGGCCAATAATTTGCCCCTTCTGAAACATAACATCTTTTCCATGATCACGGAATACATCTTCCGACACGGTTATTTAAGAAATGAGAAGCTACACACTGCATCAGTTAGGATTAAAAAATTGTTGCCAGCTGAATCATATTAATCACTGCAATAATGATCTGATCATAGGCTCTTAAGTATCTGCCTATTTAAATCCAAACGGTAACTTATTTTTATAGCCAGGCAGTCTACACTGTCTATACTGTATATAATATATATGCATAATATGATAGATGTAGATGTCTTTGTGCTCTTAAGTTCTGTGAACATTTATAACTTTACAACTGAATGAATAACAATTCCTTCCTCGTGCTCATTGTCATATATCTGAATATTAACATGCTTTACTGTCCTACATTAACTCGTATAACTGTCAATAACAATATGCTGTTCTGTTTTTAAGACTCAATCATTTCAACAATCATTTTTATTTGTTTAGTGCTTTTCACAATGTACATCATTTCAAAGAAGCTTTACAAGAACTCATTCTGTAATGTCTTAAATGCCTTAAAAACCCCAACCAACAGTTTTACAGAAAGTCATATCTTAATGTCTTTGTCTTTTATGGGGTCATGTCATGAGAAATAAAATTGTCTTTAATATTTTGACAAGTAAGAGAATATATCATTCAACAATAAAAACATATTGAAAGTTACACAACTCAAAACTCCCTTTACAGTCCAAAGAGCGCATTTATTTTTCCACCTCGCAAAAACGACTCCATTTTTAAATTGGCCACATAAAACAGCCTCAACAACATTCGTAATCGTTGTGGTGAACTGAGAGAGAAAGTGGCTGAGGTACTCCAACTCTGAAAGTTTGCTTTTAATCAACGAAAAGATTAAGATGTGGAGAAACGTTATCGTGTTCCTGGTTGTGGAATAACGTCATCTCTGCGTAGCCTTCTGAAGGATCCCAGCAATAGGAATGAGTGGCATATTCAAATTAAGTGTCACTGTGGGATTATATGTTTGTGGAACATTTCTCTACTGATTCTTTTGAGAGCCATGATTCAGGCTTTGCAAAGAAACTTATATTGAAAGATGAAGCAATGTCAACAATTTTGGACACAACACTACCACTGGTGAGTAACAAATTAAATACTACTGTTTCAACTGTATGTGTTTGTTTGATATTTAAGGAACTGTACAGTCAGATGGTTTTATGGCGGGTGACATTTGCTCTGCAAAGACGTAGGTGTGTCTTAAAGTAAAGTACACAGAAATTGAGCATTTCAGACAGAAGACCAGAGACAGGGTGGAAAAAGGTCATGTAATACTACTTCATGATTGTTTTCTGTGCAAAAAACTTATAAATAAACTGCAAGGAAGAAAAAAAAATGCATGACATGACCCCTTTAAGATTAATATTTGAATCATGTTTTACGTTAGCTACTGTAACTTTCGTTACTAATAACTGTGATTAATGAACAAAGCTGACAATGGCTTTGTTTTAGAGAGAATAAAATAAAAACAGCAATAATTGGGCAGTGGGACTAAAACCTAGTATTTTAATTGAAAAAATGTTTTATCATCTGACACCGCAAGTACCATAACGCTACTCAAAACAAACCAGTCACCACAGAAAGTGCGGTGGCCTGATGTATGACGTCATGGTTTCATAATTTCATCAACTGGTATAATAAAAAAAACCTTTTCCCCCTTATTTTATACATCCTGTAGGAGTTGTTGGCGAGTTAAACTTCCAACACTGTATCACTCTTTAATAATATAAAAATGTGCTTACCGTGACACATTTGGGCAAAACTTCCTTAAATGTGTCCGTAGAGTACTTGATGAGCTGTAACTTTTTCCACATGGAGAGCAGTAGTATGGATTCTCTCTAGTATGCACTTTCTCATGTTTGTTCTGCTGTTTCGACCGTTTGAAACCCTTTCCACAATGTGAGCACTTGTAAGGTTTTTCTCCAGTATGAATTCTTTGGTGCACTTTCAAGTCTTCAGCTCTGATAAAAGCTTTACCACACTCTGAGCATACATGAGGTTTTACACCCAAATGTATTCTCTGGTGCTGTTTCATATAAGCCAGCTGTGAAAAACTCTTTCCACAAACAGTGCAGCTGTAAGGCTTTTCATTAGACTCATGAAGCTTCAAGTGTCTTTTTAGCACTGATGCAAAAATAAATTTTTGACCACACTGATCACAGCTAAATGGCTTTTCTTCAAAGTGATAGCGCAGATGACGTCTGAGACTGATTGCCTGTTTAAAACTTTTGCCACAATGAGAACAGTGGTGTAATTGATTAGAGTGAATATTTCTATGTTTTCTTAGGCTACTTGGATTTGCTAATCTCTTTCCACACTCAAGGCATGTGAAAGGCTCTCTAGTGTGAGTTCTCATGTGCTCCTTAAGGCTCTCTTTGTGTCTGAAACTCTTTCCACATTGAGAGCATGTGAAAGGCTTCTCTTCAGTATGTGTTCTTATGTGGACATTAAGGTGCCCTTTTTGTTTGAAACTCTTTTCACACAGAGGGCAGGTGTAAGCATTTTTTGTTTTTGTTCTTAGAGTTGAGAATGTTTTTTTTGTCTGAGAGCAGCTATAAGATTTTTCTCCAGATGTGAAATCATCAGAATTCTGATACTGATGTTTCTCCTCCTCTTCATTCAGTTCCTCACTTTCCTCTTTCACTTCCATCAGCTCTAAAAAGAATATACAGTCGTTAGTCAATATAAGAGGGATAAATGTGAAAAAAAAGAAAATAACAGTGAACTGCAAACAATTAGCACAAAGCAACAGAGATCAAGTATTCATTTCTATGTAATCCTTGTCATACAAAGAGGTTAATTCTGTCATCCTCACATTCAGTGAATTATCCTGCAATAGGCAACAAAGTTTGGCCTGCCCCACTGATTGAAAATTTGTTGTACCGTAGTGGTAGGACTGCACGGTTCACCATGACAACCTCAGTGGTTGAGTGCCACCAGCAGAGATTTGCACGTACTTATTTAAAACCTTGCGAAAACCTGAAATAAATTCCTGAAATAGCAGCATATAATATAAGTATAGTGAAGTATTAGATCCTTAGTTACTGAATTTGTGCTTTTAGAGACCTATTAATTTATAGATAGAGACTTAAGAAATTTGCGCCATAAAGCACTGTAACACTCTCAATGGAAAGGAGGAGGTGAGAACCGGCTTAGTAATATAAATAATAGTTTAATTATAAACTGAACCAAACACACACACACACACACACACACACACAGAGGTTGGGCAGCTGCCCGTAACTCTCTCTCTGTCGCACTGCCATCTCAGGCCGCCCTTATCCCTCTCTGGCTTCATCAGCCTAATTAGGGGCCTGGTGTGTGGAATCACGACCCGGCCCCACCCTCCGCCCTGCCACAAGCACATTATTACTTCAACGCCCTGTTCACAACGTGAGTTACGCATCCAGCATGCAACTTAGTTCATGTTTAGCTGTGCATTCGCTTCATTGTCTGTGCAAATGAAAGTTGTTATATTATATTTATGTTGTTGACATAGATTAATCTCACATATAGGATTTGTTTGAGTAAGGGGATTAACCTGCTAGTAAAGTGCTTCAGTTTACAGGTTTTTTCTCTTTTAGCTCAAAACACTATGACTGGATCATATAATTAAGGTTTTAATCAACAAGGTTTTTCTTTGTTCATTGATGGAAAATTCCAAAATGCTGCACATCATTTTAACAGATGAAAAAAAATAATAATGACGGATAAAAATGTATACGTTTTAAATATATAAATAAATATAATGATTCTAATAATGACTATTTGTAGCCACTGCTGTTGTGTACAGTCGAACGCTCAACTTTAAAACGATACTTTATTTGACTGTGTGCGCATACACAGGCGATCTGTGCATTCGTGCTACGACTGCTATAAGACACTGGACTATTTCTTTTCAAGAGTTTAGACCCATGAAGATGTCTTCAAATTCCTTCAGACTTGAGTTGTACAAATGTAGGCATTTCCTGATCTCCTCACCAAGCGCTTTTGACGTGCACATTCACTGTTGTTGTTTTATCTTCGTCTCCTGTTTTTTTTTACCAGTGATTACATCCTCTTCTTGCACTTATTTGTGAAAGCAATGGCTCAGCGGTGAGTGTTGCTACCTTGTGGACCCACTAATTAGTGTAAAAAATTATAGGCACATGCAAATACAGTACTGTGTGTTCAGAATACTCAAGGCAAGGCAAGTTTATTTATATAGCACATTTCATACACAATGGCAATTCAAAGTGCTTTACATATGAATTTGAAAGAAAACATAAGATACATAAAAAAAAATGTTTTTTTCAAGGTTAGTAAAAATTGGGCCACAAAAGTTAGTGCTGCATCCTGTATGCAGATGCTTAGCGTTCACATCTGAATGCTGTTCTGTTTATGAGTAAAGAATAAATCATTTAAAAAATGGGCTTTACATCTCTTTTAATAAGTTCCTCCTCCTCTGTTTGATTTGTTTGGGAGCCGTTCCGTTTTGTGTGTTTAGCTTTCTCCTTATTTTGGCACTCTCAGTCTCAGCAGGTGGAGTGTTGCACATTGTTAGACATGCCTACGTTATTCTGAGATATCCACTGTATAGCAAAATCTCTACCAGTTGACAGTTTATACCGTCGCCAAAATATATATTGCTGAGCCCTAGTGTGTCCACTGCGAGCAACTGATTGTAAATGGCTTGCTCACATACATGTATACTTACCATAACATTATACAGTTGGTTGTCAGTGAAAAAATAGACAAGTTAATCCTGTCTTAATAAGGCAATAGATATTTTTTTAAATACATTGTGATCACTTTGCGACGTGTTATCAATTATTACATGTAAACCATGTGACATTAAAAATGTGACATGCATTATCATCCTTTACTACTTGCCTCAGTCTATGTGCAGAAGCTGTTTTACTATTTGATCATGATTTAAAGTAATATATATGCAGTAGATAATGCGTAATTTGTAATGTTTACATTCTGCATTCAAGGCCTTAATGTTAAGCAAATATACTATACATGGCCATAATATGCATGGTTAACTAGGGCTGAATGATTGATTGAAAAAAATAGAAATCACAATATGATGTAGTGCAAATATCAAACCTGTATCAAACCCGGGCTGTGATTTAATTAAATAAACAGTCTGCAGGTGCTGCTCGCTGTGCTTACTCTATGTGGGTGTGGTGATGGGGGCGTGGCTAAGCGAAGTTTGCAGAGAACAAGGCCGGGAGAGACAAAGCGGTAAGGATTGACACCTGTGGCAAATCACCTCTAACAGCTGTTTTGTGTTTGCTGTGAGAGCGGATTGGTATAAAAGGGCAATAAAGACTGCTGGAATGGAGAGAGACACACAAAGCTGTGCGTGTGCATGTGGTGTGTGCTGAAAAACAAACCTTTTTGTGTAGAATGCTGAAAAGCATTGTAAATAAAAACTCACATTGGATTGTTTACCTGGTCCCCACTTCCTACTTCACATCAAGCAAGAGACATTTCACAGTGGTGCCGAAACCCGGGATTAGGAGGAAGAAACGCAGTCATGGAGTCCTCGCCATTAGCCGAAGTCATCAAGACTCTTACCGGCATCCACCAGACCCAACATCAAGCCCTCCTGGACTTCTGTGTGGTGCAGGAGCAGCGTTTCCAGGTCCTGTTCTGGGACTGAAAGGTATTGCAAAGCTTGATGACCCAGGGGAGTACTCCAGCCGCAGCCATAGCCCAGCCCCAAATCACGCTTACAAAGATGGGGCCACAAGATGATCCAGAGGCCTTCCTCGAGCTCTTCTGAGCTGCACGGCATCGCTGATGGAGGCAATTCAGTTGGCTGAGGACCATTTGCCGATGTATTCAGGGGCCGGTGAGCCCTCTTCTACTCTCTCTCTCCTCCCTCCCCCTGTCTTTCCTCCATCCTGTTCCTATTCCCCGGAAATAGGTAATTATGACCCCAAAACCGGTTCCCGGTCCCGTGGACCTTTCAACCCACTGGTTTTCCCTAACCCTCTCCGCTCTCCCCCACAGGCTGGTGAATCTGCTACCGCGGGTGTTGGCGTGAAGTCTGGGCTGGTCTGCTGGAGCTGCGGGGAACCTAGGCATTTCCAGGACCGATGTCCCACCATGGAGGTGGAGACATTGGTCTGGATCCCCGATGCACCACAGGCCGCCCCAGATCGAGCGGGAGCATCCCGGTACCTGTTAGTATTAAGGGGGGTACATATCAAGCCTTGGTGGATTCAGGTTGTAATCAAACCTCCATTTACCAAAGCTTGATTCAATTCGAGGCTTTGGATACAAGACGGCGGGTGAATGTAAGGTGTGTGCACAGGGATATTCACGAATACCCATTAGTGACAGTCATTATTCAATTTCAGTGACAAAAGCATTGTGTCAAGGCTGCGGTTAGTCCCCGCCTTACCCATACACTAATCTTGGGTACGAATTGGCCAGCATTTACTACTTTATTTAGGGGAATTTGTGTATGGGTCCTGTAATAAAGTGTCTCAGTGTGTGGTTTGTGATTCGCTGGCTGGGGAGGCAGAGCCGGAACCGTCTACGTCATCTCCGCATCAGGATGATGTAAGGGAGGGGGAAGTCTCGGCTTCCCCAGTCCTTAGAGTATTCCCTGCTGGGGATTTCCCTCTGGAGCAGACGTGAGATGGAACACCATTGACCAAGTGAAAGTGATTGATGGTCAACGCCTCTGGCCAGGCATTACACCTGCATATCCGTATTTTTCAGTTATTAAAGATCAGTTGTATTGAGTGATGCAGGACACTCAGACAAGGGAAGATACAACCCAATTGTTATACCGAAGACCCATTATAATCTGATGGCGGGACATTTATAGCAGGAAAAAACACTAAACCGTCTGATGGCCCATTTCTATTGGCTGGGCATTCGCTGGGATGTCTGCAGGTGGTGTGCAGCATGCCGCGAATGTCTACTGGTGAATCCCGCAGCCACCCCAAAAGTGCCACTGTGCCCCCTTCCAGTGATCGAGGTCCCCTTCGAAAGAATTGGCATGGACCTCGTCGGGCCATTAGAATGGATGGCAGGCGGCATTGCTTTGTGTTGGTTCTGGTGGACTACGCAACACAATTTACGGTGGTGGTGATTCAGAAAGAAATCCTCACTGAACAGGGCACTATGTTTATGTCACAAACACTACACGAACAATATGAATTATTGGGAATTAAATCGATTCGGACCAGTATACCATCCCCAAACAGACGGCTTGGTTGAATGATTTAATCAGACCCTAAAGAATTTGATTCGTAAGTTTGTGCACGAAGATGCTTAAAATTGGGACAAGTGGCTCGAGCCCCTATTATTTGCAGTTCGAGAGGTCCCGCAAGCCTCGACGGGGTTTTCCCCAGTTTAATTATTGTACGGGCGTTGACCACACGGTGTGCTTGATGTCCAACGGGAAAATTGGGAGGAGGGACCTTCAAACACCAAAAACGAAATTCAATACGTTCTTGACCTGAGAGCAAAACTCCACACTCTGGGGCAATGAACACAGAAGAATTTTCTCCAGGCTCAAGAACGTCAGAGCTGGCTGTATAATAGGGGTACTCAGCTACGCAAATTTATATCGGGAGATAAGTCCTTGTATTGCTCCCCACATCGAGCTCTAAATTACTCACCAAGTGGCAAGAAACCTTTGAGGTCACACACAGAGTTGGGGAAGTCGATTATTATGTCAGATTTACCACCTCAACCTCTTTAAACCATGGAGAGAGGCAGTCCCTGTGACTTTGGCAATGGTGGTTCTGGAGAGGGAGGAGCTCGGACTGGAAGTGAACTTAAAAGCCACCGATTGAGTCAACCCAGTCACTTGCGGAGACCACCTCTCACCGTCACAAGTCACAGAGGTTGCCTGGTTGTAAGGAGAATTCTCTGATGTGTTCTCACCTCTTCCCGGTCATACGAATCTCACAGAGCACCACATCGAAAGGACCCCATTGGTAGTGGTACACAGTCATACCTACTGATTACCCAAACACAAAAAAAGTGATTCAGTACGAATTAAAGGTCATGGGGGCAATAGAAGAATCCAACAGTGAATGTGCCAGCCCGGTGGTGCTGGTTCCGAAGAGTGACGGCTCGGTCTGGTTCTGTGTGGATTATAGAAAAGTCAATCGGGTGTCTAAATTTGATGCATACGGTGACGAGGAGGAGGGTGTGGCCGGGCCGTAATGGAGCACGGCTGGCACTGAATCAGCTGATCAGCAGGAGAGTGAGATAACTGCCATCTGCCATAGCTGTCTGCCGAGAAGGAGAGAAGCGGTTCCGTCCGCCAGGGGCCGGAGGACCTGCTGCCGTCCGCCAGCAGAGAAGCAGTTGAGGACCAGCTGACAGAACGACCGGAAGGGCAGCATCTCCCCTCCAGAAATGGGGGGGGGGGGGATTTTATTCAGACCGGTGGCAGGGGAGGAGTGTGACAAGGAGGAGGGCGTGGCCGTGATGGAGCACGGCCAGCGCTGAATCAGCTGACCAGCAGGAGAATGAGATAAAGGGCAGTCAGCGATGCCAGTTCGAGAGAGAGAGAGACAAACACAGACACATATGCAGTGCGGCTGCGTGCGTCTCTCTCTCTCTCTCTCCCCCGAACTGGTATCTCCAGCTGATTCAGCACCGGCCGTGCTCCATCACGACCCGGCCATGCCCTCCACCTCGTTACACGTACCCAATGCCTCGGATTGATGAACTGCTCAATCGGATATGTGCAGCTCGCTTATATTCGACACTGTATTTGACAAAGGGATATTGTTAGATCCCCTTAACTCCCATGTCCCTTGAAAGAAATGCATTTTCCACACCGTTTGGCTTACACCAATTTGTCACCCTTTTGGTTTGTTCGGGACCCCAGCTAGGTTTCAGCAGCTCATGGGCAGAATCCTCAGACCGCATGCCGCTACCATCTGGATGATATAATTATTTACAGTAATGACTGGCAGCGGCACCTGCAGCATCTGAGGGCTGTCCTGACTATCAGCAAACCCTAAGAAGTGTGCAATTGGACAAGGGGAAGTACAGTATCTGGGCTTCCAGTTGGGTCATGGACAGGTGCGGCCCAAGTTGATAAGACTGCAGCGCTTGCAGCCTGCCCGAGACCTAAGACCAAAAGGGCTGGCTGGCTATTATCGTAGGCTTGTGCCTAACTATTCAACAGTCACCAGCCCGCTGACTGATCTTACTAAAAAGGGGGCACAAGATCCAGTCCAGTGGAAAGAGCCATGTCAGCAGGCGTTCACGCAAGTGAAAGCGCAGGTATTGCACTCTCCTGACTTCTCTCTCCGGGGGCGCAGATGGCGGTTGCGGATTTCCTGTTGGGTAATTCCAAATATGCTTGGGCCCTAAAAGTTACAATCCAAATCTAAAGTAACCTAATAACACCAGGTTTTTGTGGACAGAAGAGTGGATGAGAGCATTTCTCTGCAATAAAAGGTGACTGTCAACTCTTAATCGCCAAAATAAAGACCCGCATAGCTATCCTGCATGCAGGTTAAGAAAATATTACATAAATATGGAACTGTTTTAAAATAATAATTATTGTTATAATAAAAGTTGGTTGTTGTTATTATACAAAAAATATATTTCCATAATTTCTTAACTTATTATTGGGTTCCAGATACACAGATACAATGTGAAGATGTCTCTCTATATTTTTTTTATTATTTAGTCTGGTTCTTTTTAAGAGGATTCAACTGTGAACACCCTGTGTTGAATATTATTTCTTTTTCTTTTTTTTTTTTTACTTATATTTTATTTTAAATGTCAACATTAAATTCAATACAGTAAAATGTTACTTTTATCATCTATTGTAATATATATTGTAATTGGACATTTTAGTTTTTCATATTCCAGCTGTGTCGACAATTATTCAGTTTTAGGTACATCAAGAGCATTATACAATAAATGAGAACATCCAAATACATTTGGTAATACCAAAACCAGAGAGAAAAAAATAAATAATAAATATAGAAGGATGTGTGACCTTAAAGTACATAGAACAAGTTTGACATGAAATGAATGATCTTATTGCATTAATAAAGGCATTACAGGAGTCCATCTTTTTAAAAATTCTGGCTTCTGAATCCATGATGCATATGTAATTTGTTCCATTTCGTACACCTCTCACATTTTTTGGATTCAAGCGTTGTATGATGGAGGGTCGAGTTTTAACCATCTAAATGTGATACACTTAATAGCAGCTGCTAACAGAATTTGTAGCAAATACATTTTAGTTCTACCCTCAAAGCCTTCTTGACACACACCAAGAAGGACTACTTCGGGATCTTTGGGAATCTCATGGTGGAAGATTTCTTTTAGATCGTCCAATACATCCGGCCAATAATTTCTTAATTTTGGGAATGACCACATGAGTGTGATTACCATCTTGCTGTCCACATTATTTTGAAAAATATTGCAATTGTCACAGCACTTGTCAGAACTGGCCGGACTCCATTTTACCATTATTTGTGGAGTCTGGAAATATCTTGTTATTATCTTCCACTTGAACTCTCTCCAGATATTATAACTGGTCACTAAATGTGCCTCCCCACATCTCCTCCCAAATTTCAGGAGAAATAATTGTGTTCATTTCAGCCTTCCATTTCTCCTTTATCTGTAATATTAGGTATACACTGTAAATTACTTTCTTAGCCTCATGTCCGGTTAGTAGTTCTTTAAGAAAAAGTTTTTCGGAGTTTTTTTTTTTTTTTTAACATTTTCTAGTTCCTTATGTGTTGTCAGGAAATGTCTCAGTTGTAAATATCTAAAGAATTCAGTCCTTGGGAGTGTAAACTCATTTCTTATTTGTCCAAATGATTTAAGTTCACCATTGTGGAATATTTGATGCAAATAGCTGAGTCCGTATTGAGACAAATTTTTGAAACCTACATCTGCATATGATGGTATAAAGCCCTTAAGATAGCCTATACTAGCTACTGATTAAATTATACAGGCCGAATGATGTTTGTATAGTTTTCCAGATTTTTAACGTGACTTTAGTCCACTCTCCCATTTGAGCCTTTTTTAAGGACACACATGAAAGGGTACTACCGTAAGAGGTATCGAGCAAAGGCTCTTTTCAATGTTGATCCATCGGGTGTATGTGTGATCATTCATCCATGAGATCAGAGGCCTCAGTTGTGCAGCCCAAAAGTAATATCTGAAATTTGTAAGTTTCAGCACCACATTTGGTTTGAACAGTATTTATGTATTTTATTTATGAATGCCTATGACTTAATTTTGGTCAAAACGAAACATTTACTAGTTTTAATTTTATTTTTTTATATTAATAATCATTTCAGAGTTCAAATCGCAATTGAAATATTTGTCAAAGTAATCGCAATTACATTTTATGTCTAAATCATTAAGCTCTACCTGTTAGCATCAGTTATTGTATTTTTTATAATGAAGGTTTTTGAAAAGAATCCAAGTAAGATAATACAAATTAGACAGGTAAGGGAGACAGGTGTTAATTGGCTTAATACAGACAAAACAATAATGATTAGAGCCATATGGTCTAACTTTCAGCAGAAGTGTGAATGAGCATCAATGCACAGCTGAACACAAGCATCAAGAGCCACTTTGATCTCCACATGAAAATCAGAGCAGAGAATGTCTTGTTTTGAGTATATCACTGGCACTGGCCTGGTAATATGTCATCTGAACTGTCAAACGTGCTTAAATTATTCAAACGCAACATCTTACTGTTATCAGTTCTGCACTTGATTGTTTGATTTAGTAGTACTTAATTTCATGAATTTAAGCCAAAGAAGTTTAAGGAACTCACAATTATTATTTTACTTTATGTATCACTCTAAGATCCCCATATAATTATTTTGTGTTTTACACATTAAAGCAAATTAAGTAAAACTAAAAATGTTATAAGTATGTATATTTATTTTCTTATGTTATGGTTGTTGAGCCAACGAATCATTTTTGTGTTCACCTTCTTTTTCCCATTAATTATTTTGCATAATTTTTGTATATAAACATGCACTAGACAGACATCTTGGACTGTTTTCATGCATCTAGCACCGCTTCTAAAAGATGCTGTGTCAATTTCTAACTTTTAAAAAGAGACCCCCATTTTGTTTCATTCAGCTGCGCTGCGTCTTGCTGTTTTGAGCATAAATGCATCCTGGAAGCGTTTTTGCAACCATTTGCGGTATTTTTAAATGTTGGTTTATGTAAACATGCAATAGATGGATGTCTTTGATCGTCTCGAAACAATATTGGACCAGATCTCAAAACCGTAAGTAATCCATTTAATTCATTAATCTCTCATCTGATGATGACTGTTTGATGTTTATGGTGTAGCTGGGCTTAAGTAAACAGTTTGATGAGACTTCCGGTTTTACGATGTAGTGAGAGGTCGCACGGCGTCTTTGCTCTGACTTTTTTGCTTAATTAGTGTTTATTGCTCCTGTCCTTTCTTATAATTTGCACATGATAAAATGTCTTTTGTGAATAGGGAGTGGAGCAAATTCAGAAATGGGCTAAAATACTAAACTTGGCAGTGCTAAAAACCAAGACCAGCAAACCGCAGGTAAAGACAGCAAGGCTTCCGACATGGCGGCGGCACCTGTTCCTTTAACAACAGAGGTATTCGTGTCGGAGCTTGTAAAGTCAAGGCGAAGTTGGTCAGAGGAATTTACAGCTTTGTTGAACTCTTCTTTATCCCCTTTACAAACATCTTTAGAGAGCATTCACAGCACTCTGGCTTCTCATACTGCCACTATTTCGGAGATGGAGATGGCTCTCACTGATCACAGCGGTAGGATTACTGAGTTGGAGAATGAAGTCACTTCACTGAAGGCCAAATTAATGACAGCGTCAGATCTAAATGCGACGCTTGGTTCTGCTGTGGATGATTTGGTGTCCCGTTCGAAGCGACAGAATCTACGGGTAGGCTTCCCAGAGGGGATTGACAGCAGAAATGCAAGAGAATTCATGACTGACTTTTTCTTTAAAACTATGGGAGACGTTCTGTCAACCCTTCCTGAAATTGATCGCGCTCATCGGAGTCTGGCGCCTAAGCCCCATCAAGACGATAGATAGTGGCCGTTCATAGTCAGATTCCACAGGTTTCTGGACAAAGATATGGTGCTGCGCTGGGTCAAGGAACATAAAGAGATCTCATATCAAGGTCATACCATAAAGATCTATGAGGACTTCAGTGCGGGTATCGCCAAGAAGCTAAAGCCTTCAACGAAGTGAAGTCAAGTCTCTACAAGAAGGGAATACGCTTCGGGATGATTTACCCTGCCTGACTGTGCATCACTCATAACGGTGAGCATGTTTTTGACACCCCAGAGGCGGCTGAACATTATTTCCAGGAACATATTCAAAAATGGATAATGTCCAGTTGTGCTGTCTTTGTTTTTCCCGTTTTTCATTTTTTTGCTCTTTTTCCTATGAAGCATCATACTGGATCTTTGACTGTACTGTGATAATAGACTATTTCGTAAACCAAGTTTCTATGTTGTCTTACATCAGTTGACATGGTTTACAGTTAAATCCACAAGCTCTCTCCCTTATTTGCTAAGACTGCATCTATTAGATTGTTTTTGCTTCCCTGACACTAAAGGTCAGTCCTTTTTTTTTTTTTCAGTTGTTTATTTGTTTGTTTTCATAAATATTATTATTAATATTATTCATTATCGGAGTGGACTTCACTGCATGGTTTTCCGGTTGGGCAACAGCTTGTTCCTGCAACTCGTGCTGGTTTCAAGGGTAAGTTTAGGATGTATTTTCTTTTGTTGTTTTTTTTTTTTGTTCTATTAGTTCAAGGGTTGTTAAGACTTGCTTGTAGAAGAATGATTACTTCCTTAATTGTTCTTTCTTTTTTTTCTGCTCTAAGGAAATGGCTGGTTCTAATATGGGCCTAAGTAGTAGGGGGATTTCTGTTAATTTGGTCAGTTGGAATGTTCGAGGTTTGGGAGGACCAATTAAATGTTCTAGAGTGTTTTCTCATCTTAAGTATTTGAACTCTGATATTGTTTTTCTTCAGGAAACACATCTGCGCATTAAAGATCATATCAGATTACGGAAACCCTGGATAGGTCAGGTGTTTCATTCTACTTTCAACAGCAGAGCTTGAGGTACTGCCATTGTTATGCATAAACGAGTTAATTTCTCTCCGCTGCAGAACATTGCAGAACCCGAGGGACGTTATGTTATTGTTGTTGGCAATCTCTTTTAAACGCCAGTTGTGAATATTTATGCCCCAAACTGGAAAAATCCCATATTTTTCACTTCCCTTTTTTCATCTATTCCAAATTTAAACTCCCATCACCTTATAGTAGGAGGCGATTTTAATTGCGTTATGGACCTAAGATATGATCGGTCAAATCCTAAAACTCTAAAGCAAACAGCTATGGCTAAGGCAGTGTCTGCATTCATGGATCAGATTGGATGCAATGACCCATGGTGTTTTCTTCGCCCATCAAAAAAGGAATTTTCTTTTTTTCCAGTGTACACCAATGATAATCACGCATTGATTATTTTTTTTTTTTAGATAAAGCTCTCTTGCCATTAATTAATTCCTCGGAATATTCAGATATAGTTATTTCTGATCATGCTCCACACACCCTTAACCTGATTTTCACTGATAATAGAGGCAGGGCAAATCAATGGAGGTTTGATTCAGGATTATTATCGGATAAACAGTTTTGTGATTATATCAGTACCAATATTGATGTGTTTATTAAGACCAATAAGTCAGAATCTGTGTTTCCTTCTTTGCTATGGGAAACCTTCAAAGTGGTAATCCGAGGACACATTATTTCATACACTGGTTATAAAAACAATCAAAGAAAACAAAAGTTACAAGACCTAATTAATTCCATCATTGAGATTGATAAACTGTATCTTAATAATCCTACTCCTGAGCTGCAGGCTAATAAATTGGAGATAAAATCTGAATTTAATCTGCTTAATACAAAGAATGCTGAATCTATGCTGCGAAGAAGTAAAGCTACTTATTATGAGTATGGAGACAAAGCTGGTCGGCTACTGGCATCCCAGCTTAAGGGTCTTGCTGCCTCTCGTCTAACTACTCAGGTGTATGATTCGTCTGGTTCTTTAACTAAAAATCCATCTGATATCAATGATGTTTTTTCCTCTTACTACTCTGACCTTTATAAATCAGAACCACCTGAAGATGATTCCATCATTGAACATTTCTTAGACAGTCTAGACATTCCTCGTATTGATATAGCTGTAGCAGATGATCTTGTTAAGCCTCTAGAGTTAGATGAGATTTTGAAAGGTCTCCAGTTTATGCAAAGTGGCAAGGCAGCAGGTCCGGATGGTTTTCCGATTGATTTCTACGTAAGGTTTGCCAAATATCTGGCCCCCTTATTGTTAGACATGTATAATGATTCCTTAGCGAATGGTTCTCTCCCTCTAACTCTCACTCAGGCCTCTATTTCACTTATACTCAAGCGTGATAAGAATCCAGATGAATGTGGCAGCTGGAGGCCTATGAATCTGCTACATTCGGATGTGATATTGTTAGCTAAGGTGCTGGTTTGCCATATGGACCCCTGTCTTCCTAAAATAATCTCTGAAGATCAGACCGGTTTTATCAGAGGGCGACAACTGTCATCAAATATTCAATGACCCTTAAATATTATTCTTTCTCTATCTATATTTATTTTTATTTTATTTATTTATCACATTATACATTTTGCACATATACAGTAAAAATTTTTTTTTTTCACATATCCCAGCTAAGCTGGGGTCAGAGTGCAGGGTCAGCCATGATACAGCACCGCTGGAGCAGACAGGGTCAAGGGCCCAACAGTGGAATCTTGGCAGTGTTGGGGCTTGAACCACCAACCTTCTGATCAGTAACCCAGAGCCTTAACCGCTGAGCCACCACTGCCCTAAGAAAAGGCCTTCAACCGGGTGGAGTGGAATTATTTATTCAATATATTAGATAGATTTGGCTTTGGCCCTCTTTTTACATCATGGATATGCCTTCTATACACTTCTTCTGTTGCTAATGTGAGAATAAACTTTTTATGTTCACAATATTTCCCCCTCACCAGAGGTACCCGTCAAGGGTGTCCTCTTTCTCCCCTACTGTTCGCTTTAGCAATAGAACCTCTTTCCATAGCTTTGAAAAATTCCCTGCTCTTCTCAGGTATTGTTAGGGGAGGGATAGAAAACCGTGTCTCGCTCTATGCTGATGACCTTCTGCTCTATGTTTCTGATCCTGTCGGCTCGGTTCCAGACCTTTTACATATTTTTAACACCTTCAGTTCTTTTTCAGGTTACAAGCTTAATATAAACAAAAGTGAATGTTTCCCAGTAAATAACTTAGCTTAACAAATTCCAGCTGAGGTGTTGCCATTCCATCTTTCCTCCACAAAGTTTCGTTATTTAGGAGTAAATATCTCATACTCCTTCAATCTATTATATCAATATAGTTTTTCCTAAATTGCTTACTCAAGTTAAATTAGATTTACAGTGATGGGATAAGCTACCTCTTACTCTATTTGGTAGAATTCAGTCTTAAAATGAATGTTTTGCCTAGGTTTTTGTTTCTTTTTCAGACACTCCTGGTGTTTCTACCTAAATCCTTCTTCAAATCACTGGATGGATATATGGCAGGGCAGACCTCCCAGGTTAAGTAGAGTAAATTTTCAGAGACATAAAAAAGATGGAGGTCTTGCTCTGCCTAATGTTTTGATTTACAATGGGGCAGCAAATATTAGCAAAATTCACAGCTGGTATAATTCTCCCCATATAGATCGGTGTAGAAGGTAGAGTAGAAGCACAGTCCTGCTCTTCATCCTCGCTTTCTGCCTTGGCATGTGCTCCTTTGTCTAGTCGTCCCTCAAATTACACTACAAATTTGGTTGTACGCACTTCTCTTAGGATATGGAGGCAATTCAGACAGCATTTTAAACTTGCTGTTGCTTCTCTTTATGGTCCTATTTGCAATAAACTTAGACTCTGCTTATGTTCTATGGAAAAACAGAGGCCTTTCATTTTTTTCTGACTTATTCATTGATGGAGTTTTTGCACCTTTTTCTGATCTTGCAGAGAAATGTAATATACCACAGTCCAACCTATTTAGTGTTTTTCAAGTATGTAATTTTGTTTATTCTCACTGTCCTTCTTCCCCAGACTTGTCTGAATCTTCTCTATATAAGAAGTGCCTATTACAGAAACATGGCTCTATATCTATTTTATACAATTTAATTCTTCCCTATGTTTTGCCTTCTACCTCTCAGCTTAATCACCAATGGGAGATAGATTGGACCAGGAATGGTGGGAATTTGCTGCTGGCAGGGTTAATTCGTCTTCATCTTGTGCCAGACTAAGTCTGATACAATTTAAGGTTTTCCATAGAATTCATCTTACAAATGTCAAACTAATTAAGCTACTTCCGGGCGTAGATGTCACTTGCAATAGGTGTTCTCTGGCTCCTGCTGATCACTCTCATATGTGCCCAAAGCTGGAGGATTTTTGGTATTCCTTTTTTGATACTTTTTCTACCATTCTTAATATTTCCCACGAACCATGCCCTTTGATTACGATCTTTGGTGTCCCAGATGGTGTTAGATGAACATACAAAGAAGTATACTAATGTTCTTGCCTTTGCCTCACTGATAGCTCGTAGATGAATTCTATAACACTGGAAGTCCTCTAAATCTCCTCACACTTTCTCGTGGTTAGAATATTTGATGTCTTTTTTATATATTGGAAAAACTAAGTATGCACTAAAAGGTTCCACAGACAAATTTTTTAAAACTGGGATCCTCTACTAAATTTTGTAAAGAATACACCCTCTGTCTTTGCTGATTTGTAATATGAAGTTATTAACCTACAGATATCCTGTGTCTACACTCATTTGTCTCATTATATATTTATGTATAAACATTTAGGTGCAAGATTGATGTAGGTGTGTATGTATGTGTTTTATTTATTTGTAAATGTACCTCTCTGTTTTATTCTCGTCATTTTGGGGGTGGGTGGGGGGTAGGGCCCACTGAGGGATGTGACTGTTCATGTTTATGTCCACCCTTAGTAGTTGTTTATATATATATATATATATATATATATATATATAAAAAGGAATGCATAGATTTATTAATATTGTTGTACCCTTTGTGTATTCCAAGGGGAAAAAAAAAGTAAACAGTTTGATACACTCAGATGCAATACATTTCAATTACTTTGTTGCCATTGTTATTTTGTGTTGAATGTGCATTATGTGCAAACCCCAAAATATAGTTTTTGTTGTTGTGGAGCTGATTAATTCTCTCAAACAAATATGGCTGTATTCAAGGGGTTGTACAATGTTGGCCAATCATGAGGGCATTTACATTAGATGCGTTTCCACTATTGGGCCAAATGGGCCACCTCCTCTGGGCCTATGGCCAAGTGCTTTTGGCCCGCTGCATCAGGTCTTGCTTTCCACCACGCAAAGACCAAAATAAGTAAACAAACTGCAGCTTCAGTCTCCACCATGTTCATTTTGAGGGCTAGCTAGTCTCCAGAGTCTTATACCTCAGCTTGAGCTTCTCTCTTGCTTGTGAAATGGTGAGGTGCGAGACATTGACACCAGGGCAGCATATTAAGGGAGGGTTTTAGGGCAACGCTGCAGGGCTATTGGCCTGATAGTGGGAATGAAGATTTTGGTCTCACGGCTCGAGTCTATTGGCCCCGGCTGACCACTTGATAGCCCTGGCTCGCACTGGCCTAGTGGAAATGTGACTATTGAGGTCTTCAAGCGGAAGAGAGACAAAAAACAAAGCATTTTGGTCAGAGGGCCAGATACAAGGTTTAAAATGATAGTATATAACTAAATTCTGACTGTTTTTGCCACCAAAAAAAATGTTATTAACATTATAAGTGGACTTTAGGGAAAATAATACAATTATATTATTTGTATTATAATACAATAATACAAAAAAATTCATAAAATGACCCCTTTAATGTTAGTGAGCAGTTAATAGATAAAAATCAAGAGTAGACACCAACCTCTTTGTTCCTCTGTATCTTCATTCTTCAGCCTTAATGGTTCTGAAATACTGATGTCTTCACTCTCCTCTTTAATAAACTCTTCTTTAATAAACTCCTCTTTAGTAAACATATTTCCAGGGGTATGTGCAGTGAAGAGGTAATAAATCAGGTTCCAGGTGGTACTTGGTGTTGGTTTTGTTAAACCTGTAAAAGAGAATTTATAACTTAAAATAAAAGTACATTAAATGAATCAATCATGATTAATCTCACATTTTTATTGTTAATGCAATCAGTTTCTCTTTAAAGACACCAGATAATTTGTCCAGTGCAGCAGTGCTCTTTACATGTCTTACTTGCTCTCTTCTTTACAAACATTACAACAATCTATCTATTCACCTCCCATCACACAAACCAATCAACACAGCCAATCATAGTTGATGCAGTTGTAAAGCACAGATTCTATATTTCTCTAATCTCATAAAAACTGGCTATCCATTAGGACTGTTGATTTAACATGTTAATTAAGTGCAATTAATAATATACATATAAAATTGTTCAAAATAATTGTGCAATTAATCATGCCATTAGGGCTGTGCATAAATGTTCTTGTGTTATCCTAAAAAGGAGTTTTCCAACCATCAGAGCAATTCTATCTTAAAGTACCAACTTCATGTTTTTGCGAGCAGCAGTCAGCACAGAAGTGAATCACGTTGCTGGAGAAATGCTGATGCTTTACTCTAATGAGTCATGTGAATGCAGCTTTTCAAAGGTCCCATCTGGGTTTGTTTTGTACAAAAAAATATAGTTAAGAGGTCCTTGCTCCTTTACACGGAATCACTTTGGTGTGTATTGTGGTGTGCGTGTCAGTGTAATGACACTGGTCGGAAAAAGGCGCCACCCTTTTCCAACCAGTGTTCAGAACTCACATGAAGCTGAATGAAATGTCAGAATTTAATGTCAAATCGGTAAATGCGTCTATCGTGATCAAGAAAAGTTTTAAATTAATCACGTTTAAATTTGGGGGCACTCATCTGATATGAATGCAATATAAAAAAACAACAACAACAACAGTAAAGATGGAAACGTTTCCTTTGTAATGTTTGGTCGTTAGTAATAAATCATAGTACTTCTTTTTGCATGTTGAACACACAACATAAAAACCAGCAATTACATTAAATGTCAAATACAAACGGGAAACAAACATGCTGCAAATGCATCATCAATTAAAGCACAATGTTAAAAGTAAAATGAGCTTTAAAAACGTTCTTTTCAGACTTAAGTTCACTACCTTTATTCCTCTGAGAATAACTTGAACAATGTGCAGGTCTATTATGCTTTATTATCACCAATCATACTAAGAGACTTCAGCAGTGCAGAGTGTTTAAGCATCATACTGTAAGTGTTTCCCACAAAAGACAACAGACGCATATCTATCATATTGTGAAGTGCTGAGCATGACATTTTATTAAGCTATACAAAAACTACAAGACTAGCCTAAAAAATGTTCAATAACGAGTTTCAATAACGTGTTTTTGTCATTGTAATGTGTGGTCATTAGTCACTTTTATTCATAATTCATCAAGCCCCTTTTCTTGTTAAATGAGATTGATTGGTTTAATAACGTGTTCTTCATATGGCTCAGCATCAAAAGTCATTGTGGTTGCTATAATGTGGTTCTCGCTCTCAGTGGGGCATGTGGTGAGTTGTGCGAAGCCTCCACATGCACTCAACAAACCACGTGATAAGATGCGCAGATTGACGGTCTCAGATGCGGAGGCAACTGAAATTCGTCCTCCGACACCCGGATTGAGGCGCACTGGGAATTGGGCATTCCAAATTGGGGAAAAAAATAAAATAAATAAAGTATTTCTAATATTTTTTTCTTACACTTGCAACTTGATTTATGCTTTCACAAATCTTACTCTGTGCATGCAAATAATTTAGGCACAGTTTTACCTTCATAGAGATGTCTCATCTCATTCAGACTCAAAGTAACCACCTCGACTGGTTCAGTGAAGGGGTGTATTCGTTCAGTGGGTCGAGCCAATGATATGCTGCTTCACAGCCCACACTCGAATGCTATTGGCTCGTGTTATAGTCAGTCTTTACAGGCAAGAAAAGCCACAAAAACAGTCTCCCTCTTCAAACTAGAGCTCAATGGCTTTTGAAAGGGAGAGACGTCAGTGTATGGAGGTGAACGATTTGTTCACTAAAAAGATTCGTTGAAAAAGACAGATTCGTTCACCAAAAAAACATAATTATCATCAATTTGATAAATAAATAAAAAATTTATACCAGCTTTAGCGATTTAGAAAATCACAATGTTTCAAATCATTCAAATTCAATTAATTGTTCAGTCCTTACCTCACTGCATCATTTTCCAGATTAAAGGCCGCTTTACACCAAATCCAAGATGAAAATCTGAAACGAACTGCCAATGAAATGAATAAAATAACCAGTTTCACCCTTAAACAATATGTAGCGCTGATATACAAATTTATTCTGTTTCGTTTGCCGTAACTGTTTAATTATGCTTTCTCAATGTTTTTGATGCATTTTGAGGAACACAGATTCAGACTCTGTTGCATAAATCGACCTCTGTGAGTCTTTATATGCACATTTTATTTTATTTTATTTTGCTACATGT
The DNA here is from genome assembly GCF_019703515.2 of Myxocyprinus asiaticus. Lineage (NCBI taxonomy): Eukaryota > Metazoa > Chordata > Actinopteri > Cypriniformes > Catostomidae > Myxocyprinus > Myxocyprinus asiaticus. Next base: position 6,651,574 of record NC_059349.1, read on the forward strand.
GAAATATCCAAACGTGTGCCAAACCTGACTGCTTTTTTTAAAGGTGCACTCAGTAACTTTTGTCTTTGTGTCATCTTGGACTTACACTGACACCTAGCGGTTTGGATGCAGCATCATTTAAAATCAATAGTTTTCAGTTTCAGATGCCATTGTTGAAATGTAGTATTCACAGTCAGCCATGATAACTTTAATCAATGAGTGAAAGTGTCAAAAATCAGGACAGTTACTGAGATTAAGAAAGTAGTATTCAGTTGGTCATGTGATCTTAACATGGCAGCCCTCATGTGTGGACCCCCTCCATGTAGAATAAAACAGCTTTTATAAGGTCACTGATATGACTGGAGTCTTTATTTTAATGTGAGCAGTCATGATTTCCTAAAAAAATTCCAATATTATATAAATAAAATGAGGTTTCAGAACATTACAAAAATAACGAGAACGCAAAACAGGTTCAAAGCCTAAACAGCTTTTATATCAAATTCTGTTCTTTGTCTTTATATGAAATATTTTACTGTAGTAAATTAATAGCTGGATAATATAATACAAGGTACAATGATATAAATACACATGAAATAATGCACATAACGTCAAAACACCATGTATATTTAAAAAAAAAAAATTGAGGTAGCTTAAGAAATTATCTGAAAAAGAGAACGTGTTCTAGATTTTTATATCATTTAATTACTGCCCATTTGCATTGAATTCTTACTAATATTTAATCTGAACAATTTAACTACATTGAAACTGTATATTAACGTTGTTTAACTTCTGTTTTTCTACTGTTTAAAACACTTACCTTACCTCAAAGAAATTCCAGCAGACAAAGGATTTTCTTCAATTGTAAATTACATAAACACCTCTATAAACATCAAGACTGAGGAGCGTCGCAACATCAACGTCTTCTTCTTTACGTTTTGTCGATTCACTTTCTAAGTGCATACTGCCGCCTATTGGGCTTGTGTGCACTCATGATTTATTTACAGTATATGGATTCTTTCTCCTTTCCTTTTCCTTCCTCATATTGTTCATCTCCAGCTTCCATACAGAGCCTTTCATGATCCAGAGTAGAGCATTATCAATCCATTGTTTTTTTTAAAATATATTAAATTCTTATATTCAAAATGACACGATTAAAATCCCAATAGATACTCCATATCTTTTTCCTTTAGACCTTTTTTTATTCAGATGTAATATTAATTCTCCTCAACAGATCTTCTTCAATGATATATCACATGCTCTACTGATTTTCATCCCACGAAATGGACATATCATTTTCATGAGCAGTGAAGAATTCAGTCATAAATCACCAAGACAAGTAATTTTCTGTCACAAACGTTGGCATTAAAAGGACAATAAAGAACTAATCTTGCTGCATTACATTTTGTTCTACAACATAAATTACACACAGTCATACCTCAAATGTGAATTTTAAAGCCGTATTGAATTATATATATATTTTCTTAAACCCACGGCGGCTTCAAAATTCACGTTTGAGGTACGACTGAGTGTAATTTATGTTGTAGAACAAAACATCCATGCATCCTCAAGTAATGTTTACCACAGGCCTTACTTTACACATAAGTTCAAAAACCCCATTATAAAAACCCATAGGAACCCATGGCGAATTAGACTTCCGGGTTCACCTACAAATTGACATCACGGCTGAACAGCTCTATTGTTATGGAGCTGGATTATTCTCTTTTGATTGAGTTTCAAATATACACTCACTGAGCACTTAATTAGGAACACTATGGTCCTAATAAAGTGCCCAACTGCTGTTGTAGCCATCTGCCTCAAGGTTTGATGTGGTGTTCATTCTGAGATGCTATTCTGCTCACTACAATTGTACAGAGTGTTGTCTGAGTTATCGTACCCTTTCTGTCAGCTCGAACCAGTCTGGCCATTCTCTGTTGACCTCTTTCATCAACAAGGAGTTTCCGTCTGTAGAACTGCCGCTCACTGGATGTTTTTGGCACCATTCTGAGTAAACGCTAGAGACACCAACAATTGTGCCACGGTCCAAATCACTGAGATCACATTTTTTCCTCATTCTGATGGTTGATGAACATTAACTGAAGCTCTCGACCCATATCTGTATGATTTTATGCACTGCAGTCACATGATGAGCTGATTAGAAAATCACATGAATATGTAGGTGTACAGGTGTACCTAATAAAGTGCTCAGTGAGTGTATAGAGGGATTTCAAGGGGCTGCATGGTGTTAGCCAATCATAACAGTGGGCGTATATATTTAAGTTTAAAGGAGACGCTGAGACCAAAACCGAACATATCAGACAGAGGGCCAGAGACAGGGTAGAAAATGATCATATATTACTAAATTATTATGGTGCAAAAAAACTTTACTAACAGTATAATTGGTCCTCAGGAAAAAAAGGTATGTCATGACCCCTTTAAAGCCGGCATCTCACTAGCAGACACAAAACAACTCAATTTTGGGTGAGGGTGTCACACTTGCCGGCTGTTTTGCTGAGATCTCGTTATCTTCAGTCAGAGATATGATACACTTGCTGATTAAGAATGGTGGAGGGGTGACAGACATACTAACGCAGACAACTCTGTCTCTCTGATTCTCTGTTGAGATCTCTGTTGAGATTATACCAATGTGAAATCTCAGAGAGACAAAGCAGCAGTCCTCTTTTGCTTCGGCTGAGCTGACTTAATGAGAGCAGATTGGAGCAGAGAGAACATAGCGGTGACAGCAGAAAATTATGCTGACAAAGAGCACTAACTATTTCACATATTGGGCATCTCCAGCATGAAGTTTCAGCTGAATGAGGCAAACTATGTTTGTGATGGAGCAAGTAAACATGTGGTACGCTGTTGTTTTGTTGGAGCAACTCAGGAGAAAGAGAAAGCTGAATTTGCACATTATAAGACAAATTACATTAATGTGCCCATTTCACCATGAACTGCCAAATGACCAAGCTTGACTGATTGCTTTGAAGCGAAATGTTACATTTCACATGATAAAGATTCTTAAGATAAAGTTTGTTCACTTTGACAACTCTGAGCAATTCTTCCTTATATGTCTCCATAGATTACTTGATGAGCTGAAATTCTTTCCACATGAAGTGCAGTGGTATGGCTTCTCTCCAGTATGCATTCTCTCATGGGTGTTCAGGTTTCCTGAGGCAGTGAAACTCTTTCCACAATGTGAGCACTTGTAAGGTTTTTCTGCAGTATGAATTCTTTGATGGACTTTTAAGTTGTTTAATAGGACAAAGGCTTTACCACACTCTGAGCACACATAATCTCTCACACCTGTATGTATTTTATGGTGCTGTTTATAATCGCCCTGCTCTAAAAAACTTTTTCCACAAATAGAACAGAGGTAAGGTTTCTCATTACCATGAATTTTCAAGTCAAAATGGCTCTCTGCAGTGTGAATTCTCATGTGATTCTCAAGGGTATTTTTTCCTGTGAAGCCGGAATGAAAGTACTGATGATTTTTTAATTTCCCTGCCTGGTTGAAACTGAATAGTGAACAGTGGTGTAATTCCTTTTCTGAATGAACACTTCCATGCCTTTTAAGGCTACTTGGACTTGAGAAACTCTTTCCACACTGAAGGCATGTGTAAGGCTTCTCTCTAGTGTGAACTCTTATGTGGATTTTAATGTTTCCTTTATCTGCAAAACGTTTTCCACAGTGATGGCACGTAAAAGGCTTCTCTCCGGTGTGAATTCTCATGTGATCCGAAAGGTGTATTTTCCGTCTGAAACTCTTTCCACACTGATGGCATGTGAACGGTTTCTCTCCAGTGTGAACTTCTAGGTGCTCCTTAAGGACTCCTTTTTTTGTGAAACTCTTTCCACAATGATGGCATGAGAAAGGTCTCTCTCCAGTGTGAACTCTCATGTGGCTATTAAGGTTTCCTTTATCTGAGAATCTCTTTCCACACTGAGGGCACGTGAAAGGCTTCTCTCCAGTATGAATTTTAATGTGATTAGAAAGGTGTACTTTCTGTACAAAACTCTTTCCACACTGAGTGCATGTGAATGGTTTCTCTCCAGTGTGAACTCTCAGGTGCTTCTCAAGCACTCCTTTTTTTGTGAAACACTTTCCACACTGAGGGCATGTGAAAGGCTTCTCTCCTGTGTGAATTATCAGGTGCCTCTTAAGGTTTCCTTTTTTTGTGAAACTCTTTCCACACTGAGGGCATGTAGAAGAATTTTCTGCCTTTGTTTTTTTGTGTGTGAAATTCACTTCAGTCTGTGAGTAACTATAATTTTTTTCTCCAGTAATGAAGTTAACAGGTTTCTGATCCTTTTCATTCAGTTCTTGACTTTCCTCTTTCACTTCCATCAGGTCTAAAATAGACAGATAAAAAGAGTAAAAAATAAATACAAGCTAGAAATAGAAAGCAACAAAGGAAGAACAGAACAAATAGTGAAAACAACAAGGTTAATTTTGTCATTCTCATGTTCAATAAGCGACAGTTCCGCCCACCCCAGTGATTGAAAATGAATCGTGTCTTAGTGGGTAACATTATTACTCTAGTAATGCATTCTTTTAACACTGTGCAGTACAGTTCAATTTAAACAAGTCTGTGTAAATGTATTTTGTGCAACATTTCACAAATTACAGTTGCAGTCTGGAACCTAACATGAACAATTACAGTAAACAGAGAAAGGATACAATTCATTAGAATAACTTTACTCTTTGAATGTGTGTGATAGTGTCTTTGGCCCTGTTTCCACCTGGTATTAAGATGTGTTTTCAGTGATCCGATCACAAGTGGTCAGCCGAGACATACAGAAGTGGGGACAAAATCTTGTACAATCAGGCCCAAAAAGATTAGAGTAGTTAAGGGAAGCTACTCTGAAAAGCTGGAAAACAAGTTTCAACTACATTTTACATTTATATTTGGCAGACGCTTTTATCCAAAGCGACTTACAGTGTACTTATTACAGGGACAATACCCCTGGAGCAACCTGGAGTTAAGTGCCTTGCTCAAGGACACAATGGTGGTGGCTGTGGGGATTGAACCAGCAACCGTCTGATTACCAGTTATGTGCTTTAGCCCACTACACCATCACCACTCCATAATACTAATGACCCTAATGATAATACCTACTACAAGACACCATCTCCCAAATCTTTTGGGAGTCAACAACTGGCTAATGACCTGAATGTGTTTTGCTGCAGATTTGGAAAGCCCAGTCTCACACCCCAGACACACACTGACCTTCACTTCACACAAACACCAACACCTACTGCAAGTCTGCATACAGAAGGGAGGTTGAACAGTTAGCTGACTGGTGCACTCAAAACAGCCTGTGGCTGAACATGCTAAAAACAGATAATAGTGGACTTGAGGAGGAACACCCCAGCACCAACCCCTCCTCACCATTCTGAACAGAACTGTGGCAATTGTGGAGTCATTAGCTGCATTTCCAGTATTGGGCCAAATGAGGGCGAGCTTGTGTTGTTGAGTTCCCATTGTTTCTTCCGAGGCTTCATCTTGCCGCCTCAGGGCCAATGGCCTTTGGCCTGCCGATTACACTTGGGTCAAACAAGATCAACTGGGGACTGAGGCGGGGTCAATGTCAAAGGCAGAGTTTCGCTGAGTCAGGTTAGAGGTTTCAGCACCAAGATCACCATTTGCAGGTTGTGTATCCAGTGCACAACTGTACAGGTTTGAGAAAGCAAATTGCGGGCACAGTACAAATCTGTTAAAACACACAATGGACAAAACGGTGCCCAAAGATTATGGTTCAAAATCATGGATTTTGAACCAATTACCAGTTTTGTCCCGCTGTTAGTGGAGACCACAATATAAACTCGATATTCTAGATAACTAGATGCTTGTGAAATGGGCATGGTGTGTGGCATTGGCACCAGGGCGGTGTATTAAGGGTGGGTTTTAAGGCACCACTATGGGGCTATTGGCCCATTGGTGGGAATGCAGATCGATTTTGGACTTGTGGCTCGAGGTCAGAGGCTATTGGCCCCAGCCAGCCCTGACTCACACTGGCCAAATAGTGGAAAAGTGGATATTCAGGTTCCTGGACCTGAAGTGGGAGATCCATATAGACTTCATTGTGGAAAAGGCCCAGCAGAAGTTGTACTTCCTTCATCAGCTGAGGAAGCTTAACTTGCCAAAGGTGCTGCTGATCCAGTTCTTTTTAGCAGTCATTGAATCTGACCTCTGCACTTCAATAACTGTCTGGTATGATTCGGCCACCAAATCAGACTTCAGAAGACTACAAAGGACAGTCTGAATAGCGTAGAGGATTATTGGTGCTCCTCTGCCCACCTTCCAAGAACTGTACACCTCCAGAGTGAAAAGAGCTAAGAAAAGCACTCTGGACCCCACACACCCAGTCCACTACCTCCTACCACTGAACACCAGAACAGCCAAGCAAATAATTTTTTTCCCCCTCAGGCCAACCACCTCATTAAAGGTTAAAACTGCACCCAAAAACTCCCCATTGTGCAATATAATCTTCAGCAACATCTAATTCATTCATATTTATATTTATTTAATATATCCTACCTCTTCTACACATTATATTCATTCTCTCACACATAACTGTATATCTTTAAATAGCATTTTTGTACAAACGTTATTGTCCTATTGTGCAATTCTCTATATTTTGTATTATGTGCGTCTTGTTTTGTATTCTCTTTGCACTGGAATATGTCACCATGACAAATTCCATATGTGAGTAAGCATACTTTGCAATAAAACAAATTCTGATTCTGATAACACACGCGCACACACACACACACAAAAGACATAGTACTTGTATTAATCTGAGCTTCGGGTGAGTGTAATTGTCATCTGTGTCTTTGCATGTTGATATCAGATGCACTGAAGAAGATCTGTGAATTTCTCGTGCTTGTTTATGCATTTGCTTTTTCTCATTTTCTGATCGGATGGTTATTAAAGCAATATCACACGAGCAAGAGTGCTGTATGTCCATCTATCAGCACGGCTTAATCGGTAATCACAGCCATGCTGATGAGTGCCTGAGCATGTAATTACCTGCATCTGTTAGTTTAACTCCATTCCTCAGCTGTAGTGTGATAGTAATTCGCTCCGATCGTGAAGTGATGCTGCCATATGTGCTATCAAAATTATCCTACAAGAATTTACTCATGTTCAAGTGTTTTGTTGTCTGAGAGAAACATGGAGCACACCAGTTACATTCTTTTATATTGCTTGAGGAACTCTTATTTTGACACAGACACAGAAAGCTTTCTCTCCTCCGCCATGTTGAAAGTTTACGTCTCCTCCTAACTTCCAACTTGTATCAGGTAGGTTCCCTGTAGCATGTTTTATTACTCTGTCTGTCGGGACTCTCAGCTGTGATCGGCAGTAATGGTGAAGCTGTTAGTTTAACTCTATTTCTTAGCTAAAGCTTAGCTACAGAAAATTGACAGATCGAAACAGCATCCTTCATGCCAAGAGTTTTCATCATATTCCTCTTAAGAAAGGTCTCCCCTACAATCAATTTATCAGGATTAAAAGAATATGTACGATCAATGTTTGAGGAGGAAGCCGGTAAGATATACATCCAGTTCTGTCATAGAGGATATCCTGAGCAGTGGCAGAAGAGAGTGCTTGGAAAAGTAAGGTCGATACCAGGGGGTCACACCTTAAAATGTCTAAAAAGTAAGTGGCACAGCTTGTGTGTGCTGTACCACTTACACTGTTCATAGTCAGGCAATCAAGTCTATTATTAACAAACACTGGAATGTTCTTAGAGCTGATGATATTGGAAATTACATCTTCAATGAGCCTCCTTTTTTTTCATACTATAGGGGATGTAATATTAGAGTTTATCTGGTCAGTTCTGATACTTTCATCAATGATAGAAAACAGGTCACCTTGGATCGTTCTACAGGCTTTGAATGGGGGTAACGTACAAAAAAGACTCTTACAATGCAAAGCCAAGTGGATCCACTATATGGATTGTGTACATGAAGGACTTCAATTGTCATGCTTTCTCTGAAGTCATTACTTTACTATTTTGTTCAGAGCAATACATGTAATTAGATCTGTTTCTATATCAGTGTATACAAGATTCAGCATGTTCGCCACTCTCGTTGCAAAGCCCTAAATTCCATCAGCATATGGACTTTGCAACGAGAGGGGCAAACATGCTGGATCTTGTTTACATAAACATCCCCGGCATGTACCGGGAGGAGCCCCGCCCCCACCTCGGCTACTCAGACCACATCTCTGTTATGCTAATGCCAGCATACAGACCATTCGTCAGACGCTCCAAACCGGTTCTGAGCCATCTCTGCTCTTCAGGACTGTTTTGAGCACACTGACTGGCACATGTTCAGGGAGGCTGCCACCGATGGCGACTCCACCAACTTGGAGGAATACACGGCATCACTGACCAGCTACATCAGCAAGTGCATCGATGACATGACTTTCTCCAAGACCATCACCACACACTCCAACCAGAAGCCGTGGATGACTGTGGAGGTGCGTGCACTGCTGAGGACCCGAGACTCCGCCTTCAGAGCAGGCGACAAGGCAGCCTTAAGAACAGCGAGGGCCAAACTGTCCCAGGCCATCAGAGATGCAAGTGCGCACACGGCCAGAGAATCCACAGCCACTTCCAGGACAGCTGCGACACGCGGTGCATGTGGCAGGGCATCCAGGCCATCACCAATTACAGAACAACATCACCTGCCTGTGACAGTCATGCCTCTATTCCAGATGCGCTGAATGACTTTTACGCTCGGTTTGAGGTGCAGAATGATGTGGCAGGAAGGAAGACAACCCCTCCTCCCATCGACCAGCTGCTATGTCTTACCATGGCTGATGTGAGAAAAACTTGGTGAGGACAACCCACGGAAGGCTGCTGGACCAGACAACATTCCTGGCAGAGTGCTCAGAGGATGTGCAGACCAGCTGGCAGATGTTCTTACTGACATCTTCAACATCTCCCTGAGCAGCGCCGTCATTCCAACGTGCTTCAAGGCCACCACCATCGTCCCACTCTCCGCTGAACATCAACGGCTCCTCTGTGGAGATCGTCAAGAGCACCAAATTCCTTGGTGTTCACCTGGCAGAGAACCTCACCTGGTCCCTCAACACCAGCTCCATAACCAAGAAAGCCCAGCAGCATCTCTACTTTCTGCGATGGCTGAGAAAAGCCCATCTCCCACCGCCCATCCTCACCACATTCTACAGAGGGACTATCGAGAGCATCCTGAGCAGCTGCATCACTGCCTGGTTTGGAAATTGCACCGCAAGACCCTGCAGAGGATAGTGAGGACAGCTGAGAAGATCATCGGTGTCTCTCTTCCCTCCATCATGGACATTTCCACCACATGCTGCATCCGCAAAGCCACCAGCATTGTGGATGACCTCATGCACCCCTCACACAAACTCTTCACCCTCCTGCCAACTGGCAATAGGTACCGAAGCATTTGGGCCCTCACGGCCAGACTGTTTAACAGTTTCTTCCCCCAAGCCATCAGACCCCTCAATACTCAGACACTGGACTGACACACACACACACACAAAACTGAACACCATCCGACTCCCTTTGCAATTTGCACATTTAACAATTATTGCATTGTTGCACACATGCACTTTATGTAGTAATGTCTCTGTTTGTTTTTATGTTGTTTTATGTAGCACCATGGTCCTAGAGGAACGTTGTTTCGTTTCACTGTGTACTGTACTAGCTGTATATGGTTGAAATGACAATAAAAGCCACTTGACCCGACTTGACATTTTTTATAACACAGTGTTTTCTATTCAACTATGTAGATTCACATCTGAGGTTCTGTTGACAGACTTTTTGTATTATGTATTTGGATTTTTTGTATTATTTATTTGGATTTTTTGAGATGTTGCATTGATTTTGTTCAGAGAGCATGATGTGACTCTTGTGTATAATTATGTGGTAATTTGTAACTTTATTATTTAGTATTTTGTTATTTATGCAAAATGTTGCATACGACCATGGGACGCTATTTTGATTTAATTATTTATTTGTATGGTTTTGTATTTGATATTCTGTATTTTTGCTTTTTTATGGGGTATTTGGTTTAGATAGGTGGTATGTGGTTTATTCAGGTATTTATATACTGATGTTTGTTTATGTAATGCTTTATTGTTACTTCATTATTCACTTTGTATTTTGGAGTGGTTTGTCTTGTGATCATGTGATTTTGGTTATCATGTGACATATGCAATCATGTGACCTCTTGTTTAAAGATGGCTCCTGTATTAGGCTTTGTTATTAGGCATTGAGGAAGGTCACTCGTGACCGAAACGTTTTCCGTTTTCTAGTAAAGCTGTGGTTGTCTCGCATTGAGTGTTTTTGTTTTGTTTTATTATTATAGTGTGCGGGACTTTTTTGTATTTTGTATTTTTTTTGGCTATTTAGCTATAGTGTAGCAATTGTCCACGTGATCATGGAATGACTTCAGATGACTTCAAAGAAATTTGCGCACTGACTGATAACATGCAGTTTGTCATCGTCAGCTCAACTTGCTCATAGCACACACAAGACTGTCTTTTTTCGCCATCTACTGGATGAAATCTTTAATGTCACAGGTATGAATGAAAAGTCACACATCTAGCTGCTCTTACACATCTGCACTGCTCTGCACAAGCAGAGTGATTCCAACAGTAGATGTTCCAGTGCTGTTGGGGTGATCTATCAGCACTCTTGGAACGCCTCTTATCCAATCAGATTCGACTAGAACTAACTGTTGTATAATTCCTTTTAAAACTAACCAGTAAAAAAGGTTTTTGTATCCTGGGAGATACAAACATTTGAAAGCCTGGGAAAAGGAGCACTGAGCAATCATGCACTATCATGCACTCGAACTGAAGTGCTCCTCTTGAGCGTCATCATTAGAGTTTAGGGATGTCATAAAATATCGATATATGGATTACTGGCACATATGGCACATTAATTTATCCATATATTTTTGAGGCATCGATATATTAAAATTAGCCAAGATTTTAATTAGAAGCCTAATTTGCATGCTTTACATTCACTCAGTTGGCCTCTGTTTAACAGTCTGGCGTAATAGCGTTGGGAGACCACAAGAGGGCGATATAACATTTACTGAATTTACACATATACACACACACACACACACACACACGGACAAGCTGATGCAGCGCAGAAGATGGCAGTCCAAAGTTCAAGGTTTCTGTACTTCAAGAATGAACAAAGTGATGTAGATTCATTTGAACGATTAGAAATGGTTATGTTTATTATGCAATTTCTCTGTATGTAGCCTTGAATAGGTCTTCCATTCAAGCTGTCCAACCACAAAACATACTTGTAACTGAAAATACATTGTGCAATATGAAAGATACATATACACAAAACATCATCCAGCGATGGCTACAGGAAACAATCTTTGTCCTTTGATAATGATTTGGATTTCATTTAATGGAAAGGAGTTGTGCTCCGTGGTACTGCAGAATTTTGACACTGAGCATTGGTGGCGTGTGTATACCTTCATAGAAAATAATTGTTTAGAATTTTAGAATGTGTGATGTCATCCGCCAGATGCGTCTGGTGCGCGACCTACTTTAATTTACCCTGCACCTCACACTTTACCAAAGTTGTGTTGAGAAATATGTGTGAAAAGACAGACTATTGTGCAACGAGAAGCCCAATGTATATCAGAAAAAATCCTGATAATCATCGAAAAAAAATATTAGAGTTTTATGTGATCTGATGTTACGTTAAATGAGATCAAACGACTTTTCAACAATTAATTTTTTCGACAATGTTTTATTGTCGACGTTTTCGATAACATTGTATATGTAAATTGTGCATGGTAGATCTTACTATAATAGCATTATTAAAAAAGTAGATTACATGCCATAGAAGTGTGAGCACCTCTTCCCTACAACATTGTTTAATAAAAATAATAATAATATACTGATTCAGGACTTATGGACACCAACCTCTTTGTTCCTCAGTATCTTCCTTTTTCATTGCACATAGATCTGGAATACTGATGTCTTCACTCTCCTCTTTAATAAACTCCATCTTTTCTTCATGTAGAATATGCAGTCACAGAGTTATTCCTGCTTGATTGAAGCCAAATGTCACTTCAAGGATGATGTGGACAAGATCTGCCAAATTAAAAAACATATATAGTTATATTTACATTAATTGGCACCTTTAAAAGGATAGTTCAACCAAAAACAAACATTCTGTCAAGACTAACTCACACTTACAGTGCATTCAGAAAGTATTCAGACCCCTTCATTTTTTTCACATTTTGTTATGTTGCAGACTTATGCTAAAATGCTTTCAATTATTATTTTTTTGCAATCTACTCTCCATACCCCATAATGACAAAGCAAAAATAAGATTTTTGAAAACTTCGCAAATTTATTAAAAATAAAAAAATTAAAAAAAAAATATCACATTGACATAAGTATTCAGACCCTTTGCTATGACACTTGAAAATTAGCTCAGGTGCAGCCCATTTCTCTGGATCATCTTTGAGATGTTTCTACACTTTGACTGGAGTCCACCTGTGGCAAATTCAATTGATTTGACATGATTTGGAAAGGCACACACCTGTCTATATAAGGTCTCACAGCTGAAAATACATACAGTGCATCCGGAAAATATTCACAGCGCTTCACTTTTTCCACATTTTGTTATGTTACAGCCTTATTCCAAAATGGATTAAATTCAATATTTTCCTCAAAATTCTACAAACAATACCCCATAAATGACGACGTGAAAGAAGTTTGTTTGAAATCTTTGCAAATTTATAAAAAATAAAAACAACGTAAAAAATCACATGTACATAAGTATTCACAGCCTTTGCCATGACACTCAAAATTGAGCTCAGGTGCATCCTGTTTCCACTGATCATCCTTGAGATGTTTCTACAACTTGATTGGAGTCCACCTGTGGTAAATTCAGTTGATTGGACATAATTTGGAAAGGCGCACACCTGTCTATATAAGGTCCCACAGTTAACAGTGCATGTCAGAGCACAATCCAAGCCATGAAGTCCAAGGAACTGTCTGTAGACCTCCGAGACAGGATTGTATTGAGGCACAGATTTGGGGAAGGGTACAGAAAAATTTCTGCAGCATTGAAGGTCCCAATGAGCACAGTAGCCTCCATCATCCGTAAATGGAAGAAGTTTGGAACCACTAGGACTCTTCCTAGAGCTGGCTGCCTGGCCAAACTGAGCGATCGGGGGAGAAGGGCCTTAGTCAGGGAGGTGACCAAGAACCCGATGGTCACTCTGACAGAGCTCCTGCATTTCTCTGTGGAGAGAGGAGAACCTTCCAGAAGAACAACCATCTCTGCAGTACTCCACCAATCAGGCCTGTATGGTAGAGTGGCCAGACGGAAGCCACTCCTCAGTAAAAGGTACATGACAGCCCGCCTGGAGTTTGCCAAAAGTCACCTGAAGGACTCTCAGACCATGAGAAACAAAGATTGAACTCTTGGCCTGAATGGCAAGCGTCATGTCTGGAGGAAACCAGGCACCGCTCATCACCTGGCCAATACCATCCCTACAGTGAAGCATGGTGGTGGCAGCAACATGCTGTGGGGATGTTTTTCAGCGGCAGGAACTGGGAGACTAGTCAGGATCGAGGGAAAGATGAATGCAGCAATGTACAGAGATATCCTTGATGAAAACCTGGTCCAGAGCGCTCGGGACCTCAGACTGGGCTGAAGGTTCACATTCCAACAGGACAATGACCCTAAGCACACAGCCAAGACAATTCTTGACCCAGTCCTCTGGCTGGGACTTGAGTGGCCCAGCCAGAGCCCAGACTTTAACCCAATCGAACATCTCTGGAGAGACCTGAAAATGGCTGTCCACCGGTGGTCTCCATCCAACCTGACAGAGCTTGAGAGGATCTGAAGGGAAGAATGGCAGAAATTTCCCAAATCCAGGTGTGCAAAGCTTGTTGTATCATACCCAAAAAGACTTGAGGCTGTAATCACTGCCAAAGGTGCATCGACTAAGTACTGAATCAATGTGATATTTAAGTTTTTTCTTTTTAATAAATTTGAAGAGTTATCAAAAATCTGTTTTTTGCTATGTCATTATGGGGTATGGAGTGTAGATTGACGTGAAAATAATTTAAAGCATTTTAGCATAAGGCTGCAAAATAACAAAATGTGAAAAAACGAAAGGGTCTGAATACTTTCTGAATGCACTGTATATTGTTTCAAACCTGTATGACTTTCTTCCATTTAACACAAAAGCAGATGTTAGGCAGAATAACAGCCTCAGTCACCATTCATTTTCACTGCATTTTTTTTTTTCTATACAAGAAAAGTGAAGGGTTTGGGAAAAGAAATAGGGTAAGTTGCAGAGTTTTTTTTTTTTTGGGTGAACTATCCCTTTAAGGATTTATTTTATTTTCTCATTTCTGTACTAATATTTTATTTCTGCATCTATCCATATATTTCAGTATTTTAAGTCTTACATTTTTTAAGTAGGATTCAGAGATACAAAACTCAGTTTATTAGTATGTTTAAAATACTTCTAAATAAGCCTACAGTATAATAGTTCTATGAAACGGAGCTATTGGCGTAATTGTGAAGATCATAAGGCTCATTATACCTATATTTTATACTTATTCCCCATATTAAAAATATACTGAAATACAAAAATTAAACAGATAAACATTATATACCCTATAGTCATAAGATAGAAGTGGACCATGACACCTTATTCTTGGTAAACCACCTCCATTACTAAGAAATAAATGACAGCAATAGACTTTCAGAGTAATTAGAATTGAAGTTTTAAAGCAAATTACAAAGAAAAATCAGAGGCCCCACGGATGCAAGGATGGAGAGAAACATTAGATGGGGAGATCGATTTGTGTTGGTATAGATGTCAGAGTGTGTTTTGTATGTGTGTATTGAGAAATGTGTTTGTGTGTGTGTGAAAAACAACAGTGGCATTATGTAAACAAACTGGCATTTAAAGGGTTAAAATCCTGAAAACGAATGAATATTTGGTTGTTAAGATCAGGACTGAAGTCAGTGAAAGTGGAAAATAATATTAATATATAATATTTTTATGGGAGTTTTTTTAAGCTGACATTTTTATCCTCTAAGGACCTCAGAGTAACTTTTTTAAATGAACGTACAAGGTTTACGTTTTATTTTGTAATAACCATAAACTAATGATCCCAGAACATTGCAGGGAGGTTTTTGTGTGACAACTTTATAAGAACTGATACAGAACGTTCTCTAATGGTTAGTTTTGGGTTTTATTTTTCATTCACACAGAGATGTCTCTGCTAAAGGAAGGCACAACACTTCAGTGGTAAGAAATTAATCTAATTAGCCGAGTTGTGGGTATTTTTAATGCATGTAAATAAATTTCTGATTTAAACCCCCTATTTAATGTCCAGCCGTGTTTTAGCTGTGTCAGTGCAGTTTTAGACAACATCAAACCTAGACTCAGTATTGTGGTGTAATGAAGGATTAAAAAAAATAAATACATTCTCCAGCTAGTCTTGCATATTAAACTATATTGTGTATGATGATATGTTTAGCTTGTTTTACTGATTAATTAGCCTAAATAATGATTCAGAACAAGATGGATTGTACAACATTACATATATTTTATATTACTAACGCAAACAATAATATTACCACGTTTCTTTTTTTTTTTTTTTTTTGTAAAAACGTTTAACCACTTTTAAAAATGTTGTGATACTTATATATTTTTGCTAAATTACTCAAAAACAAACCTTAACTCAGCCGATTCACAGCAACTGGATGGGCCTCGTCGCAACTGAAGTGACGTCACTCACAACAAGTCACGGCTTCTTCTTTCTTTTGTTTTTTGGTGATTCGCAGTCTACGTGCATATCGCCACCTATTGGGCTGTTGTACAAACAATCTATTTAGAAAGTTTCCTTTCTTTGATCCTCAGCGCAAGGCATTAACTGCGATCTTAAGTTAGTAATTTTGTCACCAAAAAAATCTCAAGAAACTTCCACATAGTACATCAGAAGGATTAGGTATAACATTAACAGGGGGGTTCAAAACAGAAGTTATAACAGAAAACAATACAATAATGGTGATTATTTGTAATTAAATTAGAAAAGTAAGCAGACTTTGCTGATTTTACAGTTCTGATACGCCAATAAGCAGTCTTGCAATATTTCGTAAGAAACCTGAAGTTTGTCCTTTTTCCATTTTCGCTCAACACTTCTGCACGCTTGTCTAGAAGAGCGAGTAATGGAGTGATGAATTCACCTTCACCTTATGGAACGCTAACATCCACTTCATCACTTAATTTCCAAAAACTCAGTCATTTCATTCGAGATTATTGTTTAATATATATACACGATGTCAAATTATCTGTTGAATTAAATCTAGTACTTGCCCTTTATTTAATAATACTAATGAACTAATTAAAATAATTTGATTTCCTTATGATTTAGTCATTTAGCAAAAACTTTTTTCCAAAGTGACAAATGAGGAACATAGCAACCAATTTGTCATACAAAAGTCAACAATATCTCCAGTATTGCACAGCCAAGTTCTCAAAATGGCTTGAATTTGGCAGACAGCCTTTTTTATTTTTTCATTGTTAAATAGTAAGTAAATGCATTTAGTGAGGATTGGTCAAGTGCTCTTGGAACAGATGTGTTTTCAGCTGGTTCTTGAATGTTGAGATGGTTCCAGTGTGGAGGTTAAAAGCTTATTCCACCACAGAGGAGCTCAACAGTGCCTGCCAACTTATTCAGCTGTCTGGGTTCAGGAAGTGTTTTTCCCACATTTATTTTTCCCATAGACTTTTCATAAAATCCTTCATAAAAGAGTTGTAAGCCATGAACCAAGCCAACCAGTTCCGATGTGAATAACATCACAAACTTTGTTTTGAGGCAAAAATTATTTGAAAACTGGACAAAAAAAAAAAAAAAAAAAGAGGTACAAGACTGTGTACTTACCGTCTTTCATAAGGGCACAAACTACAATCCCATGAAGCATTGCGAATTATGTCAATGACTAAAATATAAAACTAGTGATTTTAGGTTGTTGATTAGAAGTATAGAAACAATATATTCTACGTTTATTGCAAAATATTCAGATATGTTCAAATAGATAAGTAGTTTAAGGGTGAAAAGACACCGACTCAATTATGTCATTCACAGTGCGTCACTGGAGTGGGCGGTGGCTCAGAGGCACATTTCACGGGCTTGGTTGGCCGCAGTTCTCTGATTGGTAATTTTTCTCTGCTGTACCACAGGTAATGTAGTTGTTAACCATGAATACCGCTATATCAAACACGATTTTTTAACAATGAAGTTGAAATAATGCAGATGGATGGCTTCAATGGAAGCAAATATCATCGATGAACAACCTCGGAGCTCAAGGTATGTCTGTCTTTTAAGGTTTACAAGTTGAAAGTCAAATTGTCAATGGAAAACATTTGAGATTAATGGGACAGATGAGATTCCTTTTTCCATCTATTTTTTTTTTTTTTTTATGTCCGTAATGCAAGTTGTATTTTCTGATGTCTGGACTCAATCTTCAGGAGCTTATGATTATACATACAATTGTTTTGATATAGGCAAGGTCAGTTTATTTATATAGCACATTTCAGTGGTAATTCAATGTGTTTCAAATTGAAATGATAAAGAAAAGATAAAGTCAATTTAAAAAAAAAAAAAAAAATTTTTTTTACATGGAGTTCATGGGTCCGAAGGCCAATCACCCATGGTATTGAAACCTTGACCTTTAATAACCACCTTCCTGAGATCCTAACATCTACGATATACTAGTAAAGAGTACTTTCTAGATAAACTTAATAATGTCTAGGTATTGATTTCTAGATAACTTTCTAGAGCCTTTGTTTAGATAAAAATTAATGACTACAATGGCTAAGTACACTGCCTGACCAAAAATCACCATTTGGATTTAAATAAGCCTATTTTTGGATCATTATTGCAGTGATTAATGTTTCAGCTGGCAAAAATTATTTTAACCCTAACTGATGCAGTGTGTAGCTTCTCATTTCTTAAACAACAATGCCGGAAGACGTATCACGTGGTCATGGAAAAGATGTTACTATGTTTCAGAAGGGGCAAATTATTGGACTGCATAAAGCAAAGAAAACAACTAAGGAGATTGCTGAAATCACTGGAATTGGGTTAAGAACTGTCCAACGCATTATTAAAACCTGGAAGGGTAGTGGTGAAGCATCAACTTCGTGGAAAAAATGTGGTCGGAAAAAAATCTTGAATGATGTGATCGGAGATCACTAAAACGCTTGAAGTCACATCGTAAAAAAATCGACAGTAGAACTCACGGCTATGTTTAATAGTGAAAGTAAGAGTATTTCCAGACGCACAATGCAACGAGAATTTACAGGATTGGGACTAAATATCTGTGTGGCCACTAGAAAGCCACTTGTTAGTGAGACTAATCTGAGAAAACAACTTCAATTTGCAAGGGAGCATAAAGATTGGGCTGCGGAGCAACGAATAAAGGTCATGTGGTCTGATGAGTCCAGATTTACCCTATTCCAAAGCAATGAGCATGTCAGGGTAAGAAGGGAAGTGCATGAAACGATGCACCTGTCATGCATAATGCCCACTGTACAAGCCTGTGGAGGTAGTGTTATGATCTGGGGTTGCTTCCATTGGTCAGGTCTAGGCTCAACAACGTTATGTGACAATAAAATGAAGTCAGCTGACTACCTGAATGTACTGAATGACTAGGTTATCCCATCAAGGGATTTTTTCTTCTCTGATGGCACAGGCATATTCCAGGATGACAATGCCAAGATTCATTGAGCTCAAATTGTGAAAGAGTGGTTCAGGAAGCATGAGGAATCAAATTCACACATGAATTGGCCACCACAGAGTCCTGACCTTAACCCCATTGAAAGTCTTTGAGATGTGCTGGAGAACACTTTACGGAGTGGTTCGACTCTCCCGTCATCAGTACAAGATCTCAGCACAAATATGAATGCAACTCTGGACGGAAATAAATGTTGTGATGTTGCATAAGGTTGTCGAAACAATGCCAACGAAATATTAGAGTATGCGACCAGGCAGTGTATTTTGCAGTTCTCATGTTATCCCATTTCTTTTTTTTTTTTTTTGCCATTTCGTCCAGTCCTAGATCAAATTAGCGTTTGCCACCCCTTATTTTATCCACTCTATGGGAGTTGTTGGCTGGTTAAACTTCCAAAACCATATCACTCTTTTGGTCTCTTTCACATGATCAAGATTCAATAAAATTCTCACCATGACAAATTTGGGCAAAATTATTTATGTCTCTGTAGAGTACTCAATGAGCTGTAACTCTTTTCACATGGAGAGCAGTAGTATTGATTCTCACTAGTATGCATTTTTTCATGCGCTTGCTGCTGGCTGCGCCGTTTGAAACTCTTTTCACAATGCGAGCACTTGTGAGGTTTTTCTCCAGTATGAATTCTTTGATGCGCTTTCAAGTCATCAGCTCTAATAAAAGCTTTACCACAGTCTGAGCATACATAGGATTTCTCACCGAAATGTATTTTCTGGTGCTGTTTAATATAACTTAGCTGGGAAAAACTCTTTCCACAAACAGTGCAGCTGTAAGGTTTCTCATTTGCATGAATTTTCAAGTGTCTTTTTAACACCGATGCAAAAATAAATTTTTTACCACACTGATCACAGTTGAAAGGCTTTTCTGCAGAGTGATAGCGCTGATGAAGTCTGAGACTGTTTGCCTGTTTGAAACTCTTGCCACACTGGGAACAGTGATGTAATTGTTTTTCAGAGTGAATATGTATATGCCTACTTAGGCTACTTGGATTTCTAAACCTCTTTCCACACTGAAAGCATGTAAAATGTTTCTCTCCAGTGTGAGTTCTCATGTGCTCCTTGAGACTTGCTTTGTGTCTGAAACTCTTTCCACACAGCTGGCAAGTGAAAGGCTTCTCTCCAGTGTGAATTCTCATGTGATATGTAAGATTTACATTCTGCTTAAAACTCTTTCCACACTGATGGCATGTATAAGGCGTCTCTCCAGTGTGAGTTCTTATATGGATATTAAGGTGTCCTTTATGTCTAAAACTCTTTTCACACTGAGGGCAGACGTAAGGCCTCTCTCCAGTGTGAATTCTTATGTGGATATTAAGGGTTCCTTTATGTGTGAAAATCTTTCCACAATGAGGGCAGGTGAAAGATTTTATGTTTTTTGTTCTTCGAGTTCTTTTTTGTTTCTTTTCAGTCTGTGAGCCACTAAAAGACTTTTCTCCAGTTTCTAAATCATCAGGTTTCTGACACTGATATTTGTCCTCTACTTCATTCAGTGCTTGACTTTCCTCTTTCACGTCCGTCAGCTCTAAAATGAAAAAATAAAAGTCAAAAATCAATACAAGAGGGATAAATGTGAAATGAAACAAACAGCACAAAGCAAGAGATATTTGAGACTTATTAACATCATTAACAGCAAATCGATTTTAGTCTAATTTGAAATAGCATTTTTTATTTCAGAGCATTATTAAGAAGTGGAAAGCGCATGGCGCCACCAAAACCTTGCCTAGATCGGGCCGTCCCTCCAAAACTGGACGACCGTGCCAGGAGGATATCGATCAGGGAAGCTATCAAGAGGCCAAAGGCAATTTTTAAGGATTTACAAGCCCTTATGGCTGAGATTGATCGGTCTGTGCATGTGAAAACAAATCTCCCAAGCTTTATGATAAGCTAGCCTGTATGGCAAGGTGGCAAGAATGAAGCCTCTTTTGAAGAAGTGCCACACCAAGTCTCGTTTGCACTTTATGAAAAAAAGAAAAAAATACTTGGAGGATTCTGATGCCATGTGTCAAAATATTTTATGGTCAGATGAGACAAAAATGTAACTTTCTGGACTAAAATTAAAGCGCTATATCTGGAGAAAAACACAGCACACCACCCAGAACATAACATATATACTGTGAAGCATGATGGTGGCAACATTATGTTGTGGGGGTGTTTCTCTTCAGCTGAGACTGGGCAATTGGTCAGGATTTAACGAAAAATGGATGCTGCCATGTACACCCAAATTCTTACATAAAATTGGTGGCCCTCTGCTCAACAACTGAAGATGGGCAGGTAGTTACCATTTCATCATGACAATGACCCTAAATACACTGCCAAAAAAAAAACCAAAAAAAAAAAAACCTTTAGGATAGGAAGGTCAAAGTCCTTGAGTGGCCAAGTCAGAGCCCTAAATACATTGCAAAACCTGTGGATGGACTTGAAGAGGGCAGTCCATCATCGCTCACTCTGCAATTTGAATGAACTAGCAATTCTGCAAGGAAGAATGGGCAAATATTCCCCTATCTAGGTGCATGAAGCTTGTAGAGACATATCCAAAGAGAGTGATGGCTGTCATTAAAGCTGTATTAAATCCATGGGTATCATCACTTTTCAAACCCTGCTATTCTAGTTTTTAATTTTTTATACATTTTTTGGAAATGTTGCCTTTTTTCATTACTTGAATGTTGTACGGCTAAATCTGTAAATAAACTGGAATTGTTTTTAATGGGTTTTGATTTCAGGCTGCAAGACAAAAAAAAGTGACTATTCCTAAGGGGTTTGATGATTTTCTATAGGCATTGTACCTCTACACTGGTGACGGTGAAATTTCAGGTGAATGTACCTGCATGCTCTCCCGGCAAAAACTGACGTGATTGTCAGTGTGGATGATTAAGGGAGACAAGCAGATCAACACTACTTGTTGTCATGTTGTACTTCAACACACCATCTCTATTTATGCAATAAATGTAATGTTCTTCTTTAGAGAAACCCTTCACTACATTGAATCCCCATTTCATCTTTACAAGCTGTTTTTATTCTGTGTTGCTGACTTTATTCTGTGTTTCTGCAAGCGGCAGTGCACCCTCAAACAGCAGATGACCATACAGACAGCCTTTTCTCTATGTGCTGGCATAATTACTGAACACATTTTGGCTAAATTTATTAAATTGAAAATTGAGGAGCTTAATCGATCATTGATCACTCAAACATAACCAATCCAAGCACAAAGCAACATTTCCAGCAGAATTATCAAATGTTTTAGTGGAATACCTGCGTTAGCTAAGCTTGAGATATGTGCTTGTCATGTGCATGCTTATGTTTGTACATGAATTTACTTCCGATCGGAAGGTTTTTTCTTTTGAAATAAGCACATAACCGGAAAAGTTTAAACTCTTGTTTTAGCACTGTGGTTGGTTGACAGGTGAGGGGTGGCGCTTTGCTGCTGTCTGGGATAAATTCAGGATGGATTGCGTTTCACAACTCAAAGGCGAGTTGGTCACATGCGTTTTTGACTACCTCTGTATGTGGTTTTTTGTGATCCGATCACAAAACGTTTTAGACCACGTTTACGCCTGTATTTAACACTGGCCACTTATGATCGGACCACCCGAAATGCATTTTATACCAGGTGTAAAGGGGGTCAGAGATCAAGTATTTTTTCTATGTGATGTGGCGGGGTGAGCAAGAGACAGACATAGTGGGTGTGGCGTCAGGCCAGTGAGAGGCGTTTATTTGAAATAATAAAACAAATGTGTTTTGAGCGACCTGACCAGCCTTACACAAACAGATTTTTCCCCCACCAATTAATGCCATTGGTTGTTTGATTAATTGCAGATTAGGTGGCTCTACTGGTGCAGAAATTACACACTTTATCTTTAAAGAGGTGTGTAAACTTGCAGAAATGATGTCAGACACAAGTCTGTCACCTAGAGTCACATAGATATCATTTAGAGACTGTGTCTGTTCCCCAAATTACAAAACACAAAACCTTTAAGTCATCTAGATAAAAAACGGTTGATATCAAACTGGAAAAATTACAAGAAATTAAAAAAAAAACCATTTACTCAAGTTTCTTTCTCACAAAGCACTAATTGTAAAATGAAGTTACTATTACAGATCATAGTTTTGATGCACAATGTCTGACAGAAACCTGGCTTAAATGAATACATTAGTTTAAATGTGTCTACTCCCCCAGGCTGTTGTTATAAACATGAACCCCACCTGAAGGGTCAAGGAGATGTTACGATTTACAGTGATGATCTTGGTGTTGCTCAGAGGTCAGTATACAAGTTGAATTCTTTTGAAGTGATGGTGCCCAGGCAGCATATTCATATAAGGTTGGCATTAACGATTCATTTATTACTGATGATTAACTTATAAATTCACTTCGAAGTGCTCTTGTTTATAACCTGACTGGAATATATTGGACGACCCTCAATCCTGGAAAGAAGAAAAAAATAAAAAAAATAACTCTGCACAAATTCATAAGTGACTTTTTTTCTTTTCAAAACAGCGTATTAAGAGGTAAGCAGTTTCCATCCTTGACTGTGTAATATTGTTCCAACCATTCAAACAGCGAATGATAGCTCTTATGTTATCCTCTCCACCTTGTCAGCAATGCAATTCTCCAGTGCAGCGTTTAGTTATAAACAATTTAATTATCAAACCACCTTTGGATGTCTTAAATGACTGATTTATAGTACCATAACAATAATAATATTGTGTATTGTATACATAAATTGGCTTTTCTCTGTCAATGTTTCAAACCCACTTTTGAAAGCGTCCATCTCTATGAATAGCCTAGTCAACAAACTCCATGAGGAGTCAGTGATTGTTCATTTAAACTCTAGAGGGTGCTGTTATATTGTTGAACCAAGGAGTTCAGACTGTAGAACCCTCCGGCATAGGCAACAGAGGAATAAAACCAAAAATAACTGTCGGAAACCATCACAGTTGATTTGTTCCGATAGCCGATAGTTAAAAAAACACAACTATCGGCCCCGATTAATCTGTAAATCCAATATATCGGTCAACCTCTAAAAACTACAATATTATTTTCTGTAAAGCTGCTTTGAAACAATGTATTGTGAAATATGAAATGTCTATTGTGTATACAACTAAATGCGGCTTTACCTACATACTTGACTTTTCCAAAGATCCATCAGGTATACTAATAGGAATACTGTTTGGCTCGTTGGTCTGCTGGGTTGGATTGCATTCTCTCCACAAACAAATTTTAAAAATCGGACCGAGACTACCTCCTCAAGTGGACAGAGCGTCTGTTCAGAACCCAAACTTCCAGACGTTCAGAAGGACGTTAGCAGTTAAATCCAGTGGTCGATTTGTATTTAATTTTTTAAGGGGGATGATGTGGTCAAAGTTTTTTTATTTTATTATTATTATCATATTTTAAAACAATTGTTTCACTGTTTATTTTTTTTTTTTTAGAAATAACAATAAATTATTATTCTGCACTAGTCATGCCAACATTTCCTTTTTCCGGAATTTCAGATTTTAATGAGACAGCCTTTTTTTTTTTTTTTTTTTTTAAACTGTAAGCCCCAGAAAAAAATATCAATATGACTTTAAACTCATCAATTGAAAAATGTTCATCATAGAAGAGGTGTATTCAAGTAAATGGTTTGTGTGAATTGCATTTATGTATTTTTAATTGAATAGATCAGTACAAAAATGAGCGTCACTTCATTGACCCTTAGGACACATGGACATAATATGCACGTTACCTTCTGTAATTATATTTTATCATTTTGTGAAAAGAATCCACGTTAGGATCATGAAAGGTTTTTTTCTAGATCGCTCGCCCACTGCAGACACACATTTTTTCTACTCCAATCTACTACTTGACCAAGTTAGAAAGTGCGTGAAACATTTGAAAATTTGTGGCATAATTTTCATGTGAACACTAGGAAGGACAAGTCAACCCATCACAAACTCAGAAATACTTGCCAGTGTTTTCAGAAAACCGGCGTCTTTTTTCGCAGTGGAGAGAGAGCTTGCACGCTCAAGGTTGCCAGATTGTGGAACTAAAGCTTCATCCTGGCAGCATATATCCAAACTGTACAAGTGTCCAGATCTGATTGGGGGATTTCACCTATTGAAATCTGGCAACCTCACACATGTCGAAATCTAATTCTGACCAGCTAATCGCCCTTAAAGTCTGTTATTTATTAAAATTAAATATTACATATTTTACTTGCATGATTAGTTCTCAGCAATACATGACACAACTGATCTAAAGGGGATGGTAAGGGGGGGATGGTGGTTTTACAAGGAGGATGCTTTTTGGTATTTCTTGCAACAAGGGGGATGGCATCCCCTCGCATCCCCCCTCAACTTGAGCCCTGGTTAAATCCCCCCCAAAAAATATACCAGTCTGGCAATATCTTACTATCTTTGAGTGGCACACTACAATGCTTGAGGTGACCCTTCACTCCATAGAGCTCAATGTATTCAGCAAAGTAATTCGGAAGGCCAATGACTCATCAGATCAGCATTGTGAACGGAAGCTCATTAGTCACTGCAGAAATCAGGAGAGTCCACCTCAGTAACTGCCAATGAAAACAGTTGTCATGAGGACAATTAACTGAGATGGATTTCATTTTTCTATATTTCTCCTGTTTAACTGTTTTACTTTTACAGCTCCTGTGATTTTAGTACTTCAGCTACCAAATCTAGAACACTGACTTAAGGTATTACCTTAATGTTCCTCAGTAGTCGGTAAATTAAGAATGGACACCAACCTTTTTGCTCCTCAGTATCTTCATTCTTCAGTCTAAAAGGTTCTGAAATACAAATGTCTTCGCTTTCCTCTTTAACAAACTCCATCTTTTCAGGGGTTTGTGTAGCGAAGAGTATTGAGCAGGTTCCAGGGGGTATTTGGTGTTGGTTTTACTTTGTTAAAACTATAAAAGAGAAATTGCCACAAAAGAATATTAGGGCCATATATAGATACAATAATTAATGATGATTAATCTAAGAGGCATTGCAATCAGTTTATATATATATATATATATATATATATATATATATATATATATATATATATATATATATATATATATATATATATATACACACACACACATACACATACATACATATATACATACACACACACACACACACACAGGTGCTGGTCATATAATTAGAATATCATCAAAAAGTTGATTTATTTCACTAATTCCATTCAAAAAGTGAAACTTGTATATTATATTCATTCATTACACACAGACTGATATATTTCAAATGTTTATTTATTTTAATTTTGATGATTATAACTGACAACTAAGGAAAATCCCAAATTCAGTATCTCAGAAAATTAGAATATTGTGAAAAGGTTCAATATTGAAGACACCTGGTGCCACACTCTAATCAGCTAATTAACTCAAAACACCTGCAAAGGCCTTTAAATGGTCTCTCAGTCTAGTTCTGTACGCTACACAATCATGGGGAAGACTGCTGACTTGACAGTTGTCCAAAAGACGACCATTGACACGTTGCACAAGGAGGGCAAGACACAAAAGGTCATTGCAAAAGAGG
Source organism: Myxocyprinus asiaticus (assembly GCF_019703515.2). NCBI lineage: Eukaryota > Metazoa > Chordata > Actinopteri > Cypriniformes > Catostomidae > Myxocyprinus > Myxocyprinus asiaticus. The sequence continues at coordinate 6,677,913 of NC_059349.1, forward strand.
CTGGCTGTTCACAGAGCTCTGTGTCCAAGCACATTAATAGAGAGGCGAAGGGAAGGAAAAGATGTGGTAGAAAAAAAGTGTACAAGCAATAGGGATAACCGCACCCTGGAGAGGATTGTGAAACAAAACCCATTCAAAAATGTGGGGGAGAACCACTACGCACAGACGTATGCAAGACATGGGTTTCAGCTGTTGCATTCCTTGTGTCAAGCCACTCTTGAACAACAGACAGCGTCTGAAGCGTCTCGCCTGGGCTAAAGACAAAAAGGACTGGACTGCTGCTGAGTGGTCCAAAGTTATGTTCTCTGATGAAAGTAAATTTTGCATTTCCTTTGGAAATCAGGGTCCCAGAGTCTGGAGGAAGAGAGGAGAGGCACACAATCCACGTTGCTTGAGGTCCAGTGTAAAGTTTCCACAGTCAGTGATGGTTTGGGGTGCCATGTCATCTGCTGGTGTTGGTCCACTGTGTTTTCTGAGGTCCAAGGTCAACGCAGCCGTATACCAGGAAGTTTTAGAGCACTTCATGCTTCCTGCTGCTGACCAACTTTATGGAGATGCAGATTTCATTTTCCAACAGGACTTGGCACCTGCACACAGTGCCAAAGCAACCAGTATCTGGTTTAAGGACCATGGTATCCCTGTTCTTAATTGGCCAGCAAACTCGCCTGACCTTAACCCCATAGAAAATCTATGGGGTATTGTGAAGAGGAAGATGCGATATGCCAGACCCAACAATGCAGAAGAGCTGAAGGCCACTATCAGAGCAACCTGGGCTCTCATAACACCTGAGCAGTGCCACAGACTGATCGACTCCATGCCACGCCGCATTGCTGCAGTAATTCAGGCAAAAGGAGCCCCAACTAAGTATTGAGTGCTGTACATGCTCATACTTTTCATGTTCATACTTTTCAGTTGGCCAAGATTTCTAAAAATCCTTTCTTTGTATTGGTCTTAAGTAATATTCTAATTTTCTGAGATACTGAATTTGGGATTTTCCTTAGTTGTCAGTTATAATAATCAAAATTAAAAGAAATAAACATTTGAAATATATCAGTCTGTGTGTAATGAATGAATATAATATACAAGTTTCACTTTTTGAATGAAATTAGTGAAATAAATCAACTTTTTGATGATATTCTAATTATATGACCAGCACCTGTATATATATATAAATATGAATTCTCCGTGATTTAATACAGCTTTAATGACAGCCATCACATAGTTCGCATGTTAAGTAAACTTCTTCATAGTAGTAGTCTGGCTGAAAAGGTACTTAGGACCAAAACTTTCTCCAATATGTCTAGGGGCATATGCACAAAATGGGCATTGAAATGTGCATACACAATTTCCAGCGCACACAGTGGGATTTATAAAAAATAAACAGCATAAATATTAGGAATGTGCCAGGTTGGTCGACTTATCGACTACTCGTCCAACAACTCAACTACTAACTAACAACTACATATTTTTAGTGGTGGTGATTTTAATGGGAGATGCAATTCTCATTAATTAAGAGACATAACTTCTTGGTGAGAGTTTTTGCACGATGATAGCTTGCTGTGATGTACAGTGAATAATAGACAGCACGGTAAAGCCCTCTGCAAGAAGTTTCATCACTTTAATGCTTTAGTCCTTTAATGTGCTGCAATTATAGCAATCAAGGGAGCCGAATCAACTATACATTTCAAGATGATCACTTTCGGACCTTAAATCCTCTGCTGTGAGTAATGTTACTATATTTGTGAGGTGATGTGGAGATATTGAATTCTTTTGCTGATTCTAACACTAAAATAAATAGTTACAGTAAAAAAAAAAAGGCTGAACTAGGTGTGTACCCACAATATTATCTTGCAGTTCTGCGCTTTTGAATGAGCAGCGAGGATCACCCTGAAGCACTGCAGTTACGCTGAACTGTGTCATTCTGCGTTCAGTAGGGTTGATTCAATCATCTCATGATTCAGTTCACAATAATGAACTCACTGTTCGGTTCACAATTCTTTAAATTAAGCTTGAATGAAGAAAATATAAGATTGAAAGTTTTTGTTTATTATTTCTTTAAAGACATATGTATAATTGACGTTTGGAATTCGTGGAACTTGTGACGTCACATGGACCAAATACATCTGCATATGCAATGCCTATTTTTCCATCATTGCACCCTTGGCCCCACCCACTGGTTTTCAGTCAGTCACCCAGGTGAAGATAAGAAAGATGGGGCCTGTCATGGGAGATTCATCCAAAGTGGACTTACACAGGACACCTTCATGTGCCGGTCCAGATTTAAATGTTTTTCTACATAAACATGCACAGACAGATGTCTTTGACCACTTGATACATATCTCAGGCTGCTTTTAAAAGACGCGGTGTCAAGTTACAACTCTGAAGAGGACAAGCTCTCTCATTCAGCTGCTGCCCTGCTGTTTTGAGCACAAACACGTCATGGATGCTTTCTTTAGCCCATCTGCAATATTTTTAGTTGTTGGTACGATTCAAGGTTTGCAAAGGAACTGTTATTGAAGGATGGGGCAGTTAAAAATACTTCGACGCAATCGCAAAAAATGTGAGTAAACAGTTTAATTCATGTATATATCATCGTGACTGACTTGCTGACGCCCTGTTTACACCGGGTGCGTCCGTTGATGCGACGCAACGCAACGCAATGCAACGGCTTGAGGCTGTCTAAACCGGGCACATCGACAAACTTTCTAAACCGTTTATTTGTGCTGGTGGCAGTAGTAGCGCCAGCACATGCAGCGCTAATTAGAACGGGATATCTCTTTACTTTTGATGTGACGCGCCACAACGGATGCTTCCATGGTAGACAGCATCTTTGATTATAATGGGTTCTATTGCTTTTGACGTGACTGTTGCGTCCGGTGTAGATGGGTGTGAGTGTTAACTGTTGTGCTTGAGATGAACAGTTTAATATATCTGGATGCAATGTGTTGGATGGGTGTTATGTGTAAACCCTGACATTTAGTTTGATAATGTTTTGGTGCTTATTCAGTTTCTTCCTACTGAGTTTCAAAAATGGCTCTGTTCGAGGGGCTGCACGATATTAGTCAATCAGAACAGTGGCCGTTTATGTTAAAGTGTTAAGGGTGCATTTATGTTGTTATGCCAAAACCGAGCATTTCAGACAGAGGGCCAAAACCAGGGTGCAAAATGATCATATATTATTAAATTATGACTGTTTTAATGCAAATAAAAAAAAAATTTAAAAAAAAATGTTACTATAATTATCAGTGGACCTCAGGGAAGATGATAAAACATATATATATATATATATATATATATATATAAGAGCATTTCATGAACCCTTTAAAAGTGCAAAATGATCCATCAGAGATGTGCTGGGACTAAAAATCAGTCCAGAACAGGGCAATGTGGACACCAGATGGAAATATTAGATAATAATTCTGCTTACACACAATTTTAATTGTGTTAGATACTGTACATATGCTGCTTACACATGGTTACTGATTACATTTATAAATATTTTAAAATACAATTTTATCTTTCTAAAATAATATTGTCTCTGATAACATCTAAATATTATTTTCAAAAATTAAAAAAAAAAATGTAATGGAAGTACATGCATATTCACTTAAAATTTACTGATGAAATCAAATCAGACATGACATTAGGATTATATTCACCCATAGCATTATTTTACATTATATTCAGTGTTACATACACTACCGGTCAAAAGTTTTGAAACACATTCATTATAATAATGTTATTGTTTTTTTTTTTTTTTCACATTTTAGAATAATAGTAAAGTCATCAAAACTATGGAATAACATAAATGGAACTATGGGAATTGTGTTGTGACTAAACAAAATCCCAAATAAAATCAAAACTGTGTTATATTTCAGCATCTTCAAAGTATTCACCATTTGCCTAGAATTTGCAGACATGTACTCTTGACATTTTCTCAACCAACTTCTTGAGGTATCACCCTGGGATGCTTTTTAAACAGTATTGAAGGAGTTCCCATCTATATACTGGGCACTTATTGGCTGCTTTTCTTTATTTATCCCTCACTTTCAAAATGCGCGTCTCTCCCCCGCTGCTGGTTTCACTTTTTGCAAAAATTTCACAACGTGAAAAAAAAAAATGTTTGAAATCTTTGCAAATTTATTACAAAAAAATAAATAAATAAATAATAATAAAAATAAAAAAAAAGTCACATGTACATAAGTATTCACAGCCTTTGCCATGACACACCAAATTGAGCTCAGGTGCATCCTGTTTCCACTGATCATCCTTGAGATATTTCTACAACTTGTTGCAAGAAATACCAAAAAGCATCCTCCTTGTAAAACCACCATCCCCCTTACCATCCCCTTTAGATCAGTTGTGTCATGTATTTCTACTACTTTCTACACCTGTGGTAAATTCAGTTGATTGGACATAATTTGGAAAGGCACACACCTCTCTATATAAGGTCCCACAGTTAACAGTGCATGTCAGAGCACAAACCAAGCCATGAAGTCTAAGGAATTGTGTCTAGACCTCAGAGACAGGATTGTATCGAGGCACAGATTTGGGGAAGGGTACAGAACAATTTCTGCAGCACTGAAGGTCCCAATGAGCACAGTCGTCTCCATCATCCGTAAATGGAAGAAGTTTGGAACCACCAGGACTCTTCCTAGTGCTGGCCGCCCGGCCAAACTGAGCGATCGGGGGAGAAGGGCCTTAGTCAGGGATGTGACCAAGAACCCGATGGTCACTCTGACAGAGCTCCAGCATTTCTCTGTGGAGAGAGGAGAACCTTCCAGAAGAACAACCATCTCTGCAGCACTCCACCAATCAGGCCTGTATGGTAGAGTGGCCAGACGGAAGCCACTCCTCAATAAAAGGCACATGACAGCCCGCCTGGAGTTTGCCAAGAGGCACCTGAAGGACTCTCAGACCATGAGAAACAAAGACTGAACTCTTTGGCCTGAATAGCAAGCGTCATGCCTGGAGGAAACCAGGCACCGCTCATCACCTGGCCAATACCATCCCTACAGTGAAGCATGGTGGTGGCAGCATCATGCTGTGGGGATGTTTTTCAGTGGCAGGAACTGGGAGACTAGTCAGGAGCGAGGGAAAGATGAATGCAGCAATGTACAGAGATATCCTTGATGAAAACCTGCTCCAGAGCACTCTGGACCTCAGACTGGGGCGACGGTTCATCTTCCAACAGGACAACGACCCTAAGCACACAGCCAAGGCAACAAAGGAGTGGCTACGGGACAACTCTGTGAATGTCCTTGAGTGGCCCAGCCAGAGCCCAGACTTGAACCCCATTGAACATCTCTGGAGAGATCTGAAAATGGCTGTGCACTGACGCTCCCCATCCAACCTGATGGAGCTTGAGAGGTCCTGCAAAGAAGAATGGGAGAAACTGCCCAAAAATAGGTGTGCCAAGCTTGTAGCATCATAGTCAAAAAGACTTGAGGCTGTAATTGGTGCCAAAGGTGCTTCAACAAAGTATTTTTGTGAAAAGGCTGTGAATACTTATGTACATGTGTTTTTTTTGTTGTTTTTTTTTTTTTATAAATTTGCAAAGATTTCAAACAAACTTCTTTCACGTTGTCATTATGGGGTATTGTCTGTAGAATTTTGAGGAAAATAATTTAATCCATTTTAGAATAAGGCTGTAACATAACAAAATGTGGAAAAAGTGAAGCGCTGTGAATACTTTCCGGATGCACTGTAAAAGCTCGCCAGCGCAAACTTTCAGGAAAACTTTGCACCGGCTGTTAAACACCTTTCTGCCACTGGTCTGCATCATTAGTAGATGCGATCTGGAGCTTCACCTACTTTCCGTTAGTGGTGGTGATGTTTAATTATTTCACTGACTTGATTCTTCTGATTCCGTTCACCAGAAAGATTCGTTCATTGATTGGTTCAATTACCATTTCTGCAAGTTACATCTTGATTCGTTAACTTAAAAGATCAGTTCAAAAAGACAGATTAGTTCACAAACGAAACATCACCAAATTCTGTTCAGTCAGTTACGATCAGTCAATATTAACACACCAGCATAGTTATATTATATATAGACAATAATAGTGTAACCGTTGCATATTATGGCAACGTATAGCGTATTAGCACCATGAATGCATATTGTAAACGTCAGCTGCTGGCAGGAAGCCATTTTTAAAAGTTAATGTTTTCATTATCGATTTATTTTTTTACATACACCTAACAATTCACTTCAGAAGACACAAATTGATCGACTGAATTACTTTTAAGCTGCCCAAATGTGACTTTTAGACCGTCAAACTGCTGGCACCCATGTACTTCCATTTTAAGGAACTGACAGAGCTCTATCTTCTTCTAAAAATCTTCTTTTGTGTTCTGCTGAAGAAAGACAGTCATACACATCTGGGATGGCATCAGGGTGAGCGAATAATGAGAGGATTTTCATTTTTGGGAGAACCATCCCTTTAATCTCAGTAACCGTCCTGTTATTTGACACTTTCATTCATTGATTAAAAGTTATCATGGTTGACTGTGAACAGTGAATTTCCACAATGGCATCTGAAACTGAAAACTATTGATTTTAAATTATATTGCATCCAAGCCGCTAGGTGTCAGTGTAAATCCAAGATGAGACAAACACAAGTTACTGAGTGCACCTTTAATAAAGTTCATGATCTATGATCCTGTGTTGCATTTTTACTCTCCAAAGTTGGCACGTTTATTCTAATTGATTATTTTACCTATACCGTTACTTAAAGAATGATGTTAAATATTTACAATATTAAAAAAAATGTATTGCATAATTCTTTGTTTGATTATTGACAAATATTACCACACAATATAAGAACACGAAGAAATAATGAGTAATCTAGAGTGATGTGTTGCAAAGGCATCATCAGGAATAAACAGATGTGACTGGAACGTCTCGCAGTTGATACATGTTGTTACAACGTCGAGAAAACTTAATGAACAACGTTGCAATAGCAAAAATGGTTCATAGCTACAACGTAAATGTGTTTATCGTTATGACGAAACGTCATCAGCAGCCAAATAATAATTTGCACACACAACTTGGCAAAAAAAAAAAAAAAAAAAATACATGGCAGTAACTTACAAAGCACCGTGTCACTCAATGGATCTGCTTGAGTTTTAAATCTTTCCATTGCTTGTTCAGACCGACACAACAGTTTACATTTGCAGATTTGATCAATTCCAAAAGTATCTTAATATTTACATGTAACCTAAACAGTGCAATCCGATTCGATTTAGGACTGATGTACACGTAACTGTTTTTTTACACTGAAACACTTACCTTGTCTCAAAGTAAACAGCAGCGCGGTGAGCATTCAGTGGCGCAGCATTTATGACATCAGAACATTACTGTCTTCTTCAGCGAATCGCATTCACGTGAATATCGCCTTCTACTGGGCTACTAGGGATGGGCGATAACACTTATTTTCTTTTCGATCCGATATCAATAATTTCAAGTCAATTATCGTCGATACCGATACCAAAACGATACTTCTATTACATTTGTTTTGTTTTTTTCGATTTCTTGAGAGTTGTAAGCCATGAACCAAACCAACCAGCTATGAGGTAAATCACAGCATTCCAAACTTTGATAAAAAAAAATAAAATAAATAAAAAGTATTTTAAAATTGGACAAAAAGACAAAGGTACAAGAATATCTTTCACAATTAAAATCCAACACAGAATTGTAAATTACACAGTTAGATAAAAAAAAAAAAAACAATAAAAACACCTAAAACTATTGATTTTAGGTTGTTGATAAGTATAGAAACAATATATTTTAGGTTTACTACAAAATATTCTGAAATATACACATATAAATGTAGTTTGATGGTGTAAGGAGACCAAATTGTCATTGAAGTGGGCAGTCGCTGCTGGACTATGTAGTCCACAGTTCTCTGATTGCTGGACCAAGTGTAGTATAGTTGTTCACCAAGAATTCTGCTATTCAAAATTTTGAAAAAAATCCAAAAAAATAACGTGTACTTATGGTTTCAACAAAGACATATACCATCGATGAAAAAGCATGGAGTTCAAGGTAGGTCTGTCTTTAAAGGTTTAAGTTATCATTGAAAATCAATTTGTCTATGAAAAAAATGCTTAATGGGATTTTTACTTCTGGAAACAGACTGTTGCGCACTATTGTGCAATCACAGGTAATTTCATCAGGTATCGGCTAGCACTGCATGTTTAGTTCCTCCAGCTTCTACACAGAACCCCTCAATATCCAGAGTGGATTTCAGCTGGTAGGCATGGCGCTAGCAATTCCAAGGTCATGAGTTGATTCCCGGGGAACATACAAACTGATAAAATGTATACCTTGAAAGCATTGTAAGTAACTTTGGATAAAAGCATCTCCCAAATGCATACATGTAAATATTAAATTCTTAATTTCAAACCTGTACTATGTCAGTGGCGTGTGGTGGACTTTTGAAATGAGTAGGCAAAACTGCCATCTCAGTTCCATTGTACCAATATTTCAGTTCCATTTGATGTTTGTAGTTTTCAGGTTATACCCATATCAGATCACAATACAAAACACATTTAATATGTACAGTATATTCATGTTTGGTTTTCACTTGTATGAAAAAGTCACATACTTGCACTTAAATGCAACATTTATTTCACAAATGGGTGTTTTCATATATGTAACATATATTTTCCCAAATCATAGTGTAATTTGAAAATGTAGCCTACATATACCTATATGCCCAAATTAAGCCTATAAACTATAGTTCTGTTTTACATACACTATATTGCCAAAAGTATTCGCTCATCTACCTTTAGACGCATATGAACTTAAGTGACAACCCATTCTTAATCCATAGGGTTTAATATGACGTCAGCCCACCCTTTGCAGCTATAACAGCTTCAACTTCTGGGAAGGCTTTCCCCAAGGTTTAGGAGTGTGTTTATGGGAATTTTTGACCATTCTTCCAGAAGCGCATTTGTGAGGTCAGACACTGATGTTGGACGAGAAGGCCTGGCTCGCAGTCTTCGCTCTAATTCATCCCAAAGGTGCTCTATCGGGTTGAGGTCAGGACTCTGTGCAGGCCAGTCAAGTTCTTCCACACTAAACTCGCTCATCCATGTCTTTATGAACCTTGCTTTGTGCACTGGTGCGCAGTCATGTTGGAACAGGAAGGGACCATCCCCAAACTGTTCCCACAAAGTTGGGAGCATGGAATTGTCCAAAATCTCTTGGTATGCTGAAGCATTCAGCGTTCCTTTCACTAGAACTAAGGGGCCAAGCCCAGCTCCTGAAAAACAACCCCACACCATAATCCCCCCTCCACCAAACTTCACAGTTGGCACAATGTAGTCAGATAAGTACCGTTCTCCTGGCAACCGCCAAACCCAGACTCGTCCATCAGATTGCCAGATGGAGAAGCATGATTCGTCACTCCAGAGAACACGTCTCCACTGCTCTAGAGTTCAGTGGCGGCGTGCTTTACACCACTGCATCCGACGCTTTGCATTGCACTTGGTGCTGTATGGCTTGGATGCAGCTGCTCGGCCATGAAAACCCATTCCATGAAGCTCTCCACGCACTGTTCTTGAGCTAATCTGAAGGCCACATGAACTTTGGAAATCTGTAGCGATTGACTCTGCAGAAAGTTGGCGACCTCTGCGCACTATGCCCCTCAGCATCCGCTGACCCCGCTCTGTCATTTTACGTGGCCTACCACTTTGTGGCTGAGTTACTGTCATTCCCAATCACTTCCACTTTGTTATAATACCACTGACAGTTGACTGTGGAATATTTAGTAGCGAGGAAATTTCACGACTGGGCTTGTTGCACAGGTGGCATCCTATCACAGTACCACGCTGGAATTCACTGAGCTCCTGAGAGCGGCCCATTCTTTCATAAATGTTTGTAGAAGCAGTCTGCATGCCTAGGTGCTTCATTTTATACACCTGTGGCCATGGAAGTGATTGGAACACCTGAATTCAATTATTTGGATGGGTGAGCGAATACTTTTGGCAATATAGTGTATGTTCATGACCATACATCAGATTTCAGTATGGAAAGGCAAATAAAATACCTTTTAGCTTACATAAATAGCTTAATTAGCATACAATACAATAATATTTTTGTATGTTCATATTAATAGACTATTTAGGAACCCTTGTGTGGTGTTCGTGTTTTAGGTATTCACCCAGTTATTCCCACACCATTATTTGGTTTTTAAAACAATACAGAAATAAATTAAAAAAAAAAAAAAAAAAAAAAAACGTTATATTAAATATTTAGATGTTGACTTAGCATCTTAAATATAAATGACTAGCAATTTTGACAGAATAAATAGCCGGTTCTGGTCCTTTTTGCTGACAGGCTGTTCCTGGGGCTGGCTGAGGGTCAATTTCATCCTCTTACAACTCACTTTCAGAATTGACTCAGAATTGAGACACTGCGTAATCCATAAAAATATGTTCTTTAAAATATTTTTCACAGATCTTTTGAAGACTCTATCTTCTCAACTTTGCTCACTGCAACAACTTTTGGCAGTTCTTCTTTAAATGTGTTTGTAGAGTACATGATAAGCTGAAGAGCAGTGGTGTGGCTTCTCTCCAGTATGAACACTTACATGCGTTTTAACGTTTGCTACCATGGTGAAACTCCTTCCACAATATGAGCACTTGCAAGGTTTTTCTCCTGTAGTAATTCTTTGGTGCCGTTTTAAGGCATTGACTAAGACAAAGGCTTTACCACACTCTGAGCACACATAATCTCTCACACCTGTATGTATTTTCTGGTGCTGTTTAAAATGGCCCAGCTGTGAAAAACTTTCCACAAAGAGAACAAAAGTAAGGCTTCTCATTTCCATGAATTGTCAAGTGCAAATACTTCTTTTCAGTGTGAATTCTCATGTGATTTCTCAAGAGTATTTTTTTCTTTGAAATCAGAGTGAGAGCACTGATGATTTTTGAGTTTTCCTGCGTAATTGAAACTCTTGCCACACTGTGAACAGTGGTGTAATTCCTTTCCTGAATGAACAATTTGATGGTTTTTTAGGGTACCTGGTCTTGAGAAACTCTTTCCACACTGATGGCATGTGAAAGGCTTCTCTCCAGTGTGAATTTTCAAGTGATTAGAAAGGTGTGCTTTCTGTCCAAAACTCATTCCACACTGATGGCATGTGAACGGTTTCTCACCAGTGTGAACTCTCAGGTGATTCTCAAGGACTCCTCTTTTTGTGAAACTCTTTCCACACCGAGGGCATGTGTAAGGCTTCTCTCCTGTGTGAATTTTCATGTGACTCTTAAGGTTTCCTTTATCTATGAAACTCTTTCCACACTGAGGGCATGTGAAAGGCTTCACTCCAGAATGAATTTTCATGTGATTAGAAAGGTGTACTTTCTGAACAAAACTATTTCCACACTGATGGCATGTGAACGGTTTCTCTCCAGTGTGAACTCTCAGGTGCTTCTCAAGCACTCCTTTTTTTGTGAAACTCTTTCCACACCAAGAGCATGTGAAAGGCTTCTCTCCAGTGTGAATTTTGATGTGACTCTTAAGGTTTTCTTTTGTTGTGAAACTCTTTCCACACTGAATGCACGTGAAAGGCTTCTCTCCAGTGTGAATTTTCATGTGACTCTTAAGGTTTCCTTTTTTTGTGAAACTCTTTCCACACTGAGGGCATGTAGAAGAATCTTCTGCCTTTGTTCTTTTCTGCATACAATTCATTTCAGTCTTTGAGTAACTATAAGATTTTTCTTCAGGTATGAAATTAGCAAGTTTCTGATGGTGATGTTTCTCCTCCTCTTCATTCAGTTCTTGGCTTTCCTCTTTCACTTCCATCAGGTCTAAAATAAAACATAAAATAGTCCAAAATAAATACAAGCAAGAAATAGAATGCAACAAAGGAAGAGCAGATGAAATGGTAAAAAGCAGTAGAGGAAGTTTTTATTTGTATTTGATCTTTATATTAAAGGTTGATTTTGTCATTCTCATGTTCAGAGTTGTCAAGTTAAACTAGTCACAAAATAAAATGCATCCACAATACTTGGTTTATTAAAAGAAATAAGGTTGAGACTAGAAAACAATTTATTTTATGCAACATTTTACAAATTGTAATTGTAGTTAAATGTAAATTGCAGTCTGGAGCAATTTTAATAGACTGAATAAAGGAGAAGTCACACTAGGCTTTGAGCAAGCAAGATGTTTTTCTGACAACGCAACGGACCAGGATGTGTCACGTGGGAGGGCATCTGTTTTTAGTAAATAATAAAATCACATATAACAAATAATACTGTATTACAAATGTTATAAAATACCATAAATTCACTTTCCAGCAACAAGAAAAACATGCAGCTTTAAAATAAGTATCCTTTGAATTAAGCCAAGAGGTCAGTGTGTTACGTTTCAATCTACTATTGGTCACACAACTTCTAGTCATCCAGATTCGCAGGTCAGAGATCGCCAAACTTGAACGTTTGTACGCATCAAAACTTCCTTGCATTAGTTTGCAAGTTTTTGTTCTGAGGAATTCAAACCAAATTCAAACCAGCGGGCCCATAACCAAGGATGTTTGGTGAGTTGAACAGGGTTTTGGGGAGGGAAACAGCTGAGAATTTGCTATTCATCTTTGGGATTATGAACAGATGAAAATTGAAGTGACTGTTCTCAAATAACTTTTGTTAAAACCTGAAAAAGGATTATTAAAGACTATCAATAGTCATTTTAACCTTGAGATGTGTTTAGAGGCTATGGATTTAAAAATGGGTAAAATAGAGGAGTATGTCCATCATGCTTTGGAGACACAAGAGAGAGAAGTGGAAGCAACAGCTGATAAAAAAGTATCAAACCACCACTTTCATTATTCACCGACCACTTCCATCATCTCTATTGATATTCCACTCGAGAGCACTCCAGCAACCCTACCCACACTTGATCCTCTCCATCCATGCACACAACCAACCTACGACTCTCTATCACTCTCCACCAGGGTATGGCTAGCGGATAAGACGAGCAAGGTTAAAGACAAACACCACAATATCACCAAAACAGTTCCTGGTGAAGGAACGGGAAAGGAGAAAACAGCCAAACCGAATCCTGTAATACCAAACATCATCTTACCATTCACCAGAGAGGAAATCCTTAAAGCCCAGGCCAACAACATCACCCTAAGACAGTTACATACTACCACCTCTGCACTACATGCCAGATGACCTGGACCAAATACGAAGAATGGCAGGGCATACTGTATCGATGGGCACGGCGGATGAATGATGGACACTAGATGCAGCTCATCATTCCACAGTTGTTAGCTTCTAAAATTCTACAGGGCTTCCATGTGAGGACCACGGACAGACATCAAAGAACCTGTTGCCTGGTGGCCTTCAGTACGTTAGGACGTCTGGCAGTTTGTCGGATCGTGCAAAAACTGGGGGAGAAAGGAGAAGGTCCGCAATACGACAGGTCGTACGAAACAGCAACACCCTCGTATCATCTGCTCCATTAACTATCACCATCATCTCCATCAACTTCCGATTCCGTTATGAAACGAGTGACCTTGAAGGCGAGCAAGAGGGAAGACCCCAAGGAGGGACATCACACCAGTTTGACTAGGTATTGTTCAAACCAGGGAGAAGCACAAGGAGTTACCCACTAAAGACCAAAATATGCATGGTTTACTTTTTTGAGATCTAGGCTCTCTTCCTTGCTCAGATATGAGATGAATAATGTTATGATATGAGGTTAATTCCCCACTTGTACGTAAGTGACGTATATAAAAGGAGTTCAGGTAGAACCTTTTGAGTTAAAAAGTTTGGACTCCCGTCTATTGTTTTCATTTGTAACACGTAACAGTAACAGGAGTAGAGACACAAATTCAATATTTGCACTATGGATGGATTAAAACCTCCTGCGGGACTTGATTTACAACATGGAAACTTCTTAGAAAACTGGAGAATATTTCGGCAAAGGTTTGAGTTGTATTCTATAGAAGTAAATAATACCTTCACGCATGCAAATGATGATGATGATGAAATGCATAACCTGGGGAAAATCATGGACAAGTTTGAGGCATACAGCCTTTATTCGGGGCCGTAGCTCTTCTGATAACATTAGGCATTTCATCTGTATCATGTGGTCAGTGGCGAATGATCAGACTCCGGTCGCTGCCATCTCACTTGATGCCAAGAAGGCATTTGATATGGTAGAATGGGATTCACTTTTTAAGATTTTGGAACTGTATGGGTTCGGGAATACTTTTATTGGATGGATTAAGTTACTTTATAGACACAAAGTAGCAGCAGTACAAACAAATGGATTCATTTTAGATTATTTTACTCTGGATAGGGGCAACTGGCGGGTTGCCCTCTTTCCCCATTATTGTTCTGTCTTGCCCTGGAACAATTAGCAGCTGTGATAAGAAAGGAGGATGATTTTCCCGGGGTTGTGGCAGGAGGTGTAGCGCATAAGCTTTTGATATTTTATTATGCGTCTCCGACCCTACTAGATCTATGCCTTGCCTCCACAGAATTATTCATTCCTTTTCTAAGTTTCCAGGATACAGAGTTAATTGGTTTTATATCCAAAGCTTTGGCTCTGACAGCGTATTGACCTGTAACAGCTTTTCAGCCGGGCACCTTCCAGTGGCCCAAGCAGGGAATTAAGTATTTGGGCATTTTATTTCCATCAAGTTTGAGTGATTTAATTAGAGTTAATTTTGACCCTTTAATAAAAAGGTTTGCGAGTGATGTGGATAAGTGGGCTTCTTTACATCTGTCTATGATTGGGAAGGTTAATGTTATAAAAATGAATTGTATTTCAAAATTCAACTACTAACTACAGTCTCTCCCCACTGAAGTTCCCCTCGTTTATTTATTTATTTATTAATTTATTATGACCTTTTCTCAAAAATCAACAAAGGGAGCAGACGTTTCAGCACATTGCTTTCTTCAATGCTCTAGACCCCTTTTCAGTCTGTGGTAATCAACTTTTCACTTTTTTGGCTCTACGCACCTGAAGCTAAATTATTTTGATTAGTTTGAGCGCAATAACTCCAAATTATTACCTTTTCTCCCAGTTTGGAATGCCCAATTCCCACTGCTTAATAGGTCCTCGTGGTGACACGGTTACTCACCTCAATCCGGGTGGTGGAGGACAAGTCTCAGTTGCCTCTGCTTCTGAGACCATCAATCTCATCACGTGGTTCGTTGTGCATGATACTGCGGAGACTCCGCATGTGGAGGCTCATGCTACTCTCCACGATCCATGCACAAATTACCACGCGCCCCATTGAGAGCGAGAACCACTAATCATGACCACAAGGAGGTTACCCCATGTGACTCTAACCTCCCTAGCAACTGGGCCAATTTGGTTGCTTAGGAGACCTGGCTGGAGTCACTAAGCACACCCTGGATTCGAACTCACGACTTCAGGGGTGGTAGTCAGCGTCAATACTCCCTGAGCTACCCAGGCCCCCTCCCCTATCAATATTTGCTGGACAGAGTGGATTGAGAGGGGTGTTGCTACACTTGAAGACATGTACAAAAATGGAGTATTGAGATCTTTTGATAATATTATACAGCAATTTGGGATTCCGAGGTCTCAATTCTTCAGATATTTACAGTTGCGCCATTTATTATGTACCGTCTTTGGAAGTGGTATACAGCCCCCTAAAGTGGCAGACACCCTTAGTGTGGTGATTGCTGCTTTTGGGAAGGGTCACGAAGCATTGGTGCACTATTCTTTGTCTTGGCAACGGAGCTTTATCATCTCTCAAGGGGATATGGGAAAAGGATTTGAACATGGCACTGGAGGATGGGGAGTGGGAAAGGATTCTAAAAAATGTCAAATCTATGTCCAGAGATGCTAAGGTACATCTTATGCAATTTAAGATCATACATCGTTTCTATTGGACCCCCTCTAGGTTGTATAGACTTGGTTTAATAGATACACATACCTGTTGGAGATGCCAGTTGGAAGATGGGGACATAGCCCATGCCTTTTGGTTCTGTGTGAAGATTCAGGAGTTCTGGTCAGAAGTCCAGAACTTCATCAGTGAGGCCTTGGACACCTGACATTACTCTCTGCCCAAGACTGTGTATTTTGGGGGATGGGACAGTCATTTATATCAATGACAAATATATAAAAAAGTGGGTTCTATCCAGTGTGATGATTGGAAGGAAAATAATTCTTAGGGGTTGGAAGGCAGCTGGTTCTCGCTCCTTTCAGGAGCGATGCACCGAACTGGGCAAGGTGGTGGCTTTCGAGGAAATGAATAATAGAGATATAAAAGATTTCATGTATTTATGTTCTGTTTGTCCTAATTTAGTACATTTTTTCATGTGTTGAATCAATTAAAAATGTTAATGACAAACAAATAATGCGTTGGACAGTTCTTAACTCAATTCCAGTGATTTCTGCAATCTACTTAGTTGATTTCTTTCCTTGATGCAGGCCAATAATTTGCCCCTTCTGAAACACAGTAACATGTTTTCCACGACCATGGGACATGTCGTCCAACATGGTTGTTTAAGAAATGAGAAGCTACACACTGCATCAGTTAGGGTTAAAATAATTGTTGTCAGCTAAACATATTAATCACTTCAATAATGATCCCATCATAGGCTCTTAAGCATCTGCTTATTTAAATTCAAACGGGGATATTTTTTTTTTTTTTTTTTTTTTTGCCAGGCAGTGTATTTGAAATTTATATTATTGTTAAAAAAGTAAAATGCTATGATATGAGATTAAAGATTTAATGATATGACTGGTGGTCACTTGACAGGAAGTGTCTGTTCCACCTCACTACAGACTCTAAACAACTCATTCTGGCAGAGGGTTTCACACATGCAGACTGTTTTGCTGAGATTTCTCTCTCTTCACACACACTTGCCGATACAAAATGTTGGAGGGGTGTCACACATACAAACTCACCGCAACTATCTTTCACTGATTCCCGGTCACGTAGAAATTGCCAAAATTACAACAGAAGTATGGCGTGAGCATAAACAATTGTAAAAGAGTTATTTAGGAAGCGATTCATGGTATATCTTACATTATGAAAGCGTGTGATTGTGTATTTATCCCCTCGAGGCTTGCCATAGAATGCATATATCCAAAACATTCTGTGTATGTCCATGAGTAAAGAAATTACATTCAATAAAATCAGATTGTTGTGCATACACTTTCTGATTTCATTAGTCATATTTGTAGAGAGAAATGTGAAAAAAAGCTTGGTTACAGAATCACTATGGATTTCAATCAGCGTTTGATGATATGCAGCTGAGTGCTACTGCAGATGAAAACATTGAGATCAGCTTAATGTCTTGACAGTTCTTCAATAAAAAGAAGCTCATTGGTCACTTGAGAACACAAGAGCTGCCCTGGCGACAGAGCAATTTTTTTTCTGTCATGATCCTTTTCTCTGTTGCTGATTAACAGAAAAGTGATTAAGGACCTCCCACTGGCAGACACTAATGCGTACTTCGTCTCCCTTCGCCTGGACGGTTAATATGTTAATGAAGCTCACACCTGAAAATCACTGGAAAAATCGGCTTGTGTGATGCCGGCTTTACCTGTGATCAGATCGATGATCATCATGTGTCCTGGATTGTGGAGTCCGATACTATTGGTTTCTATTGCTACTGAAATACTTACTTTTTGGGATTATCACAGCACGTTTGGATTATTGCATTTTAGATTGGAAGAACACTACTGAACACTCTGAACTTAAACTTGGACTCTCAAGAAATGTTTGGATATTGTAAAGAGCCTTTACTCCTTTTACAGACATTTGTATATATATTGTAGTTTTTACAGTATATAGAATATACACCGATGAGCCAAAACATTATGACCACTCACAGGTGAAGCGAATAATGTTGATCATCTCCTAACAAGGCCATACGTCATGGTCTGGGTAGATTAGATGTTAAGCGAACAATCAGATCTTGTAGTTAACGTGTTGAATGCAGGAGAAATGGGCAGGAGTAAAGACCTGAGCAACTTTGACAAGGGCCAAATTGTTATGGCCAGTCCACTGGGTCAGAGCATCTCTGAAACGGCAAGGCTTCTGGGGTGCTCCTGGTGAGCAGTACCTACTGACAGTGGTCCAAGGAGGCACAAACCACAAACCGGCAACAGGGTGTTGGGCGCCCAAGGCTCATCGATGCGTGAGGGCAACAAATGCTATCCTGTCTGGTCTGAACCGACAGAATGTCTACTGTGGCACTAGTCAGAAAATGTTAATGATGGTTACTGGAGGATTGTGCCATAACACACCTACTGCGTATGGGGCTGTGTAGCAGACCTGTCAGAGTGCCGATGATGACCCCTGTCCACCATCGAAAGTGCCTACAATGGGAACTGTAACTGGACTTTGAAGCAGTGGAGGAAGGTCCACAGATCCACTGTAGGAAGACAACAAGCTGGTGGAGGGAGTGCGATGCACTTAGCAGTTTTCTGCTGGGAAACCCTGGGTCCAACCATTCATGTGGACGTCAATTTGACACGTGTCACCTACCTAAACGTATCTACGTTGCAGACCAGGTACACCCCTTCATGGCAACAGTATTCCCTGATGGCAGTGGCCTCTTTCAGCAGGATAATGCATCCCACCACACTGAACACATTGTTCAGGAATGGTGTGAGGAACACGATGAAGAGTTCAAGGTGTTGTCTTGGCCTCCAAATTCCCCAGATTTCAATCCAATTGAGCATCTGTGGGATGTGCTGGTCCAACAAGTCTGATCCACGCTGACTCCACCTCGCAACTTACACGACTTGAAGGATCTGCTGCTAATGTCTTGGTGCCAGATTCCACAGAACACCTTCAGGGGTCTTGTAGAGTCCATGCCTCGGCGGGTAGGCACTGTTTTGGCGGCACGCGGAGGACCAACAGAATATTAGGCAGTTGGTCATAATGTTTTGGCTCATCAGTGTATGTAGACCCACTTTTTATCTTGAGTATCACAACCTATGCAGCTACTCGTTACATATCAAAAACGTTTTAACTTTTGGCCATGGTCTGAAAATTTTAGGAAGATCCAATAAATGCTCTAGGAGATCGAAAGAGTAGGTTTTTAATGAAATTCCTACACATGAGAATTGATATCATTGAACTCTACATGACTCAAGGAATCTAAGGACATGAGAAGCTAAATTGCTCAAAAGTTGTAAGCATTTTTGTACATGTTATTATATCTTTTGACCACTAGCTCGCACTGTCACTACAGTTCTACAGTTCTCAGGTAGCTTTTGGGCATGATCAATTGGGCATGTATCAATTCACATACCAAGTTTCATGTTTGGCTCGTTAGTGATGCCAAACGCCTCTGCTTGAATAGGCGGCTGCAGTCAAGGAAGGTGAATAAGTGCTGTCAATTCAGACAGTTCTCACTTCTTGTAGTGGATCAGCCTCCTATGAGATCAAAGGCAGATATTGTTCGATTCGCATTTATGTGCTTTGTTGCTGATAAAGTGGATTTAATTAAAATGTTGTTGCTTTTGAATGAAAATGAATATGATGAATAAGACACCCAATGTACCTGTTCTTTAATTCCCCTCCAAAAGCTGCCTTTTTTGTATCTACTGTTTATAAAAAAATAAAAAAAAAACAAGAATTTCAGATATTTTAGAAATATTATAATCACAGATCCCATACAGATATCGCACTGTCAAAGTTTTGAGACTATTCACACACACATAAAACACATAAACAGGATATCAGAGTGTATTTTTATTTTTTTTCTCCCAATTTGGAATGCCCAATTCCCAATGTGCTTTCAAGTCCTCGTGGTCGTGTAGTGATTCGCCTCAGTCTGGGTGGCGGAGTACAAATCCCAGTTGCCTCCACGCTTGAGATCGTCAACCCGCGCATCTTATCACGTGGCTTGAGCACGTTGCCACGGAGACATAGCGCGTGTGGAGGCTTCACGCCATCCACCGCGGCAACCACGCTCAACTCACCACGCGCCCCACCGAGAACGAACCACATTATAGCGATCACGAGGAGGTTACCCCATGTGACTCTACCCTCCCTAGCAACCGGGCCAATTTGGTTGCTTAGGAGACCTGGCTGGAGTCACTCAGCACGCCCTGGGATTCGAACTAGCGAACTCCAGGGATGGTAGCCAGCGTCTTTACCACTGAGCTACCCAAGCCCCCCGGATATCAGAGTTTTAAAAAAAATCCAACGTTATGGAAGATAACAAAACATCACGGTTGTTTAAGCCACTCCCATCAAACCTCCAGATAGTGCGGCTAATAGAAAGCAACTGCATCACCTGGCTCTAAAAGCTGTGGCTGCCTCGCTGTCGTGAGAGTATTTTGGCCCATGTCTGAATGACATCACAGCAAGTCGGACATCATTTCCAACCAGCATGCACCTGCCCCTGATCACAGGTGATCGGTTCTGCACAGAAGTTGCTCATCTTAAATGAGCCTAATGATTTGCCCATGTGTTTGTAAAATACATAATTTTACGACAAAATTCAAAATGGCCGTCATGCAATGGCTAAGCTAGGAACACTGGGTGTCATTTGACTCGGTATGTCCCAAGGAATTTAAAGAGACCAAGCTCATGTTTTTTTTAACTAAACTATTCAGAAGTTATAAGTAGGGATGAGCATTACAGAGTAATTTTCCAGTCGAATACTCTAACCCACAAAAAAAAAAAAAAAAAAGTCTGATTACTCGTAAATTAAAATGTAAGGTAAAACAAAAAGTATGACATGTGAAACTCATATTTATGTTTATTTATATATAAATGTATATATTTTATTCACAAAAATTACCAAGAATAGTTTGAAAATGAGCTAACTTCAGGTATGCTTTTCTTTTGGGAAAAAAACTGAAATACAAAATATGCAATAATAAAAATAAATAAATAAATAAATAAATAAATAAACATTTACACTCACCCAGAGCTTACACAGAAATCTATACTGGCAAAAACAAGTGGTGAAAGTTCACTTTTATTTTTTGAAAATGGGCTCTGCTGGTGTTCAGACATTTCAGGCACATACAGATTTTATAAATTCTTTGTACTGCTTTGCATTTTCTTTCCATCATATGCATCTGTTGGTATGCATGGCTTTAATAAGAACTGAGTGCCAGCAGTAGCATTTAATAAAAATGAAAATACTACAAGAATTGCCACACTTGGCATTGCCTGAAAGTACACGCATTATCTTTCAACTAACACCTCAACGAAAAGTCATCCACAGCACCCCCTAGTGGACTTAATTGTAGCTGCAAGATTTTGTGAGAGATTCACCATTGGTGAGGGAAAGTACAGTATAATTAATTGTTGCTTACGGCAAGCAAATGTGCAAGCGGAAATCAATTTGCAATATTTAAGTTGTGTTTTTAATAGTTGACTAATTGGTGAAGAATGAGTACTCGATTAGTTGATTACTTGTGCACATCCCTAGTTAAAAGCAAAATGTTTTTTCAGATTTCTTGACCAGACTGTCCCAAAACTGCTCAGGTATCCTCAGGACATGATGGCATACACTAAGTTTCGTTTCATAACACCAAAGCATTGCCAATAAATAGCTTCTCTTTGCTGTGCTTGCCAATAAATGCGTTAATGTGTTATACAAGAACGATTTGGTCAATCATAAAGATTTTAAAAACTTTTTGATCTTCATTGTCAATAGATCTGGTGATGAACTGATAACAATCTAGGAGCTAGAGGAATGTTTAGACTCTCACCTAATAGTGTGCCAAATTTATGAACTTTTTACCATAAGGTTCTTTTTTCTCCCAGCCACAAACTGCATAATAATAATAATAATAATAATAATAAATACAACTGCAAGCAGCAATTATCAGGGTCCATGGATATGTTCGAAAACATTACCAAAATAGCCAAATTTTAAAAGAATATATCCTATGGATACAGTTGTTTTAGTGTCAAATTTCAACTTCTATGATCACAGTTGATCACAATTAATATATATATATATATTTTTTTTTTTTTTTTTTTTTACCAAAGCACCCCTTGGAAATTGATTTGGCTTTGAGAAAAACACATTACATCTCCTCCAAAACATCTGTGTACATAAAACACACAAAAAGTTTGAGACGGCATGAGAGTAAATGATTAGAGAATTATTAATTTTGGGTGAACCATCCCTTTAAATGTTATGTTGTGTGTGGACGTTTGTTCTATCATCATGTGTTCCAGCTGGATAAGGCCTGTGAGGCCAGACTCAACCTCGAGGAAACAATAGCCCCTCTGTTTATTCTAATGATGTGACTGTTTGGAGCTATGAGAGTCATTTGACCAAGCCAAAAGTGCGTTTCCACCTGGTATTAAGATGTGTTTTCCTAACCCTCCGATCAAAAACGGTCAGCCGGGACACATTGCTGTTTTCAACTGGTATTAACATGTGACTCAGATGCGTCTCCACTCACTTGTGATCGGGTTTCATCAGGACCATCCCCTCTTATTTCGTCACACACTACATCACTTTCGTGGGAGGGTCAAGTGCCGTGCACAAATACTACGTCAGTCTCTCACTGCGTGTTAATGTGAGGCAGATTAAAGTTGTTCTGTGAAGTGTGTTTAATATATCTGAATGGGCTTTTCCAACTTTTTACATTGAATGGATGAAGCCATGTTATGCATTTTACAAAAGAATGAGAAAGGAGGCAAATGAAAAGGATAAGAAGGGCAGTTGCTTTTGCCTATGCTGTGCTAGCCTCAATATTCATTGAGTATTAAGCAACACACATACACGTTTTATAAACATTAACCAACAGCCTGTTATCCTCTCATTGAACCAGTCACCTCTAAGTTTATTTGTTTACTTATTGTTTCTTATTGGTCATCAACAGATTTACCAATATCATTGTGGGTTGAGCTGGCAGTGGGCATGATGCATGTGTGCTACAGAACTCCAGGATTTTTCGAGGTGGCAAAGAGTGGCACACTTTTCCCATCGGGGAGTGACACTGTACTACTTAACATATTTTCTTTTTTGAATTGCATCTAATTTTATACCTCAACATGTCCTTTTTATTATTTTTTACATTTAGGACACACAGGACAATGAAGGAACGTAGGTGCCCATTGTGCATCTCGGTGACCCTGCATACCCTATCATGAACCTGTTGATGAAAGACTTTCTAGCAGTGCCGGCCCTGCCTTTTAAGCGACATATGCGGCTGCATAGGGCTCCCGTGGCCACCAGGGTCCCCCTACCACGGGTTCAGTATAGCCAAATAATTATTTGCAATAAGTGTAAAAAGCACTGGGCACACAGCCCAGATATGCACGCAGTAGTCTGAGGGAACCTATCAAAACTATTACAAATTCTGCATACAATTCAAAGAAAAGACATGCAGAGATAAGTATGTGAATTTGGCCCACCTTGGCCTAAGATATGATGTAGCGACATTAGTAAGACAGCTGATTAGTTGCATGGGCGAACCGGGTTCAAGTCCACCTTTTGCCCATTATAGTTCCATGTAAGCAAAGACAGACAGTGGCTGTACATGCCATCAGAAAGTCATTTATTTTAAACAAAAATTAAGACAAAAGGTGTAAATAAAGTGTCTAAGGGGAGTGTGATTTCACTCCAAGTAATCGCAGTGTTCTTTTTGTGATTGGGGGCTCACTAAACGTTGAGCAGTGTAGAGAAGGGGGTCAGATGGGCGCACGCACGCCTTTCCCGGTCTGAAATGTGCGATTGGTGGCTTTTCCCAGCGGCTTGGCATCTCACAGGCATGCGGAAACAAGGGTCATGGCGGTGACTCGGTTACCCATTTCCTGGACCTGAAGAGACCGCTCTAAAGCCTTGTTTGGTATTTAAAGACAGCAGTGACATGGTACTATTACATGACACATCAGGAGTGTTTCTTTCCACAGCCAGCGATGTAGTTGAGTTCAGTCACAATACTTATACTACATATGTAAAGGTAGCCAGCTGGTATGTGAGTAGGACTGGTGATACTGGTGTCGTGACCAGGATGGGAGTGAGTTTTAGGAAGGTGAGTGTAACAGTAGCCAGCTGGTACGTGCTAGGTGTGCAGTGTGTCAACCTCACTCTCCTGGCCTTAAGAAACACACTAGCGACTGAGGCTAGATGCCATGGCTTTATAGCCTCCTTGCTAGCACGTCCAACTCCCATGCCGGGGATCGCCCATTCGAATCCTGCTCGGGGTGGGTCAAGTAGGACTGGTGACACAAACACTGATGTTGTTAGATTATATACTGTTACTTATAGGTACTTATCTACCTTAATTTGGTCATTTAATTATTTTTTTATTCATTTGCACATAACTTCATTAAATATATTTATTCATTTGTGCATGTGATATGTTTTTGTTTGTTTAAAAAATGATACTTCAGAGATACTTCTGAAGTAGATCCCTGTGCAGATAAACTACAGTTTATGCATTTTTAAGCTTTATGCTTTTGAATAAATAGTTTACAGTATTTGCACAATTTAAAATTACTTAGTTACTGATGTTTCTCCACTTGGGTGCAGGAAGTGGAGAAGCCAGCAGAACTCAATGCACTTGACATTCCAATGGCTTTGGAGAGAGCAGAACAACGGCAGCATGATAGAAATGTGCAGTACTTAGAGACTGTTAACCTGTAGTTATTTTACTATGTGCTAATTTTTTGTCGCATTGTTGCTCATCTGTTAGTTTGAAAGTTGTCCTGGGAATTTCTGTCTTTGTCAGAAATAAATGTTTAACTTTTTTAATCAAGTATTTAAAAAATATACAACCAATAATTTAAGTTGAAATCGGCTGTAAGATCATAAACAGTTTTACTGAAAATGATGGCATATGCGGTACAAAACATTATGATTTGTTGTTGATCATTTTCAACTGATGCTCTCATGACTTCCACAGGTCATTCTTGCAATTTTGACAAACCTAATCTATGTTAGCCAGAAAGATAATGTTAGCTTTAGTAATATTCTTAAAGCACTTGCACTAATTGTTGGAAAAAACATATTATAATCTCCCTGCTCTATTATTTTTAGTCACTTAGATGTTTAATGTACCATAGTACAAATGTCTCACAGCTTTATAATGATGTAATTACTATGTTTCCAAATTGTTACAGGGATATAACCAGTTAAATTGTTGGCTGAAACTTACTTTTTAACGTAAGGGCATAAAATTCAAATTGTGTTTCTGGGTCAAAGTGACTCCTGGAGCACTTCACATAAAAATGATTACCAAAATCTGATTTTTACTAAGGGCTAGTGGCAGTTATGTAAAAGCATCACTTTCTTGTGTCAAGGCAATAAAAAACTACTACTGGAAATTGTTTATTGCTTTTTCCATTTTGGATTGCAATATCCATTACGAGCATTTACCAATGAATGAATATAACTGTATTTTGTATAATTGGTCAATGTATAGAACAATAGCAAGGGGAGTTTACAATTCGAAGTTGTCATGACCATTAATGATAATCTTCTACATAAAGACATAAAAATAGGTCTTTAACTTAAATCCTCTTTGACAGGATTTAAACTTTTAGTGTTCAGTATGGTGTATGAGACACCACAAGCCCCACTTGTTAAATGGGGTACTCTGGTAATTAGTTCCTATTGTTTTAAATGTCCTGCACAAAGTATAGGTTTTTACTTTGAGAATTTTATGCTGACTGCTTATAAATAACTCAAGCTTCATAAGAACAAATTATTATAGAATTACTCTTATCTTTTACATACATCAATGAGCCAAAACATAATGACCACTCACAGGTGAAGCGAATAACGTTGATCATCTCCTAACAAGGCCATATGTCAAGGTCTGGGTAGATTAGATGGTAAGCGAACAATCAGTTCTCATAGACAACATGTTGAATGCAGGAGAAATGTGCAGGAGTAAAGGCCTGACCGACTTTGACAAGGGCCAGATTGTTATAGCCAGACAACTGGGTCAGAGCATCTCTGAAACGTCAAGGCTTGTAGGGTGCTCCCGGTCAACAGTAGTGAATACCTACCGGCAGTGGTCCGAGGATGGACAAACCACAAACCGGCAAGAGGTTGTTGGGCGCCCAAGGCTCATTGATGTGCAAGGGCAACAAAGGCTAACCCATCCGGTCCGAACTGACAGAAGGTCTACTGTGGCACGAGTAATAGAAAATTTTAATGATGGTTACGGGAGGAATGTGCCACAACACACAGTGCATCACGCCCTGCTGCGTATGGGGCTGTGCAGCCGCAGACCAGTCAGAGTACCCATGATGACCCCTGTCCGACATCGAAAGCACCTTAAATGGGCACGCAAAGGTCAGAACTGCACCTTGGAGCAATGGAAGAAGGTCACCTGGTCCAGCAAATCCCGTTTTCCCATATCATGTGGACGGCTGTGTACATGTGCGTCATTTACCTGGGGAAGTGATGGCACCAGGATGTACTGTTGTAGTGCTCTCATAGTACAGGCAAGACATTGAGTTTTGTTATGGGAAGGGCAGCTTTTGGACTTCTATACACAATATATGATTATATCTATTACACTGATGGAGTACTTAATAGTTTGGTATGAGCTCAAGTCATGCAAGATTATATAACGCAATTGGAAAAGGGGAGACAATTCACTATGGTTTCATGGAATGTTAAAGGCCTGAATCAGCCAGTAAAAAGGGGAAAGGTATTGGCACATTTAAAATCACTATCTAGTGACATAGTTTTTCTTCAGGAAACCTTAACAAAAATGAATATATTAAGCTAAGATGTAGATGGATTGGTCAAAACTTATGCTACATGCGCATTCAGATCAAGGTGTGGCCATATTATTCAGGAAGGGTACACCATTTATCCACAAGTCAGTGGTTGTAGATAAAGAGGGCAGGTATCTAATATTGGTAGGGGAACTGTACTCACTGCCCATTACACTGGTTAATATATATGGACCTAACTCAGACTCACCCTCATTTTATAGACATGTCCTTGCTCAAATTCCTGACATTTCACAGACTAACTTACTCAAAGGGTGATCTGAATCTAGTTTTGGACACATATTTGAACCACTCATCATCTCGCAGAGCGTCGCCTTCAAATTCCAGCATTTTCCTGAAAGAATTTTTACAATATTCTAATTTCTTTGATATTTTATGGATTTTTTACCCACAGGAAAAAGCTTACTCCTTTCATTCTAATGTTCATAATGTATATATGCAAATCGACTATTATTTGGTGGATGCTAAATTACTGACACACGCAAGTACGGTCAAGAAGGCCTTCGATCAGCTGGAGTGGCCTTATCTCATTTTAGCCTGGAGAAGATATGGTGTTGGTGAAAGTTTTGAGAAATGGCTAAAAATTATTTATCATAGGCCGTGTGCATGAATTTTCACTAATAAAATGCTTTCTCCTTTATTTCAGTTACATAGAGGCACCAGACAGGGCTGTTCTCGGTCTCCTTTACTTTTTGCCTTTGCCTTTGAGCCTCTTGCACAAACCATTCGGGCTGACCCCAACATACATGGATATGGCACGAAGGATACATTAGATAAAATCTCATTATATGCAGATGATATCCTGTTGTATGTCACCAAACCTCAATCCACTATCCCAGTCATCTTAAAAACGATTTCTCATTTTGGTACATTCTCAGGGTACAGGACTAACTGCTCTAAGAGTGAACTACTGCCTATAATGCTTTGAGACTTGTCTGATCTGAGAAACTTCCCTTTCAAAATAACTCTTCATAACTTTACATCCTTAGGAATAAATGTTATGAAGGATTTCCAGTCATTATATAAAGCCAATTTCCCTCCTCTAGTGGCCAAACTGCAAAATAACATCCAGTTTTGGAGGTCACTTCCTATTTCCCTAGCTGGAAGGGTCAATGCGATAAAAAATGTCTTTCTTCCTCCAATTCTCTATCTCTTCCCCATATTTCTGCCTAAGATTTTCTTCAAGCAGCTTGACTCGATTATTGTTCCTTTTTTGTGGGACTATTAGGCCCACAGAATTAGCAAAGCCCACCTTTGTAAATCCAAAACAGATGGTGGTATGGCCCTTCCAAACTTTTCTCTTTATTACTATGCTTCCGCTCTTCACACAATCATAATGTGGCTACTACTACACATTCCACTTGGATTAAATTGGAAAGAGAGGAGTGTACTCCCCATGACATTGGTGAGTTGATCTTATCACCTTCATACAGTTGAAGTCAGAAGTTTACATACATACATAGCCAAATAAATTTAAACTCAGTTTTTCACAATTCCTGACACATTTCAAACATTCCCTGTCTTAGGTCAGTTAGGATCACTACTTTATTTTAAGAATGTGAAATGTCAGAATAGTAGAGGGAATTATTTATTTCAGCTTTTATTTCTTTCATCACATTCCCAGTGGGTCAGAAATTTACATACACTTTGTTAGTATTTGGTAGCATTGCCTTTAAATTGTTTAACTTGGGTCAAACGTTTTGGTTAGCCTTCCACAAGCTTCTCACAATAAGTTGCTGGAATTTTGGCCCATTCCTCCAAACAGAACTGGTGTAACTGAGTCAGATTTGTAGACGCTTTTTCAGTTCTGCCCACAAATTTTCTATCAGATTGAGGTCAGGGCTTTGTGATGACCACTCCAATACCTTGATTTTGTTGTCCTTAAGCCATTTTGACACAACTTTGGAGGTATGCTTGGGGTCATTGTCCATTTGCGACCAAACTTTAACTTCCTGGCTGATGTCTTGAGATGTTGCTTCAATATATCCACATAATTTTCCTTCCTCATGATGCCATCTATTTTGTGAATAGATTCACAAAATGTTTATTCATGCTTCACGGTTTGGATGGTGTCCTTCAGCTTGCAAGCCTCATCCTTTTTCCTCCAAACATAACAATGGTCATTGTGGCCAAACAGTTTCATTTTTGAACATTTCTCCAAAAAGTAAGATCTTTGTCCCCATGTACACATGCAAACTGTAGTCTGGCATTTTTATGGCGGTTTCGGAGCAGTAGCTTCTTCTTTGCAGAGCAGCCTTTCAGGTTATGTTGATATAGGACTCGTTTTACTGTGGATATTGATACTTGTCTACCTGTTTCCTCCAGCATCTTCACAAGGTCCTTTGCTGTTGTTCTGGGATTGATTTGCACTTTTCACACCAAACTACGTTCATCTCTAGGAGACAGAATGCATCTCCTTCCTGAGCGGTATGATGGCTGCGTGGTCCCATGGTGTTTATACTTGCGTACTATTGTTTGTACAGATGAACCTTCAGGTGTTTGGAAATTGCTCCCAAGGATGAACCAGGCTTGTGGAGGTCCACAACTGTTTTCTGAGGTCTTGGCTGATTTCTTTTGATTTTCCCATTATGTCAAGCAAAGAGGCACTGAGTTTGAAGGTAGGCCTTAAAATACATCCACAGCTAATTGGCTAATTATCTAAAGGCTTGACATCATTTTCTGGAATTTTCCAAGCTGCTTACAGGCACAGTTAACTTAGTGTATGTAAACTTCTGACCCACTGGAATTGTGATATAGTCAATTAAAAGTGAAGCAATCTGTCTGTAAACAATTGTTGGAAAAATTACTTGTCATGCACGAAGTAGATGTCCTAAATGACTTGCCAAAACTATAGTTTGCTAATATTAAATCTGTGGAATGGTTTAAAAAATGAGTTTTAATGACTTCAACATAAGTGTATGTAAACGTCTGACTTCAACTGTAGATAAGTCTGTTTATAATCATAATTGCATAATTCACAGCATAATCCATATTTGGAAACAGATCAAATAAAAATTCAAAATAGTGTCTATATATTTCCTCTTAAAGTTGGAGGGAACCCCTCATTTGTCCCATCAATAATGGACTCTGTTTTTACACAATGGAGAGATTTATGTATTTGCACCATGGGAGACTTTTTTATACATGGGAGTTTTGCCTCTTTTAACCAATTACAGGCACAGTATGGTTTACATAGACACAATTTATTTAGATATTTGCAGAACAGGGATTACGTGAGAAAACACTTGCCTAGTTGTGAAGCGAAACGTGTAAAGTTTGATGAGCTCTTGGGGCTGGATCAGGCACCTGTTATCTCTACTTTATAACTCACTGTTACTTAATACATCCCCTTCTATGGATGGTATAAAAACACTCTGGGAGCAGGAGCTGGGGGAGGAGATAGGTGATGAGCTCTGGGATGATGCATTAGAGAACATACACAAATGCTCCGTTAACTCAAGGCACTGCCTTATTCAATTTAAGATCATTCATCAACTTCACTATGCAAAAACAAAGCTACACAAAATTTTTGTGTGATAAGTGTCAGATTGAGGAAGCAACTCCCCTTCATAGTTATGTTCTTTGCCCTAAGCCACCTCCATTTTGGATGAATATTTTTCATACTCTATTGGACATGTTATGTATCACACTTGCACCCGACCCATGTTTGGTGGTGGTTGGGGTTTCTGATAAACTTTCCTCATTTCAACATTATCAACAACAGCTTCTTTCTTATGCTCTTATTGTGGCAAAGGATGTTATATTATGGTTCTGGAAAAAGTCAGAGATTCCATCTATTAATCTATGTCTGGAAGCAATGGTAAAGCTTTTACATCTGGAATTTTTTTTTTTTCTTTTATTAAACAAATTGGAGCATTTCAATAAGATTTGGCTTCCCCTCCTCCACTATCTTGATAGTGTAAATTGAGCTATTGCACAGCACTGACTACCCCATTATTAAGACATGACATGAAGTCCCAGGGGAGGGGTGGGTGGGAGGGTTGGTTAGTTGTGGGGCAGTTGCTCTGTTCTATGGGTTTTGTTTATTTTGTTCTTTGTATGTCTCATTTTTTTCTTTTCCTTTTTTTGTCTTTAAATTGGAATTGAGGGTGTTCTGTAGCAATGACTGTTTGTCTGATTCCTCAGTAAAAAACATTTAAACACAAATTAAGATTTCTTTCTTCTGGTTGTGCCACTAGTCGTTGCTGCCCTCTTGTTCGGTCTCTATCTGAATCCACTTCAGCCCCATGCCAAGCTGTGTCAATACACAAATTGTCATTACTTTTTAAGGCCCTTCAATATCCCACAAGAAACAAAAGAAAATAATCATTATGTGTACAAAGTAAAAATGTACAATAACCTAAAAAATAAAACATAAAAATCAGCGTACCTTCACTATCAACAGGGTTGGACCCCTTCTGATGTTCCCTCAGTGAAGTGTGACATGTCGTGTCAGCAGAGTCCAAAACAACTCCCACGGAAGTTGAAAATGACAGGCGGACTTTTAAAATTTCGTTGGACTCATAATAAAATAGACATTTTAACCGACCCCTTCCGACCCCCAGTACGCGAGTTTGACATGCTTTATCTTTAGCTAACATCTGAAGTTTCTGTTGGACGGAGTCCTCGGGCCAAACAGAGACGAGACACTTAGTCTCATTTTGAAGTACAACCACGGGCATCCATTTAGATTGCAATCAGTGTCTGTTTTGTTACAACACAGCAAAGTTTGAACCCCTTGATTTGTTGCACTTCCCCATAACATGTCCATGGGCGGCGAGTAGGTGGTGTCTTAAAGCTGTCCGGGATGCATCCAGGACCTATAGACTTTTCTGTTACAAAAGCAATGTGGTCACCTCCACATGTGGTTTCAGTGATCCGATGACAAAATGTTTTGGACCCCATTTCCAACTTTAGTGCTGACCGCCTTTGATCAGATCACCAAAAACTCATCTTAATGGAAACGGGGTCTAAGAGAATCTGCTGCCGCCCAGGGGGCTTAAAGTAGTCTAAATGAGAAAAGACCTCTAAGAATTATGACTAATCTGAAACACTTATGGTACTTGATTATGAACTATGAACATAGTGTCTCAAAAAGTTATAAATGAAAAAGCTCTAATTCATGCTATTTATGTAGTAGAACACCATGTTTGTAAGATTTCTAGAATGATCGGTGTTGCTACTAATCAGAATCTTAGAGATTATGTAAATTCATTTGCATCAGCCTACTATTGTTACCATCGTCAAAGCTAGTTTGAGGTTGGATCCTCAACTAATTTCTGTTATGCTCTCATCTGCCTTTGGAAATGTGGAGAACTTTGTCTTCAGTAAACTCTCTCTTTAAAAAGACTTTGACTCCTGATCTTCATTGTTCATACTGGTGTCTCTAATGAGTCAAGCTGTATTCCCCTACAACATCGTTCAATTAAAAAATAATAATATACTGATTCAGGACTTGTTGACACCAACCTTTTTGTGCCTCTCTATTTTCCTTTTTCAATGCACATAGATCTGGAATACTGATGTCTTCACTCTCCTCTTTAATAATCTCCATCTTTCTCTCATGTAGAATGTGCTGTCACTTGACTTGAAGGATGATGGGAATCTTTCGAACAGAGGAAGCAGAGATCTGCCAAAATCAAAAATTATATAGGTATATTTACAGCAATTAGCACCTCTGAAAGAATAGTTCACCCAAAAATAAAAACTGCCATGACTTAATCACTCTTATATTCTTTCAAACCTGTATGATCTTCTTCCATTAATAGGAGATTTTAGGCAGAATGAGAGCCTCAGTCACCATTCACTTTCACTGCATCTTTTTTTTATTAGATTTTTTACACGGGTTTAGAACAACATATGGGTAAATAAGAGTTTTTATTATTGGGTTTATTTCTGTATTCACTGCAATAAAGAAAACATATGTTCTGTTTTCATGGTTTTACTGTCAACTAATGAACACAATGAGTGTTCAGCATTGCACACACCACTGATACGTTTTAAAACGAAAAAGATTTCCAATACTAGCTCCAAAACGGCTGTCAACAGTTTGTTTAAATTTGTGGGAGAAGTAACTGCATCTTTAAGTTTACAATAGTGAAAACAACCTTTCGATTCAGGCCATACCTTTCCTTAAAGTTCAATGTCAACATTATAATATTCATAATATTATATTATTAAAATACATAGACTCGCATTGACTTGTGATTCAGATGATACCTTTTTAAATGGTCAATGTCATAATATTCTAATACATTTTCTTTAAAGTGGATTGACAACAGCAGCCATGCTTCAGATCATTTGTGATTTTAGGAGCTACTTAAAGTGTTAAAATGCTTCATAAATTATTCTTAGATTAAACTTTTACAAAAAGTAAAAGTTCCAAAAGTGACACGCCCCAAATTTTTAAGAGTTGCTCCTAAATTTCCGCATTACGAGCTACTTTATGCCTTAAGATGTTTTGTGAATATGGGCCCTGGTTTTAAAACGACTTTGTCTCCTACGTACACAAGAGGGTGCAACAAATCAATACAAACCAATCAGCACCATGTGGATAAAATGATAAAGTCAAAAGATTTAGCCAGTTCCTATTCTTAAATATTAAGTAAAGAAGTAAAACGAGAAAAGAAACCCGTCAATATACGCATCTACTATGTTAACTTAATTTTTTTCATTTAATGCAGTTTTATTTACATACCTAACACTTATGCAACGAGACACTGATAAGAAATCAAGTCATAGTCAAGACACAACCGCCAAAGATTTCCACCTCTGGGTGCTGAATATGTCTATTTTCTTTTATGTAGGCATGAGCTAGATGGACATATTTGACCGTTCCGTTGTATCACGCATTTTTTTCTGTGTCCCGTGCAGTAACGATGCATTTGTTTGGACGCTGTGTCAATTTAAAAGGAAATTTAATCTCGAGAAACACCCAAGTTCTGTTTTATTCAATGCACAGCGTCTGTTATTGCCCCAGAATGCAAGTTATCATCTGTGCTTGGCACACATACAAAATCTGAATGCTAAAATGAGCATTTTTATCTTAAATTCAATTCATTTTAACTTGACAGCCTTAAATCACTAGTGCTGCATCCGAAACCGCATACTGTTACAGTATGTACTGTATTTGATGAAGGATGCACTTATCTGCCAGCAAAACAGTCATTCTTTTAGGTATGCATGCGAGTAGTAAAAATAGATGTCAGACATACTTCATCCGGGGACTTTGGCATCGTCTCGTGACCCAAATACATGACGCAATAACAACCGCGAAACTATCTGCTTTGATTTTGTTAAACATGCACCATTCAATGAACAATTATCATGGTATATATAGCACTTACAGCTGAGAAGAGATATCCGCCTCGCGATTCACCGTCGTTCCTTTAAATCCAGTGTTCTGAACATGGAGTCGTCTCAGCTCCCAAGGGATTATGAGATTGTTAAGTGTTCAGTTGATCCACACTTCAAAATCTCGCCAGAAATAGTAGGTCATCCTGGTATTTCTCGCTTACTGGCATACTACAAAGTAGAGAAGTATGAATATTCGGATACAGAATAGGATTTTTTCACCCTCTTTAACGCAACTCACTAATAGGCATTTGTGTGAAGATCTCTCAACATTGTTATTGCAAGATAAATTGAATCAGTGTGCGAGTGTGCGCAGACTGACCGATGCTCCTTACATCAGCTGTACTCAAATATTCTTTAACTTCTTGTTACTTTCTTTTGCAGTTTATTTTCCTCTCTAACTGTATTGCATTTCAACGATACAGATAATGTAGCATAAATACTCTTTAAAAAAGGACACTTCACAATGTACACACATTTGATATTGATGAATCTATTTTTGATGATGACAACATAACACGGGCCACAAAAATATGGTTTTTCTCCCTCTCAATGAGGCGCGTGGTAGGATACGTGGATTGTCGGTCTCAGAAGCAGAGGCAACTGAGACTTGTCCTCCGCCACCCGGATTGAGGCGAGTAACCGTGCCACCACGAGGACCTACTAAGTAGTGGGAATTGGGCATTCCAAATTGGGAGAAAAGGGGATAAAACAAAAAAATAAAAACTTTATTACAAAATAAGGACTATTACTTTTGGGAACCAATTTCTAAAGATTCTTGGAATGTATCTTTACATTTTATTTTGTAATAACCACCAACCAATATTCTCAGAACGTTGCAGGGAGGTTTTTGTCTGACAAACTAATCAGAACTTACACAGAACATTCACTTATGGTTATTTTTAGGTTTCACAACCATTAACTAACATTCCCAAAACGTTGCAGAAAGGTTATATGACGCGCTAGTAAAAACTTAAGTGACAACAGGTTTCAGGCTTCATTTTTCATTCGGTTACGGTTATTTTTAATGCCTAACAATGACTTTATGATTTTAAAACCGCTAAACAGCGTTGAAGTCATTTATTTGGAATAATGTACTTCAATGTTTTTATTTTAATGTCCAGCCCTGTACAGTGCAGTTTTAGAAAAACACCTAGGTACAGTTGTCAGTATTGTAGTACACATCTTACATATCAATTTAAACCATATTATGCTGTTATGATTTGTTTAGATAGTTTTGATGATTAATTAGACTAAACAATGGATCAGAACAAGATGGATTCTTCAATGTTACATTTATATTACCGAAGGAAAAGTCATATTACCACGTGGTAAGAGTATTTTATGGACAAACTTTTTGCTAATGTTTTATATATTTTAACTAAAGTGCTCAAAACACAAACCTTAATCAGGCTCAATCCTGTTGAAGTCACAACAACACATTCTTCTTCATTTTTAACGGCGGATCGAAACATACTAGTGCTTTACCGCCACCTAATGAAGGCATCGACTAAAAACACTACAAAACCTTCGACCTCAGACACCCTAAACTCTGGACCTAGAATTTCTCTTTCTGTTTTTTGATTAACAAATCATGAATGAATGTGTCATCTCTGGGAAATGCCCTGCATAATCCAAATAACAAAACTGGACAGGTAGCTTATTTGCATCACAAGCATTTGTGTTTGAACTTGCGAGCTGTACTGATGAGTTAAATATAACTCATTTTAAAAACAAAGTGGAGATCAGTGCTTGTATTTGGAGGGACATTTTTATCTCAAGTACCATCTTCCAGTGGCAGTCACATCTTGATACATGGGCGTAGAATACGTGGGGGATGCAGGGGACGTGTCCCCCTCAATTTCAATAAAACCAAAGTTTGTCCCCCGCACTTTTTCACGAGGCAAATGTGTTTACGCTGTGTCTTTCATTCAGCAAATGTCTAAATATGTAAATGTAAAAGTTAAAATTCACTGGTCAATCATGTAATTAATTCAATAAAAATAAATTATCGATTGAGAGCCTTAAAAATATATCTTATTTATGTTCGTCTTGATACACCATCAGATGAAGCAGCAGGGTCATTCCTACAAGTACGTTGTATTTATACTGTTTAATTTCACCTGATTACAAGTTTGACTGGCTTGTTAAAAAGAATAAAGTCTATTTATAATGTTACACATTACACACTCTGTGGGCTTAAAAGTTACAATTGAAATAATTGAAATCCTTTTGAACTATTGCACTGTGTCATTTCCTCATGTCCCCAAAACTGCTCATCAAAACATCTTTGACAAAAAGAAATACTAAATCATTGGATTTCTATTTTTTCCCCTGTACATTTAAACGTTTCGTTTTATATTCTCTCACTAACATGTATTCATTTGTGGTAAATGTGTCATTTTAACACTGATAGTGGAGGTTTTTTGTGTTTCCCTTGATTTATTGCGCACCCTGTTATGTCATGATACCATGACCTTTCATTGATGATATACTGTATGTTAGGAAATGACATCACACACACTGGAGGTGGACATCCGCCATTCCGCAAAATTATTTTGAGAGATTTGAAGTTTGTAACTTTTTTGTTTTATTTATGTTTTCCTTTATTTTGTGGTGTTTTGTAGTCATATAAGCA
The DNA here is from genome assembly GCF_019703515.2 of Myxocyprinus asiaticus. Taxonomy (NCBI): domain Eukaryota; kingdom Metazoa; phylum Chordata; class Actinopteri; order Cypriniformes; family Catostomidae; genus Myxocyprinus; species Myxocyprinus asiaticus. The sequence goes on from NC_059349.1 coordinate 6,714,588, forward strand.
TAGCATATCCACACTGTTATGGAAAGATATATGGGAAATTAATACAATTTTAACATTTCAATATATTTATGTTAACAGAAATACAATCATCAATATAAGTTTACAAATATGTTTGGTAGATATGAATCACAGACCATGGAGTAGGTAATTTATCAACTGAATGTCCACCCAGTTATTTTCCACCCTGATGCTGCCCATTTAACTGGATGGACATCTGAATTTTTTATCATATAGATTGACCAGTATGAATAATATAATCTTTAATATGTCCCTGTAATGATGAAACCTGAAGATACTGTAAAATTATATTTTATTTTTCAAAAGTTTCAAAACCAAAATGCCACCAAATTGTAGGAATGACCCAGCAATGAAAGGAATGGCTGATGAAAATTAAGACCTGAGGCTTGTACCATGAAGGCCACTGAATGAACTCAGGGTTTCAGGATTGGTTTCAGGTTGACAATTCAAACCAATCCAATCAGGCTTAATTGGTACCATGATGCAGCTCTTCAACATTCTCTGTCAACTCAGGCTTTAAGATTAGATTACATACTCCTGCATATGAATGAGTGACGTTTGCAGCGCACAACCAATCGTGTGAGAGAACGCGATTCACTCAGCAGGACTGACCTCTCTGCTGAAACTGATGATTATGAAAATAAGAATTTAAATTCATTTAAACTGTGCACAAGACATTGTTTTAAAAATATATATATATAAAAAAAAAGTTAATGCATGTACACTGCTCAAGAGTTCAGCATGAAATCATGAAGACTTAAAACACATAATTTACACAGTACAAGAAATAACTGTAAAATTATGAAGCAATTAAAGACATTTACACAACAAGAAGAAACAGTCAAGAGGACTGCTGCAAACTAATTATTAATGTGATAAAAACTAATTATAAAACAGCTGGTATATCAATGCGTAAGTGAATTCATCTAGGCCCACAACAAGAACACACAGGCTTATTCATTTTATTTCAAATATAAAATCTTTTATATTTATTTGAATTGAAAACTTTATATATCATTAAAAACTATTACAAATAAATATAGGCTACTATTGATTACAAAACGAATAGAGACTATAAAGATGAATATTCTTTTTCAAAATCTACCAGTTAATATATCAAAAAGTGTTTTTAGACAATGGAATAAACTACTTGTAAATATATATGGGATAATAGGAAACCTAGAATTAATTCTTATGTTGTCAAAAATGCTTGGAGAACTAGAATTCCCAAATTTGATAAATTATTATAAAGCTGCCCAAATTCAACCTATATTGAGTTGGATGAATGCAGAATCTAAAGTGAAATGGAGGAAGATGGAAATATATCAAATGGGGGAATCTATTAATATATCCCTGTTCCTACCCAAACAAAGCAACACATTTAAATCAATAGATAATATTTGTATTAATAGTACTTTTAGTCTTTGGTTAGAAAAAAATAATAAAAAAAGATACTTTTAAATTACAAGACATTACTAAAGATCCTGATTTCATGTCAAATAGATTAGATAATTCATTGAAGTTTTGGGCCGATAAACGTGAAAAGATATCACCAACTGCTCACTGATAAAGGAATGGATACCTTTTCAAAGCTAGCAAAAAAACTTCCAAATTCACAATTTATTGAATTATTTACAGGTAAGACGATATTTATTAACAGAAGTTAAAGTAAAAGAAATAAAAAAGGAAATGCATCCATTAATAAATGATATAATACAAATAATCCAATAAAAATGTTAGGAATTTTAAAGAGATATACAGGACACTCTGAATAAAATTATATGTATGTGGGAGGATGAATTAAAAATAAAAATGAGTCAGCAAGACTAAGAAGAAATATCATATAATACATTCCATACTTCTTAATCCAGTGTTTGGAGGGAAAGATACAAATGAGATTTTCTTTTATAACACCTGTTATTCAAAGTAAATACAACAGCTGGTAAAAGGGATTGTTGGAGAAATTGTGGAGAGAAAAAAAGGCTCATTACAGTCAAATTCTATATGAGTGCTCTAAATTGACAAATTATTGGAATGAAGTGATTAGACAGGTTAATTTAATATTTAAGTGCACAATAGAAATACATCCAGAAAACCTTATTTGGGGTAAAATGCCATTGTCCTTAAGAAATAAAGCTGAACAAAATATATTTAGGGTAATCAGAATAGCAGCTTTGAAACAGGTTAAAAAATTTGGCTTAAACCAGAATCCCCAACAATTAGAGAGAAACGATTTTGGAAATATACCAAATGGAGAAAGTAACATTTAAAATGAATAATAAAACTCTGGGATGCGAACACGAATGGGATTTGCTTAAAAATATTATACATTAATTTAGATACATTGTTTTCTTCAGATTCTTGATTTTTGAACAAAATTTGTTAAAATGCGAGGTATGATGTCCTATCTCATTTAATGTTTTAAAAAAGGAGGTGATGCCTTAACTTTCTTTCCACTTTATTTGAAATAAAATATAACATGTAAATTCATGAATTACACATTATTTATAGACTATGTTGTGAATGGTTATTTGATATGGTTATTCAAAATAACATATTTTAAAATATTTAAAATAACAATCTCTTTCTTGATGTACAATTTGTACATTGTTTTTAGAAGAAAAAAAAAGCATTTTCCATTCATTTCTTCCATAGGGATTTCATAAAATGTTTCATAACAGAGTTCTAAGCTATAAACCAAACCAACCAGCTCCAAGGTGAATCACAAGATTACAAGCTTTGATTTGAAGCAAAAAAGTATTTGAAAATCTGACAAAAAGACAAGACTGTGTACTTCACGTCTTTAATGAGGGAATGAAATACAATCCCACAAAGCAATAGTCTATTACAATGAATGATGGAAATATATCAAACTATTGATTTTGTAATTGCTGATAAGTCTAAAAACAATATATGAGCTGTGAATACAGGCATGTTTTTGGGTATATTTTAGACATAATGTCTATTTTGCTTACATATTATAGAAATTCTCTCTCAGCTAATGCTGTTAATTAAACAGGGGCCTTCAATTTGGTACATAAAGATATATTAATTTTACAAAACATGTCACATCTTATCTTTTTAAATATGTACAAATTCCATGTGTTCTTCAATAAATATGATGAAATAATGTCTTGAAATTGCAGCACATCTATTTGTCACCCTTGAAAGTGTTAGCCATCGTGCTGGGTCTGGCGCAAAATTACGATACAAATGAGTATAATATTAATTTCATATAAGACGGATAATTTCATTTTATGGGTGACATCCCTACTAATAAAACTTTTAATCGCAACATGCAGTGAAAGGGTCTCGCTGCTGAACTTCACACAGAGTAAAAAATCTTGGGATTTTCAAGAATCTACACTACCGGTCAAAAGTTTTGAAACACTTATTCTTTATTATAATTTCTTTTCTTCACATTTTAGAATAATAGTAAAGTCATCACAACTATGGAATAACATAAATGGAACTATGGGAATTATGTTGTGACTAAACAAAATCCAAAATAAATCAAAACTGTGTTATATTTCAGCATCTTCAAAGTAGTCACCCTTTGCCTAGAATTTGCAGACATGTACTCTTGACATTTTCTCAACCAACTTCTTGAGGTATCACCCTGGGATACTTTTTAAACAGTATTGAAGGAGTTCCCATCTATGTTGGGCACTTATTGGCTGCTTTTCTTTATTATTTGGTACAAGTCATCAATTTCAAAAACTTTTTTTTTTTTTTTTTAAATTAAATTTTAGTTTTAGAATGAAATAAATGAATATGGTGGCACAATTATATTTTTGTCTACAAAACTAATTTCAAACATTTAAGCATACGCCTTAAGATCAAAAGATTTTTAAGCTCATGAGAAACATTTCAGGCAAGTGACCCCAAACTTTTGAACGGTAGTGTGTATTAGGATAATTTAAATGGAGATTGCGATTAATCCCATGACTGCGTCAGATGACAACAAATGCATCATCATTTTCAGATATCTCCCTGTCCACACTACAAAACGAAGATGCCATTTTCAAATTTATCTACTTGGGAGAGTGCTTTCGAAAAGCTCATTTTCACCGTCAAAAAAAGGCCAAAACGTAGAAAAAAAAGATGCGTTTTCAAACTAAAACGAATTAAGTGTAGACGAGGCCTGACCTGGCCTCTCTCCTAATACTCCCTGATCTGTAAAATGGGTGACAGTGACAAGAAAAACAAACAAACAATACAGTAGATGTAGATATCTTTATTGGGATGAGTTCTTCAAACAAATTAATCACTATACACATGAATGAACAATTACTTTCTCCTTCTGCTCACTTTATCATGTATTTAAACATTAACATGGTTTACTGTCGATAAACAACAATATAATGTTTAGTTAACTCAGCGGGGTCAGCAGTGTGTAAAAAGTTAATGCTTAAAATGTAAAAGTCCCTGGATATCTAAACAGTCATATGTGGTACCATGTAAAAGCTTAGGATCTAAACTTTTCACAGAACTCCATCACTTTTGCATTTATGTTACATAAAACCTCGAAAATTAGCTGCTTTTAATTAGTCTGATCTGATCACTGCTTCTGTAAACAAAAAGAAGCCATACACTCTATATCAGCTCTTACCTTAAGCCCCGTACACACATGCAGCGACTTTATCGCTTGAAGTCGCAAGTCTCTGTACAGTGAAGCGATCCTACTGCTGTTGCTTATATGTTATTGTTTGACTGCACGTCTGCCCATGTATCTTGAAAATCTGATAAAAAATGAGACATATTGCCGGTAAAACTAAGATTTCATTCTAATTTGACATTGAATCGGTTTTGTAATGGAATGTACGAATCAAACTCACTCAGACTGCTGAATTTTTATTTTCCACACAACATTTATATCCATGTTGTTGCAGAACAATCATATGGAACAATGAAATCGCTCATAGAAATTTATCTTCCTTTCCTGCACTCCATTATCTCAAAGGATACAGGTGATGTGAGCTCTGTTGACATCCTCTTCACTCCTTTTGGTTGTCGCTCCAAGAAGTCACTCATCATTTGCATTGTTAAACTTTCCTCAACTTTCTGATGTCTCTGGACAAGCCCACATCTAGTCGCCAGAGGTCGCGGTCACCTGTGTCGCCGGAAGTCACCAGCTCTCACTCTAAAATGAATGAGATTGAGTTTCTTTGTCGCTGCATATGGGCTTTAGGCTTTTTTCTTCTAAATGAGCCATTTTCTACTTGTCTGTGAGCTTGCTTGGGTAAAAAATCCAATGTTATGTCTCATATGTCCAGTAGGGATGTGCACGAGTAATCGAGGACTCGTTCTACACCAGCTGGAGTATTAAAAACACTACTTGAATATCGCAAATTAAATTTTCCTTTGCGCATTTGCCTGCCGTGAACAGTGCTGAATTAGGATGCTTACAGACTAGGAAAAGCTCAACAGCGAGTTTGACGCATGGGAATGCCAAAGGTCCATTTGGAAGGCATGTACCACGGATAGAGATGGCTATTTAAAATATACCAGTAAACATTGAAACTCTTCTCCAGGCTCTCTCTCTCCACAATTACTATCTTTATAGCCTGACAGAGAAAGATAATAGAGGATAAATACACCAAATTTATGAGTTTGTCCCCCTTTTTTCGATTTCACAGCACAACTAGTCCCGCCTTTCCCATTGGTCTATAGATATCTAGTTCAGAGCGCATTGCAGCAAAATTTGAAATGTTCTCAACTTTTGTTCACATGATGGAGCTTCACTATCGGAAACCCTTGTGTTTTCCCTCTCTAACATTCCGACGCACCATCCCCATTGAGATCAATGCATTCGCAGCCTGAATCTCTCACCAAATTACGCAGTTACAATCGAGTCAACTGGGGGGTGCTCGGGATGTGTCATTGAGGTGTTGCATAAAAGAAGATATGGTGGTGTCTATGCTTTTAAAAGCAGTCAAGTATGGCAATACTTGTAATATTTTGATTCTTATTGAATTCTACTCTATTTGTATTTGGTTCTTGTTGGAGTCATGCAAACCAATGGATGAGGATCTGCTTTTATGGTGAAAATATTTGAGAAAGTCTGAAGCTTATAAGACCAGTATATGTTCATTAAATCTCTTAACACAGGCAGAGCACATTTTATAAAAAGCAAATGTTACCACTTTTTTATTTTTTATAATAACAAGTGAAATGACAAAAATGTGATATCTTTTATGTAGACTTAGAGTTTATATTTGTGCATTAACCTAATGCCGTCAGTATTGGTAAGCTCCGGGAGAGTAAAAATGTTTTTGCTGTTATTTTAAAATCTTTTTTGTTTTCCATTTTTATTAACGCAAATTGTTCATTTAATTTTTTCCCAAAAGAAAAGCATAGTTTATTGAAGTCATATTATTTTGAAACCGTTCTTGTTAACATTTGTTAATAAAACAAAATAGAAACTTCACATACGGGTCATACTTGTTATTTTTAACATGCATTTTAATTTAAGAGTAATCGAGTACTAGTTTTTTTTTTTTTTTTTGTGGGTTAGAGTACTCGACTACATCAGCAAAAGCAGATTAAGTGCCACTCAGAGGTCAAGATATTCGACAAATCATTGGGGAAGGGCTTTCTGTAAAATATTTTGCAATTCATCCACAGTATGTGTGTAAGGTTTATGGAGGCTGAGGAGTGCCAATTAAAAAAGAATAAAGGAATAAATGATCAATCTATTAATTTGAAAAATAAAAATGTGGATAAACCAATTTATAAATGGACAAATAAATAGACATATTTACATGTGTTTATTTAATTTGTTTAAAAATGTAATTATATTTAGCAATAAAACAGCACATAAGTCATTTTTTATGCACCTTTTAAAGTGTATTTAAAAAAAGTATTTGGCAATTCCTTTTCTTCATTCATTTGCCAATTGCTTTTCAAGATTGTTTGACATTTCCTTTTCTTTTTCCATCTGCCAATCCATATCTGCTGAAGCCGAGGGGTGCCAATTAAAAAAGAAAGAATCAATCTATTAATTTTAAAATAAAAACGCAAATAAACTAATTTATAAATGGACAAATAAACAGACACATTTAAATGTGTTTATTTAATTCACGTTTAAAAATGTAATTATATTGATCAATAAAATTTTGCATTAATAAATCAGGTATTTAATTCATGTTTAAAATGCAATTAAATGTAACAATAAAATAGCACATTAAGTCATTTTTAAATGCACCTTTTAAATTGCGTTTTAAAAAAGCAGTTGGCAATTGCTTTTCTTCATTCATTTGCCAGATGCTTTTCTTCATTTATTTGTCAATGGCTTTTCTTTTTAATTTTATTTTGGCTTTTCTTTATCCATTTGACAATCGAGTTTAAAAATGCCATTGGACAGTTGACATGTGGGAGCAACACGTGCCGTCAACAGAACCAATCCGTGCCACTGACTGAAAGCACGCGGCCGCCATGCTCGCACTCCACCGGCGTGAGGTACCGAGTAGCTGGAGAAAGACGCCGGACCTCTGGGCTGCAGTGGCCGCTAGATCCTACCTAAAGCAAACGCTTCTCTGTGCGGCCAGACCTACCAGTTATTAATCTATTTCAAATGACTTTACTCTATGACCGCTCTCTCTGCCGTACTGGTGAACAAACCCCCCATATACTGTACCTGGATCATCCACAAACACTGGGATTTGATAAAACTTTACTAAACCGTTTCTATTTATATAGCTTGATAAAGTGACACTGCTGCTGTTCACTTACACAACCAGAAATGTTTTTGTTCCTTTCAATTAAAGTTATGCCTTTTAAGTGACATGGCTTCATTTCACACAGTTCAATCAGTAAAAGGGGAGAGTGGGGGTAAAATACTTGTTGATTTTTGATCATTTTTATTCAGAAAATGTTTAGCCTAAAGCAGTGTTTCTTAAACTATGGGTCGCGACCCAAATTGCTACTAAATCTAGCATCACAACAACAGCATATATGTGTTCTGTGAAACATAGCTACATTTATTTTACCCACCTATCGAGAAGAAAAAGAGCAACTTCTGCATCCGTCTCTCCACCGGTGAAAAGCCCCATTATGTTGACGTGGCTCCTTGACCTCGACTTCTTTTTTTAATTTATATTCGTCTGATCTTTTTTTCTTGGTCTATTTCTCAGCCATTTGTCCTCATTGGAGATAAGAAATTTCACCTCAGCCAGATTTGCCGTCGCACTTCTAATTAATTTCCCTCTCACTCTGCCCCCACCCCCCATCCTGTGCACGTGTAAGAACCATTCCCTGTTGCAGACTGGCTGGAGTAGTGTTGTGTGGACCAGTCTGTTCCACATTGTTTTCGTCCCATTTACAGAGCCAGGACTTTGTACAAATGTCTGTGGGTTCAGTTGCTAAGACAGAAGGTCAGAATATTGGTCAGAAGCACTTTTAAGGCGGGGCTTAGCAAAGGGTCAATTGATGTAACGCTGAACACAAGCAGAAATACGTGAGTACTGTCTATCAAAGTGTTGCTTACAAACAATCACTCTGCAGCCCACTGCTGTATGTTATGCACTTAATTTTTCACAGTCCAATCCTAAATAAATAGAAAGACATCACTATGATGAATAATGGTCAGCTTGTCTAATATATAGATTGTTTCTCTGTTCTGGTGAAACTTTTATTCACAAATGAAGACCATAACATGGTAACCATAGTTTCTGCCAAAATACCACAGTTGCTGCAATTATTGTTACCAGACCTACTATAAAACTTAAAACTGTGTAAAAAGCATTCAGAATCTTTCTACTTTTTCCTGACTTAAAGGTAACCATCAGTTTTTTTCTTTTTTAACATTTTTATTTTATGAACCATAACTGTAGTAACTATGGAATTGTATTCTTTCTATGGTTGCCATGGTAAATTTTTGTAGGGTTTACAAAATATAAAAATATATTTTTTCTTTATTTCTAGTTGAAATGTTTTTCAGAAAGAATAATAATGATTTCTTTAATAGTCTGTCTATATCACAATTGTTTTGGACATAAAAAAAAGTGAATAAATTAACAGATAGGCTATAGCAAATAGCGAATTTCACAGTTTTGTAAGTGTGGGTCCCAAGTAAACACAAAACTTCTAATTTGGGTCCAGGGTCTTGAATGTTTAAGAACCCCTGGCCTGAAGCGTTGATATTTTACCTCAAACATCTATGACATGTTAGATGCCATTATCTGTGTCAATTAAATGTAAAAAGCAAATCAAGTCGGATACAATTAAACTGTAAATTAATTAATGTTAAATCCATAACACCCAGACTACACTTGCAAGAGAGGTATGTGATAAAAGTAGCAATACTTATAGCACTTTAATGCTTCACTGACCACGTAAACCTCTATCATTAGCCGTCCAACAACAGACCATCTTACATCTCCTTCGAATGGGACATGGGAGAGGGGGTGTGTCTTTTTTCTTGAAAGAAAGTTCATTGGTTGCTCCCACATGTCATCTGTCCAATGGCATTTTTAAACTCGATTGTCAAATGAATAAAAAAAAAAGCCAAAGTAAAACAAAAAAGAAAAGCCATTGGCAAACAGATGAAGAAAAGCAATTGCCAAACGCAAATTAAAAGGTGAATTTAAAAATGACATATTAATGTGGTATTTTAGTGTTAAATTGAATTGTACTTTAAACATGAATTAAATACACAATTAATGCACAATTTAATTGTTAAATATAATTACATTTTTAAATGTGAATTAAATAAACACATTTAAATGTGTCTAATTATTTGTCCATTTATAAATTGGTTTATTCACATTTTTATTTTCAAAATTAATAAATTGATCATTTATTTTTTTAATAATTGAAGCTGCAATAGTTGGTCAGTGAGACAATTTTATTTCAAATTATGTAGTGCTACTTTTTCATTCCCGAATTCATCATCTGACACCACAAGTACCATAATGTTACTTAAAGGGTCACGAAACACTAAACTACATTTTCTGAGATGTTACCAGATATGTATGTGTCACACATGATAGAAGACTATGTAAAATGTAAAAAACTTCCAGGTTTCACAGGATGTGATGTTTTGTTGTACTAAAGTGCATCGTCGTGTCATCAGTGTCTCATAATTATTAATGAGACTGCGTGCCCTTATCCTATGAGAACGCGTCTCATGATTATTTATTAAACCACGTGACCAGCGCTTCAAACTCAAGCACTTCAGTTGAGGGAGTTGATAGTCCAGGGCTTGCCCGTGATACTGACAGAGGGACAGGGCAGGCTTTCAATAAATGGCAAAACCTTTTAAATGTTCGCACCATCAGATTTATTAACGTGAGTGTTTTAAGATATGCAGAGAGGTGGACTGTCTCTTTCATTGGGGACTGGGGCTCGCTTGAGACACATTTTTACATTGATTGTCCCAGACACAAATGCTATCCATCCATCCTTAATGTGAGTGTGTTAACCGATCTAAGCACTTATATTGGTGAATCAACGTCCTGGAATAAGTCTCAAAAGTTATTAAAGTGTAAAAAAACATTCACATATTTTCAATACAGAGTATATGGCTTAGCATTTACTGTATTTACACATTAACAGTGAGATTCTGTGTAAATTACCGTGAGCTTAAAACAGTGTATCATTTATTTGTGCATTTTGTTACGAGCAATTGTGAGAATCTTTGATGCTGTTAATTGCCTTAGTTCAATAAAGCTGAGTGACTAAAGCCCAAAGTATACTTTGGTCAGACACGGACGCTCAGGACGCCTGACGCATATCTCATCATCAGCAGAGTGAGCACTGAACGCATGCAGCCTGAATTTTCTAACCACGCATCTTTGAACATGCAGAATGCGCATGAGTTATCTGCACTAATTAGTGGGTCCACAAGGTTGCAACACTTACATTTTGAGCTGTTGCTGTCACGAGGAAGCGTCTAGAAGATGTAATCACCCCTAAACATCAGGAGATGAAGGTAAAAACAACAACAATGGATGTGCAAGTCAAGAGAGCATGTGTGAGGAGGTCTGGAGATACTTGCATTTGTATAACTCGAGTCTTAAGGAATATAAAGACATCTTTATGGGTCTAAACTCCTAAAGAGAAAGTCTGGTGTCTCACCACCAACCGCCAGTGTATGCGTGCACAGTTTCACGGAGTATACTTCGAGTATACTCACGTTCGACTGTATGCAGACGCTGAGCGTTCACGTCAAAATGGAAGTATACCCAGGGCTTAATTCACAGTTGTTTTGTTCACTCCCCCTTCTCCCCTCTCTCCGTTGCTGATCATGGCCACTTTGGCTGGCATTTTTTTAAACTGTGGTGAGAACTTAACGGTGCTGAAACAGTGGGTGTCCTGACCCTTTAAAACAAATCTGTCACCACAGAAACTGCAACTCAAAAATAATCTGTAAATGCGGTGGCCTGCTGTGTGATGTCACAGTCATTCCATCTATTGGTATGATCAAAATAATTTTTTCGCCTTATTTCAGTAGTATGTGGTATGGACTCCCTCTGTTATGTATTTTTTCATGTGTTTTCCGTTGTTGGCGCCGTTTGAAACTCTTTTCACAATGTGAGCACTTGTAAGGTTCTTCTCCAGTATGAATTCTTTGGTGCACTTTCAAGTCGTCGGCTCTGATAAAAGCTTTATCACACTCTGAGCATACATGAGCTTTTAAACCCAAATGTATTTTCTCGTGCTGTTTCATATAAGCCAGCTGGGAAAAACTCTTTCCACAAACAGTGCAGCTGTAAGGCTTCTCATTTGCATGAAGTTTCAAGTGTCTTTTTAGCACTGATGGCAAAATAAATTTTTGTCCGCACTGATCACAGTTGAAAGGCTTTTCTCCAGAGTGATAGCGCTGATGAAGTCTGAGACGACTTGCCTGTGTAAAATTCTTGCCACACTGAGAACAGTGGTATAATTGCTTTTCAGAGTGAATATTTATATGCCTTCTCAGGCTACTTGGATTTGTAAACTTCTTTCCACACTGAAGGCATGTGAAATGTTTCCCTCCAGTGTGAGTTCTCATGTGCTCCGTGAGACTTGGTTTGTGTGTGAAACTCTTTCCACATTGAGAGCATATAAAAGGCTTCTCTCCAGTGTGAATTCTTACGTGATCCATAAGATTTACTTTCTGTCTGAAGCTCTTTCCACACTGAGGGCAGGTGTAAGGCCTCTCTCCAGTGTGAATTCTTATGTGGCTATTGAGGTTTCCTTTATGTTTGAAACTCTTTCCACACTGAGGGCAGATTAAGGAATTTCCTGTTGTTGTTCGAGTTCTTTTTTGTGAGAATTTCTTTTCAGCCTGTGAACAACTAGAAGATTTTTCCCCAGTTACGACATCATCAGGTTTCTGATACTGATGTTTCTCCTCCACTTCATTCTGTTCTTGACTTTCCTCTTCCACTTCCTTCCGATCTAAAATAAAAATATAAAACAGTCAAAAATCAATAAAAGCGAGATAAAATGTGAAATGAAAGAAAATAAAAGTAAACCACAAATAAATGTGGTTCATTGTCAGTAGGGATGCCCGATTGGGTATCAATCTGACAGGACTGATCAAAGTTCAATACCACCTGTTAGTCATGGTCAATATCATGCAGTTTAAAAACAATTACATAAAACAACAATAAAAGCACAATTAAAGCAGTCCATGTGACTTGAGCATTTTATTAAAAGTCTCTCTAAGACATACAATCATTTGTAAATTGCAAAAGTCTGTTTAATAAATAAATATACAGTCTGTATGTGCAGCGCACTTCAATGAATGAGCGCTGCTCTGTTGACAACAAGGCTGAAACAACTAATCGATAAAATCGATTATTATTGATAATGGAAATCATCGACAATGAATATCATTATCGATTAGTTTGACATATGCCACAAGCATGGAGAAGCTCCATCAGTGATGTCACTTTACAGCCCGGTGAAAAATGTGTTGCATGACGAAACTCTTTGAAAAAGTTGAAGTGGAAAAAACATTACCTAAATTGTTCAGCGCACGCGAGCACTTTGTACACTTTGAGAGCACTACAGTTTTATGTGGAGCGATTGCTGCATCAGGTGCGTTGAAAGAGTGATTGTGCTGTTTGACACGCTTAAGATTTGTTTCTCTCCAGCACAACATACATTTTACTGCTATTTTCTGTTTTATTAATGTATACATGTTATGTATATATTTCCGTTTATTTCGCAAAACTGTTTGTTTTTACCACATGTGAGTCTCCGTTAAACATCACTGAGCAAGCAACCTCGCGTGCATCCACGTTAATCAAACTGATCGCAATGGAGAAAGGGAGCGCAATCATTTTGATTAAACTCGTGCAACATCATACCACGCTTTAAGTTTCAAATGTAATTTTGACAGATCACTAGCCCTCTTTGTGGAAGAGGAAGTGAGGGCCAGGTAAACTGTCCAGCTTAAGTCTTTTATTCAACACTTTTCAGCATAACACAACACGGTTTGCTTTTCAGCGCAACAAATGAACACAAATGAACACGGCTGCGTGCATCTTTCTCCCTCTCCCCTCTGGCGACCTGGACTGCCCTTTTATTCCTCTCCAGCTCTCACTGCAACAAAAAACAGCTGTTAGAGGTAATTTCCCACAGGTGTCAATCCTTACCGCTCTTCCTCTCCCGGCCTCGCTTTCCACAGACGTCGCTCGGCCACTCCCCCATCTCCACAGTAATCAATTGTGCAGCTTTCATTGATGTCACGCTGATGTCTCAGAGGTCAAAGTGTGCCGTTTAAAGTGTTTTAGATAGTTTCTCATCATGTGAGCGCATGTAATGCAGTGAGCACCGGGATGAGACTGTTCAGTGCAAGAGTGAATCTGCACTGCGTTTACAGATTACTGTACTATATTAAACTGTATATAATACTGAATATAATGTATAATAATGCTAAGAGTCCTGATATTTGATTGTCCTGATAATGCCAAATGTAATGTCTGATTCCACCAGTGAAGTTATACCATGGCAAGCATTATTTTACTGGATAAACATACACATATTTTGGAAAATAATTTATTTAACAAAATGTCATCAGCTTCAATGCTATTTTAAAAACTACAATATTAATTTAAAATACTTAAAATGTATGTAATCAGTGACAGTGTTCAAGTATATGTTTCTAGCATAATTTTTAACATATACATTTTTCAGCTGGGCAGAATTATTAATATTTCTATTCTGGGGGGAGTCGCGTGGCACTGTTGGGCCTCATGTATTCAGATAGAAGACAAAGGCAGGCCTAACACAGTTAACACAGGCCTAACTCAAGCCCCCGCATTCCAAGTCGTAAATCTTACTGATAAAAATCGCGACAAAATCAAAGGGAGCCCAAAACAGACTGCAAATCCCATGAAGCCTTGCTCACTAAAGGATTGAACTCTCAACTCCTATTGGATGAGGCACACAACAGAACGTCCCTCAAACATGACATCATGAGGAGTTGAAATACCTGAAATGCTTTCGGGATTTGCTTCCATCGACTTTGTTCACCGAGTATAGACGTAGTTTATTCGCTGCTCTCAGGTGCAACCCCATGGCACAAGGAAGAAACGTCCGACTTGAAACTGTGGCCATACAATCTCCATCTCGCTGGACGAGTTGAGATTACTCTGTGTTCAACCGAACACTCTAACGGATCCGAAGGAGACCGCCGAGCAATTCGCATCTTCATCCGTTTGCCTACAGAAGTGAAGAGATTAAAGATTTCTCTTCCATCTTCAATCAAGTCGACATTTCTGAGTTCTCCGCCAGCCCGCCGAGAATCAACAGCCGTACCGCCCACCGACAGAGCGAGGAAACGGCCTCCCGTCATCACCCGAGCCTCAAGGATCCGGGTCAGAGTTAAAGGACGGAGGAAAACACATTCTACCTGTGTCCTCATGCGATTCAAGTAAGAGGTTTACGTCTGGGCAGAGATAGAATATTATAGCGTGTTATTCTTGTGTTTCAAGGTTTTTTTTGCTTGTACAGTTTACGGACCACTATGTCCGCTCATTATTAATACTCAGGGTATTAATTATCACAAATTTGTTTTGCTGTATTGTGGTCCAACCAAATTGGATTGTTGTGCAATTTCGCCATCACGGGTGAGACAGCAACTGAGCTCATCCATTAAAGAGTCAAATAAAGCGGGACTTTTACGAGCCGTCCACCGTGTCTCTGAGTGATAAACTGACAGCTGCTTTCTCTCCCACTATTGCGAAATCGGCTTTAGGGCCATCACTTCTCTCTTTCGTACTAACCACACATACACATACACACACACACACCTTATGTGTTATAGGATTATTTTGATTTCCATATCTAATCATATCACTGTTTAGTTTGTAGTTGTAAGTCAGAAGTTTATTGACTGCATTGTATTAATTATTAATTGATATTACTGCATAAATAAACTTTGTTTATATTACAAAGAGAAGTGTTTTGGTTTGTTTTGCATACGCCTGTGTCATGCTGACGGGATGTCAGTGCTCGGATTCAAACCTTCATTCATTGTTTTTTTTCCCGAAAATCGATATTCTTCGGATGTCGATTTTCCTAAGAAAACAATCTAATATTGAGATTGTTTTACTATCTGGTTATTAGTCCCTGATTTCAGGGTGGTGCCCCGTCAATGTTAATCCTTATTAATATTCTATTGATTTTTGATAATTGATAATTATCTTTGATGATTGTTGAATTTGAATGATCAATAAGCTAGTGTTAATTTTAATTAATGTTTCATCGATGTTAACAATTAACGATTATCTTTGATAATTGTTGATTTAAAGGATTAAAAAAAGCTAACATTGATTCTCATCAAAGTTCTATTGATTTTAATAATTAATAATTATCTTTGATAATTATTAATTATTGCTAATAACCAAACTTGCTCCTAAACGTAGCACACTACATTTACTGGAGCCCCATATGAGGTTTTAATGAGTTAGATTCAATTGATTAATTTAAATATTAATTAATAACTACAGAAATAATTATTAATTATTTCTGATAGTAACACTGATCTAAACAACCAGTAAAGCCCTACAGCACCATGCAAGGGTTGGACATGTGAACAGTGAGCTCTGCGCACTTTGTTAGTTTTTCATACTTTTTGTGTCATAAAAGTGACAGTGATATGGTGAGATTCGATACACCCTGTTCCATATCTGTTCTATGAAGACAATATGTCAAAGAATTCAAAATCCTCAGGCTCTGGAGACAATAAAAGACACTTACGTGCTCAAGCTGATACCCCTGACATGGCCGCAAACCAGGGACTCAGTTTGGTCGGTGCGGTGGGAGAGATTCAGCGTCAACTGTCGAGCATGTCGGCAATGCTGGCGAAGGTCGTTGCTGACTTGTAGGATCTTGCTGTAATACGTCGATCGATCATCTCCACGGAGACAAAATTCTCTAAGTTGGTTACAAGAGTGGGAGACATCGAGAAACGTATCAATTATCTGGAGTCATCAGAGGAGGAATTAGCTGCTAACCCGCTAGCGACCAAGACGGACTTAGAGCGCATTTGGGAAAAGTTGGAATACCTTGAGAAACATAATCGGCGAAACAACGTCCGAATTGTTGGAATTCCTGAAAATGAAGAAGGCCAAGATATGGTGAAATTCCTAGACGAGCTCTTCCCGAGTCTGCTCGACATAACATGCCATAAGCTGGAAATCGAGCAAGCTCACAGAGTCCCGGCTCTGAGATCCGTGGAGGGAGACAGGCCAGATCAATTCTGGCCAAATTTCTGAGATCATCCGATAAAGATTTTGTGTTACGTGAGGCGAAGAGTAAAGGAAGGCTTTCTTGGAAGAACCACAGCATTTTCTTGTTCCCAGACTTTGTAAATTCGACAAAAGAGAAATGTGATCGATTCAAGGAATGCAAGAAACTCTTACATCAATGGAAGGTCGCTTTTGCACTAATGTTCCCGGCCAAATTGAGAATAGATACCAAGGATGGCCACAAAATATTTACATGCCCACAGCAAGCGATGTCCTTCATAAAGTCAATGACTGAGTAAGTTATCTGTGGTTTTCATGTTACAGCCGAGTGGATCTAACTCACTGAACATTCACCTGACTGTCTGTGGGACTGAGCGCCTTTTTTGTTTCTTTTTGTGTTGGTTCTGCCTAGCGGCTGGAGTTTGTTTTGTGGAATAACACTCCTCCGGGACAGTTTGTGGATCAATCTGCATGTTCTTTGTGCCTCCTATTGGATGGAGTTTGTTTTGTGGAATATTTCTTGCAAACATTGGAGTGAGTGGGTCATTGTGTGGTTCTCATGTTACAGCCGAGTGGGCCTGACTCACTGAACATTCATTTGACCCTCCGAGGAAACTGGGTGCCTTTTATTTTTCGTTTTTTTTTTCTTTTGCTGGTTCCACCTAGCAGCTGGAGTTTGTTTTGTGGAATAACACTCCTTCGGGACAGTATTGTGGAAGAATCTGCATGTTCTTTGTGCTTATGCCTCCTATTGGATGGAGTTTGTTTTGTGGAATAGTCCTTGCAAATCATTAGAGAAATTAGGGCATTTGTTACAGTCATGTAACAGCCGGCTCACTGAACATTCGCAGTTATGTGGATGAATCTACACGTTCTTTGTGTTTATTCCGCCTATTGGCTGGAGTTTGTTTTATAGATTATTTTCTGTTGTGTAATTCTGTCTCACAAAACTTGTATAGAAGCACCGGACTTGAGCAATCCGATGGCAAAGTTGCGCTGGGACACTCATAGGTGTACATGGACTGTTTGAGTTTAGAGGGATGGACGCCGACTGGCGCTGTCATGCGTGGGGTTAATGCGCACGTTTTTTGTTTTGTTTTGGTGGATGTTCGGGGCTTGATTGTTGCACCAATGTTGGAATGTGGTCCTTATAATTTTATTTTTGACACACAATCTATTTTTTCTCATATGTCAAAATGTCAAATGTTAATATGAGTGGATTGTCTCTCTCCACATGGAATGTGAATGAGTTGGGGCACCCCATAAAAAGAAGGAAGGTTAATTCTTTTCTTAATCGTAAGAAAAATGATATAGTGTTTCTTCAAGAAACGCATCTTTCCCCGCAGTAAGCTGAAAATTTGGGAAGATATGGGGTGGACATGTTTTCATTAGTGCTGACTCAAGTAAGAGCAGGGGAGTCATTACATTAATAAGTAAGCATCTACAATTCAAATGTCTCAAACAGAGCAAAGATAAATTTTAATTATTTTAACGAACAGTACAAAAACACGTCACAAAAATTAAGTGAAACTCCGCGAATACTTATCAAACAAACATGAAACATATGTCTCAAGAATGCTTAAAATGTCTACTTTAAAACAATTCAAATTTAAAACAAATATTCTCCTGCAATGTAATCTGTATGAAACAAAGAGATGTACAGTTTCTCCTGGCTCAGCTAATCATCGCTAATCTGATCACACCCACCAGCAGAGCGTGCTATTCATACAGTAATGCGCTGAGGCGATCAATGCAAATGGTAAACGCCCCCAACAATGCCTTAAAAAAACATCAAGTTCATTCACTTTCCTGCGCGTTTGGAAGATGGCATGCTACACAGGTGAGGAAGCTCCTGGATAGTGATGAAAAGTTCACATTTTCCTCAGAAGAAGAGCGGGAATCCGACGGGGAACGTTTGAAGAGCGACTTGATCCAGCCGAGGATACAATTTCGGATGAGTAAGTCTTTACTTACATCAGTTGACATGCTATTTTATATAAACATGTACATATTTGACTAGTAGGACTATTTCCAGATTTGCCAGCCAGTATTCAAAGTATTGAAATTTGAAATATGTCCTAATAGGCAAGTTTTAGTTACATTTAAATGTTGTTTCGGCTAAAGCAGATATTTAAATTGTATGCTGTATGATATAAATATGATATGTAATATGATATAAAAATAATATGAATGTTTAGATTATATTTTAACTAGTGTTTATGCTGCCTCATTATCATCAATGAAGCTTGTGCTTGCAAATATCTGTTCATGTGTAAATGTGTAAAATGTGCTGTAAATATGCCCATATTAGAAAATCAGCATATTAGAATGATTTCTGAATATCATGTGACACTGAAGACTGCAGTAATGATGCTGAAAATTCAGCTTTGATCACAGGAATAAATTGCATTTTACACTATATTCAAATAGAAAAGTTATTTTAAATTGTAAAAATATTTCACAATATCACTGTTTTGCTGTATTTTGGATCAAATAAATGCAGCCTTGGTGAGTAGAAGAGACTTCTTTTAAAAACTTTATAAAATCTTACTGATCTAAAACTTTTAAACGGTAGTGTTGGTCTAAAGTTTTTAAGTAAAGTCTTTATGTAAAGAAAATGTATAGTCAGATTACTTCTTTTAACTTAAACTTGATTTTGTGAATAAGCTACAAACAATACATTCAATCATTAAGTCTCCTCACCTCCTCAGGGGTGGGGTCTTTGTCTCCTCAGGTGTGAATCACATCAGTTTTCATGATCATTCACGCCTCCTCGCATATGGCCTTTCTAACACTAAAAGTGTCTTACAAAATTAAATGACTATATTGTTTTGTATGAATGAGTGATCAGGATGGTTTTCACATCATTTTATAGCAAAAACTCTAGGCTATAAGATCCAGTTCTCAAGAGTCTTGTGAACAAATGTTTAGTATGTGTTATATGGCCTAATTTCAGTGATTTAATATGTTTGTTTTTTCAAAAACCACGCATAAACGTTATTTTCTCAAAAATACAAACATGTACATACTTGTTGCTCACATATTTTTGTAGCCCAGTTTGTGCTGTATACAGTGTTATCAGACTTTAGCCATTAATATGTCTTTAAGCAACTGAAAAAAACACAAATGTCAAGGCCCAAAACACCCTCAGACCCCAGAGGGTTAACTGATTAATCGATTAATCTAAGAAATAATCGAAGATTACTCCATTATCAAAATAATCGTTAGTTGCAGCCCTAGTTGACACACACTTTCAGCAGAGGCGGGGCTCATGATGCAATGCTGTTTTCAGCTCTAAGAGTGACATGCAATATGTGACTGCTACACACAAACACCATGTAGATGCTCCATTTATTGGTACGCTTTTAACATTCATTGAGAAAGGCAACAGAGGAACACTTGACCAGATTTTGAATGAGAAGCAAATAAAACTACTGTGAACTAGCCTACAAACAAACACTCAAATGTTTTCTTGGAGTGTTCTGCCAAAATAAAAGCCAGAAGTTATGACTGAAATATATAATTTTTTGGTATAATAAAATGCTAATATTTAGTGATAAAAATAATAATAGGCTAATTAGTAATAATAATAACAACAACAAATATGGCTGCAAGCAGCAATCCGGGGCCAAGTACCGAAATGGCACCACTTGCATCACAGTAAGCACAACGCAAAGAATAGTGTGGATATGATGTACAAAGCAATCGCACACCACTTCACAAGTCATGCCAGGACAGGATCAAACCTATACTTTTCCATTACACAATTCAGCGCACGGTCCACTGCACCACACTGCCACAAGATTGCCACTGTCGGTTTTGTATTTCAATAAAGATCAAAATTAAAATTTTTTTTGGAAAAAACAAAACAAAATTCCATTCAGTCATTGTTGTGCAGCTCGGACAAAATAATCTGAAATGTTTTTTTGAAGAAAAAAACTACAAACATTACAATCCAACATGGCGACCACTGAAATAGGTGGAGTTCTAACCAACAGTTCAAAGCAAAAGAAAAGTGTTTTTTTTTTTTTTTTTTTAGCTGGTGGTAGCGCTATAGAGTTTAGCCTACAGATCCCCAAACACAGGGCCTATACCATGAAAACAGTTTAGGTGGCTGGCCAGATATGTTTCAGTTTAGTTTGCCTCAACCCTGGGTTTTAGGTACCATGAAGTTGAATCAGCCTTTACCGGTGTTCATCGCCATAGTAACTTACACTCCACAGCTAACCTGCCATTAAGCGGCAGAAATCAGTGTGCCAAATTTCATCATTTTCCAATGTACAGTTTGTGGAGGAAGAATAAATATAGCTGCAAGCAGCAATGATCGGGGTCAAGCATTCGTCAAATAATAAAGCGCAAAAAAGTAAAAGACGAGAAAGCGCTAAAAACCGGCATTGTCATCAGACCTTGTACAACTGCTTTGCAGCAATTGCAGCGGCTGGTCTTGTCTCACTCTTATGGTACTTCGATGACATATGTAATGTGATGCAGCAGCAGCGCCGAAGAAAAGTCAGAAAAAACTTCTTACCGCCATGCATTGGTCCAAGCCAGGCGCCAATCGGTCTGCACAGTGCTACATGAAGACGAACACACCAAAAGTCTTGTTTTGATTTTACCACTGGCACTGCCCACATAATGATATGCCATCTTAATTGTCCAGTAATCATTTGCTGATGCTTTGAGGTCAGCAGCAATAAGTGTCAAAGCTGATATTGTTTGAACTTTTGAGTGCCGCACTACAATGCTTCACTCCATAGAGCTCAATATATTCTGCAAAGTAATTCTGCAGGTCAATGATTTATCAGTTCATCAGTGTGAAAAGAATATCATTGGTCACTGCAAAAATAAGGAGAGTCCAACTCAGCAACTGCCAGCGAAAACCGTTGTCAGAGGACAATTAACTAAGACAGAGTTATTCTTTCTATTTTTCTCCAATCAAACCATTTTAATTTTACAACTCCTGTGATTTTATAACTACAGCCACAAAATCGAGTGAACTGCCTGAAGCTTTGATACTTAAATGTTCCTCAGCAATCGTTAAAAAAAAATCAAGAATATGCACCAACCTCTTTGTTCCTCAGTATGTTCATTCTTCAGTCTGAATGGTTCTGAAATACTGATGTCTTCACTCTCCTCTTTAACAAACTCCATCTTTTCACGGGTACTTAAGCAGGTTTCAGGGGGTACTAGGTGTTTGTTTTGCTTTGTTAAACCTATAAAAGAGAAATGAAAACAAATATTAGTGCGGTATATAGATTAAAATAATTAATCATGATTAATCTCATGATTTTTTTCTAGGTAATGCATTCAGTTTCTCTTTAATATAAAGACACCAGTCAGATGTCCAGTGCAGTGGTCTTTAGACCCCATTGCACCTGGTGTTGAGATGCATCTCGGGTGATCCGATCACATGTGGTCAGGTGAGACACATCGCTGATTACACCTGGTCGCTAAATGCATCTCCTTTGACCACTTGTGATCAGATTTGGGTATCCGTTTCATGACGACATACTTTAATAACTATGTCAGTGTGTTACTGCATGACATTAAAGCCCAACAAAGTCAGAAAAGACAAAAAAATGTGCGGAAAAATAACTGTTTGCGCTGTTTCTCCCAGATGCATCTGAAATTTTATCTATGCACAAACGCATCATTTCAAGCAGAATTTAAATATATAGAAATGTTCCGATCAAACGGTTATTTACTTTTAAAGCCACTGGTAACTGGCAAAGTTTAAACTCTTGTTTTAGCACAGTGGTTGATTGACAGGTGAGGGGTCCTCAGTTCTGCTGAGATGCATACAGGACGGATTAGCGTTTACACCTCAAATCTGATTTTGTCACATGCATTTTTGACTACCTATGTATGGCTATGTTCAGACTGTCAGACCAAATCAAATTTTTGTGCATATCCGATTGGAATCCAATCATATTTTGCAAGTCTGAATGGCAAAAAAATATCACATGAAATAAGATTTTGACAAATCTGTTTCAAGCTACATTCATATGTGGTTTAAAATCCTATTTCAATCACATTTCTGGAAATCTGTTTCAGTCTGACCGCTCTAATCTGATCTCAAGTGGCTTTTTGCCGAATGTCACTGTTTCATGCTACATAAAGACACATTATACGTCACACATTGTTGCAGGAAACAACAATGTTGATTTTAGACCCCTGTATTTGGCGCTGACCACATGAGATCGGATCACCCGAAACGCATCTTAATACCAGGTGTAAACAGGGTCTTACTCATCTCACTCAATACAACACATATTCTTCTTCCCATCACATCTAAGCCAATCAAAGTAATGTCATTATAAAGTACCAAATTTCTCAAATTGCATAAAAACTGCCTAAAAATACAAATCTACAACAATAAAATAATATAACAACATTAACCACACTGCACGGACTACTACTTGTAATGTGGCAAGTATCCCATGCGTTTCAGTGTCGCCCTGGAATTGGAGCCCATTATCCAATAAATCCTGGAATGCAGACGCTCCAGGCTCCAGAGACGAGTAAGCGCAGATCGCAGCGCGGACTCTGGGATGAGGCTCATGGACATTGCAGCACGCTCACCCCGCCCTCACACTACCAAGACACCTCACACTATTAAGTCTTAAACCTCTCAGTATTGCTACGATCACAACAAAATACCCGCTTGTGGGACCATGCATTTGAGAATTGTCTGTCTGTGCCTCATTCATCCTGCCACAGTGGTGGAGAATGCTGGCTAAAATGAAGAGTATGAGGTCAGACAACAAAACTCATCCCAATTCTCCATCTGGTTTTTCCACAGGTCCAGATCTTTCTCTGAAGATCTGATGCGTCAGCTCGCGAACAACTCCCTCCCCCAGCAACAGTTAACGGAACAACTAACAGCATGACAAGAGCGGGCGGAACAAGAACTCATGCAGCTGCGATTGGAAGCCACTGCTCACATACCGATCCCCGAAACCCGTGCCCGAGCTAGTCAGCTGATCACCAAGTTAACGGAGCATGACAACATGGAGGCGTATCTGCACACATTCGAGGTGATAGCTGAAAGGGAGGGGTGGGATGAGAGCAAGTGGGCGAGAATGCTTGCAACCTTCCTGATAGGGGAAGCGCAGCGCGCCTATTTCGCACTCAGCCCAGCCTCCGTTGACAATTGTAGGGAGCTGAAAAACGAGATCTTGGCACGGGTGGGGCTTTCACCGATATGAGCGGCGCAGCGCTTCCATGAATGGGTGTATGATGCTCAGGTTCCCGCCCACGTACAGGCTTCGCAGTTGTCCCATCTGGCCCACCTCTGTCTGTTAACCGGGCAACCGATACCAGTGCAGGTAGCGGAACGAGTGGTGGTGGAAAAGTTTCTCCAGGCCCTCCCCCGCATGCAACGGCGGGCTGTAGGAATGTGGAACCCAGAGACCCTCGCCACCCTGGTGGAGGCTGTGGAACTGGAGGAGGCGACGCAAGCCCGTGAGAGAGAGCTGGCACTAGGGCTGCCCCCGACCAAAGATTTTCCTAGTTGACTAGCAGGCGTTAATTTAAGCCATTAGTCGACTAGTCGCACGTTTATGATATTAATTTAATTAATTAAATATTTATATTTTGGGGGCATCAGAAAATGGTTTGAGTTCCAGGGCTGAGAAAGAATGTTATAAGTAACATTGCTAATAGAGCCCGACCGATATGGGATTTTTGAGGCCGATACCGATTTTAGAGGGGGAAAATTCACCGATAACCGATATGGTGACCGATATAGCTAATTTTTGAGCTGGAATGAAAACAGACCTTTTCTATGTGGATTGTGCACCGATTTGGCACCAATATGACTATGCAAAGGTACTCAGAAGGTTGTTTTCTTAAACAAATATTTTTATCAAAGAACATTTGACATTATTTTTATTAACTAAATATATACGGCAGCCTCCGACCAGGAGCAACTGATGGAATAAAAAAGCAGACTCATTTAATGACATCAATGTGCTCATGTTTTGGTTGACAGGCATCAGTCCTTTCGACATATGTTGATGTTGGCATTTACACTCATTTACGAGAGAGAGAAAAACACTTACTTTTAAGCGGCTCTTCAGCATCAGGGTGCACTGCCCGGTGTCAAGATTCAACACATTCAAAATATATATATAGGATATTGAAATGAATAAATGTCTATTTTTCCAGCCTGTTGTATTAGTATGTATCACCCCTCATTTATTTTAGATACAGTTCCTATATATTATTATTTTCACAGGGCAAATATACTATTTATTAAATCTACTTTTATTACGTATCCTATTTTAATGTCTGGAAAACCAGACTTTTATATATTACATTTTATAAATGCAACAACTGGAATTGTTCGGTTGAAGGGGGTACCAAACTGTGAATCCTGAACAAAACAGTTTGGTGAATACATGTTTACAAGCTGACAAGCAATGAAAGTAGCTACGTGGTTAGCTAGTTAGCTATAAACTCATTGCCACGGAGAATAAAAGATGGACTTTATTTACTTTTCAGCATTGTGTCTAACCAACTAGGTAACAGCGAAGCATGAAATCAACACTCACCACACACAATCCACCACCGATATATCGGTTGGGCATTAATTGCTAACACTGTTCTACATTACAGAGAAATACTAAACCATAATAATGAGCCTTTAAAATATACATTTTACAAGCGCACGAATGAAGTGAGCAGCGTTGACACTGGCAAAAGCGGTAAAGATTCTGAATGTGTTGGAAAAATGTGCCAACAGACAATGATCTCAGGGATCGACGATGGTCAGAGTGATCGGCAATAGCTCATGCCTTTGACGATGTCAGTGCCTATTTGGCTCGTTTTCCCATTAATGTATAACATTATTATTATTAGGCTATTATTATTATCAAATTAATATACAAATAATTTGCCCGTAGACACACAGACATGTGCTTGAAGAAACACACTTTATTATATTATTACGAACAGATGACAGAAAAGCGTATATGCGCATGTAAGTTTATACGGAGGCATGCAGTCTCGTGAAACACGCGCATGTAAAAGTTTCTCACTCTTTCTTTGTTTCTATCTTTTTTTTGCAAGAACAGTATCGTATATGAGTGCTGCAAATAACCTCTCAGACGTTCACTTTATTTCCACAGAGCAGTTCATTGTGACCACAACACTGCAGCTTATACATTTGTGATTAAAACATAAAATAATACAAAAACACATTCACCTCGAACCATGATTTATATTTCAATGATTATGATCATCATTATAATTATTATTTTTACATTTATAATTGTTTTTATGTCTTCATTTGTGTAAGTAATTTTCTGCCTGCATGTTTAGATGGATACTTGCCTGAGAGCAAATGGAAAGGTGTGTATATATATATATATATTATTCTTTTATCACTTCATTATTTTATTTGCTTTTTCATTTCATTTGGAGTACAATTTGAATTTTGAAATGTATTAAAATTTTTCGTTTTTTAAATAAATTAATGTAATTTTCAATGCAAAATCACTAAAGCAAGAAAATTCACCGATCCCTCAGCCCAGAGGTTGCCGATGTAATTGGATATTGCGACATATATATATATATATATATCGTAAAGGAGGCAACAAAATGAATTTATTCACACACGATGCATTTTCCCAGACAACAAAATACCCGACCAGTAGAGAATGCACAGATGAAGTAGGTTCTCCTTTCAAGCCATCTTTCAAAAAGAACAACACACATTTTAATTGCACTTAATTTTTTTCCAGTTTCATTTGAATTTTTAGTTAAAATAAATAAAATGTAAAGTTCAAAGTTTGAAATCAAGGTGTCTTGCTTTATTGTGTAGGCTTAACCATAACCCTGCTTAGCGAAAATTACCCATAGTACCACCTAGCGTTCAACCAGCGGTAATACCAGTTTTTTTTTCTGCGACCAACCGACCAATCAAAACTTGGTCGACCAAGACTCTTCTCAACGACTAACGTTTGGTCGACTATCAGAGGGCAGCCCTAGCTGGCACCTATTCCCGGAAGACACACCAGGAAAGGCGACCACTGGAGGGCACCTTGCGGCCGGTAAGCGGACCAGCGACACCGTCCATTCAGGGTGAACCCATGCCCATGGACCCAAACCCCTGGGACGCCAGGGCCGGGCTGGCAGGTTGCATCGTACACCAAGCAGTGCCCCGGGAAGCCCCAGAGAGGGAGGTGAAGGTCGAGGGCCACTGTGTGAAAGCCCTCCTGGATTCCGGGAGCACAGTGAGCCTGGCCCAGCCCCAGATAGTTTCCCCCTGACCACACAGCAAAGCCTCAATTACCATCACCTGTGTGCATGGCGACACACACTACGTCCCGACATGGTCAGTCACTATCAAGGCCGAACCAGGAAGCTGGCCAGTGGAGGTCGGGATTGTCAAGGATCTGCCGGTACCCCTACTCTTAGGACGAGACTGGCCGGTGTTTGAACAGCTGTTGGCCCATGCTGTCCAACCTGCCAGCCACCGGGGGCAATGCCGTAGGGGTCCCAACCAGAGGCGGTCTGATGCTGCTAGCCACTGACAGCAAGCGGGATGGTGAGTTGAGAGTGATTGCCCCTAACGTGTATTCTGACTTGTTCCAACAGATAATGGAAGGGGGCGCGTTCAGCAAGGAACAACAGGAGGATGACTTCTAAGGAACTGCTGGTCCCAGGTCAGAATAGTCAACGGCGACGTATGACTTCCCATCCCCCCATCCCTCTCCTCACTTTATTGTGGAAAATGGTCTGCTTTACTGTGTCGCTCACAGGAGGGGGAAGGAGAAACACCTCTTGGTGGTGCCGCGTACAAAGACAGAGATCGTGCTTGAGTTGGCCCACTCGCATCCAATGGCCGGGCACTTAGGAGTTGAGAACACCACCCAACGAATTAGGGACCGGTTCCATTGGCCCGGATTTGACGTGGAAGTAAGGCGCTACTGCCAGAGCTGTTTGGTCTGTCAAAGAACGACCCCACAACAACCTCCCCCCAGCCCCCTCATACCCCTGCCTATCATCGAGGTGCCCTTCAAGCGCATCGGGATGGACCTGGTGGGACCACTGCCGAAGTCTGCTCGGGGAAATGAGCACATCCTTGTCATACTGGATTATGCGACTCAGTACCCAGAAGCAGAGGAAAGCCACCACCAAGAACATCGCTTGAGAGCTATTCCTGCTGTTCAGCCATGTCGGCATCCCGAAAGAGATCCTCACCGACTAGGGCACCCCGTTTATGTCCCGGCTCATGGCAGATGTATGCAAGCTGCTGCAAGTAAAACAACTCCGCACCTCGGTTTATCACCCCCAGACGGACGGATTAGCATTTCAACCAGACCCTAAAACGAATGCTGAAGCGAGTGGTAACCGAGGATGGGCACGATTGGGACCTCATGATACCATACATGCTGTTCGGCAACAGGGGAGTGCCTCAGACATCCACTGGGTTCACGCCCTTCGAGCTACTGTTTGGACGCCAACCCCGGGGCCTACTAGATGTCGCCCAGGAGGCCTGGGTGTGGCAGCCCTCACCGCACCGAACAGTGGTTGAGTATGTGCGTGAGATGAGAGAGAGGATCGACAAAGTGATGCCCCTGGTGTACGAACATCTAGCGGAGGCCCAACGAGCCCAGCAGCGCACGTACGACCACCCAGCCCAGGCCCGTGAATTTTACCCCAGAGACCGGGTCCTAGTGCTGGTCCCCTGTGCCATGTCCAAGTTCCTGGCTACCTGGCAGGGACCCTACACCGTGGTGGAACGGGTGGGGCCGGTAACGTATCGAATTCGGCAGCTGGGACGAAGATGAGCAGAGCAGATCTACCATATTAACCTCCTCAAATGCTGGACAGATCCCGAGAGACAGGTCGCAGGGTTGGCCCAGACAGAGGTCCCGGTGATAGATCTGGGGAACCAACTCTCCGCCAATCAGAGAAAGGAATTGGAAAACCTGGTCGGTCAGTTCAGCGATGTGTTTTCATGTCGCCCCGGGCCGACCAACATGATCCATAATGAAATTCACACACCCTCTGGCACCATCATACGGCAGCGCCCCTACCGGGTCCCGGAGGCTCACCGACAGGCTATAGAGGAGGAGGTACAACGGATGCTACAACTTGGGGTCATCGAAGAGTCCAGAAGCCCATGGTCCAGCCCGATCGTGATGGTTCTGAAGGGCGACGGTACCCCCCCTTCTGTAATAACTTCCAGAAATTTAATGAAGTCTCCAGCTTTGACGGATACCCCATGCCCCGAGTGGACAAGCTCATCGAGCGGCTGGGTCGAGCATGATATATATGCACCCTAGATGTTACCAAAGCATACTGGCAGGTGCCCCTAGCCCCTTGTCCCGGGAAAAAACAGCATTCAGCACACCTAGTGGCCACTGGCAGTACCGAGTGCTACCCTTCGGACTACACGGTGCACCCGCCACCTTCCAGCGGATGATGGATAGCCTCCTGAGACCCCACCAGGCATACGCAGCGGCATACCTGGACGATGTAGTGATTCACTCAGAGCGGTGGGAGGACCGCAGACGGTCTAAGTGGAGGGTGTTGTTCGAACTGAGGAAAGCTGGACTCACCGCCAACCCAGAGAAGTGCCACCTAGGAGTATCGGAAGCATACTACCTGGGCTATCAGATGATAAGGGGCCTGATCATGCCCCAGGAACAGAAGGTGGAAGCAGTATGCTCCTTTGGCCGACCAACTACTAAAACCCAGGTCCGTGCATTCCTTGGGTTGGCAGGGTATTACCGATGCTTCATACCTAACTTCACCACTATAGCCTGTCCCCTAACAGACCTGACCAAGAAGGGGCAGTCTGAGAAGGTGTACTGGAGCTGCCCTGCAGAGGAAGCCTTCCAGAAGCTGAAGAACACCCTGACCTCAGCCCCCGTCCTACACGCCCCAGACTTCAGCCGCCCCTTCCTGCTACAAACAGACGTCTCAGATATGGGTTTAGGGGCCATCTTGTCCCAGGTCCAACAGGGAGAGGAACACCCCATAGTGTACATCAGCCAGAAGCTGACCCCAGCCGAAACTCGGTACGCGGCAGTGGAGAAGGAAGCGCTGGCCATAAAATGGGCCGTTCTGGAGCTACAGTACTACCTACTGGGCTGGAGCTTCACTCTAGTAATCGACCACACCCCCTTTCAATGGAGCGAGCAAAGGACTCTAACGCCAGGATGACCCGCTTGTTCCTTGCGCTCTAGGATTTCCATTTCAAGGTGCAACATTGAGCTGGGGCAGCCAACGGCAATGCAGACGGCCTGTCCAGGATGTTCAGTGGGTAGTCAGGTCTGTGTAAAAGTTCACTCCCTCCCCCCATCCCCTCTGTCTGCTTTCAGTCCAGGATGTCACTTGCGGGGGGGGGGGGTGATGGGGGATGTGGCGAGTATCCCGTGCGCTTCCGCGTCGCCCTAGAATTGGAGCCCATTATCCAGTAAATCCTGGAATGCAGACGCTGATCGACCTCACCTGCGATCAATTAGCTGGAGAGGATTTAAACGCCGGAGGAGAACTCCAGAGAATGACACTAATCCTCTTCTCTGTCTCTTTTATATTCCAGGCTCAAGCGATGAGTGAGCGGCGATCGCAGCACGGACTCTGGGAAAAGCTTCACTACGCACGAGACTCACGAACACGGACATGGCGGCACGCTCACCCTGCCCCTGCACCGAAGACACCTCACACTATTAAGTCTTAAACCTCTCACTATTGCCATGATCACAATAAAATACCCCCTT
Source organism: Myxocyprinus asiaticus (assembly GCF_019703515.2). Taxonomy (NCBI): domain Eukaryota; kingdom Metazoa; phylum Chordata; class Actinopteri; order Cypriniformes; family Catostomidae; genus Myxocyprinus; species Myxocyprinus asiaticus. The sequence continues at coordinate 6,745,030 of NC_059349.1, forward strand.
GTGGGACCATGCACTTGAGAATTGTTTGTCTGTGCCTCATTCATCCTGCCACAGTATATGTTACAGATGTTTTGTCCTCTGATGGTTTTCTTATGTTTCAATGAATAATGGTGTTTGCTCATATAAGTGATTTAATATTTTTTGAGCTTCAATGAACTTCAGTAAAATGGCACCAAACCAGACTGAAAATGACTACACTTTCGTTAACATCTCAATTGTCCATCAGGTGTTTTTCCATTTTAGTGCAGATCCAAGTGCGATTGCAGTGTTCATATATGCCTGAAAGAACCAAACTAAGGGAGAAAATGAACCAGGTTCTGAAACAAATGCTCCAAAGGAGCCAAGAGTAACAATGCACCTTGTTAACTTGCCCTCACAAATCAATTTTTCCTGGCTAATGTGAACGGTTGGAGGCTGGGTTTCCCTATACCGTTGCAACTAAAACTTTTAAGACCATAACTACTGTCATATGTTAATTTACGCTGGATTAACGCCAGTTAGTGAAACCCAAATTCTTCATTACAGGAGCTGTCTGGCTGAAAAGGTGCTGTACTAACCTTGAAACGTTTACAAATATGTCTAGGGGCCTGATGCATAAATGTTGCATACACACAAAATGGGCATTGAAATGCACATACACAATTTCCATCACACATTGGGATTCATATACAATAAAGATGCTGTTAATATGTGCAAACAATCTGCAAACTCTTAACAGTGCGTATGAACTCTTTTTCTGGAGTGTGTGTTCAGTACTGAACTGAACAGACAGATTGTAAACTCCGCTTTATATTTAATACACCACATTTAGAACAAAAAAAATATGGAGTTAGACATAATTTTTCAGCGCTATATAATATTATTTTAATTAACTAATTGAAAAGGTATTAAAATAAAGGCTGTAAAAAGGAAATATAGGTAATGGATGCATCTTTTAGAAGTCATTTCCCATGGCATTATACAGAGAGAGTGTGCAGCGAGGATTTCTTTGCTCGTTATATTTTAAAATACAGAAATTAAATGTAAGTTTTAAGTTAAGTTAAAATTTTAAGTTAAAGGTGCTGTAAGCGATTTTAGCAGTTCTACTTCCACGAGACTGAGACATTGAATTAGCCACGCCCCCTCTTTCCAAAACCCTGCACTTCAAAGATAACAAATGAGCTTTATTGAGACCAACATCGTGCAGAAACGCTTGTTTAAAATAATAGCAGCAAAATAGCGCCCTCAGCTGACAACTGTAATGAACAACATGGCTTAAAAATGGCAGTAAGTCTCAATAATTAGCTGCAACGACAACACTATGAGAATGCGCAAAATGTTTGACAGGTCGAAAGTGCCACTGTCCGCGAACACGTTTATGTTTGCTGTTTACAGAGTCTAGAGCTGTCACAGAGACAGGTGAGATATATTACAACACTTAATTCAGTAATATGTCTCAGGGAGAAAGCAATGTTTTTGCATACTTTTCCATGAAAAAATCTCTTTCCTTTAGACATAATTCTAAATTAACACAAACCGGTGATGCACACACTTGAATCTGACTGAGTACAGTCATTACAACGGACCACTGAAAAAACTGGTGGCCAGCTGACTTCTTGTAATGTAATGTACAGCATTCCTGTAGCTCAACTGGTAGAGGATGGTGCTAGCAACGCAAGGTTTGATTCCAACGGAACACACAAACTGATAAAAAAAAAAAAAAAAACGTATACCTTAAATGCACTGTATAAGTTGCTTTAGATAAAAGCGTCTGCCAAATGCATAATTGAAATGTAATGTACAGCCACACACAGCAGGATTGCACAACAGGTGCATAAAACATTAACACTATTATAACTGTGTAATGTTTACATATGCTACTTCGGTGATTCTGCATCACTCCTGATGGCATTTTTTTATTGGTGGCCTATTTCAGTACCACGGAGCGATAGAAGTGAAACATGTGCCTGTATGTATGGTCATGCTGTCAGAGCGATGCCACTCTCGAATATGCTAACTCTAGCATCCAGACCACAGCATACAAGAAATGTAGCACATTAATAAGCCATCAATTTATTCGTTTAAGAAATTATTAATCATTCAGGCCTACTACCCCCACTGCATGATTTTCTCAGATTAAAGGCTGCTTTACACCAAATCCAAGATTACACCAAACTGCCATCGAAAGGTCTATTCACACCAACACTGAAATTAACAAAACAAAAAAAACATTCCACCGCTGTACAATACAGTAGGCGATGCTTATCTACAAATGTATTCTGGTTCATCTGGTATAACTGTTCCACTATGCTCTTTCCATGTTTTTGATGCATTTTAAGGTATGCAGAATCTGCTGCATACTCTGTGTCTTTAAATTGCTACAACTGTACAATAAACTACTGAACCCAACCACTTTTTTAGATGTCAGCACAGTATGGCAAGGCACAGTCAGTGATATAAATACATATGAAATAATGTACATTTATAGTATAAAGAAGGTATATAGTATAAAATGAGGTATTAGATTTATGTAACAATCTATAAACAACATTGTTAATTATTGCATATTTACCTTGATTTCAGAAGACATATTTGTGCATGACACGTAAATCAACATATTTAAAGGAATACGCCTCTGTCCTGTCTCTTGCCATATTTTACTAAGTTGTAGTTAAAATCAAATGAACATAACTGTAATTCTTAATGCCAGGATAATATAACACAAGGAACAGTAATGTATTAATTGCACATGGATGAGTGTGCATTAATATATTATTAAATATGTGTTATAGACAATCTAAAAAGAAAGCATTATGTTCACAGTTTTATTATTTAATTACTGCATGTTTGCATTGAAGTAATTATTGTTTGTGCATGAGACGAGTAAAAGAAATCATCTGTTCAGTATCATGTATATGAACATTTATAACACATGCACATATATTATTAGTGGACTTTTCACTACTTAAAATATTAGTGACTTTGTCCGGGATTATCAACGCCACTGCAGCCAAATATACTGCACAAACAACATGGCAGAAAATACAAAACATTGTGTCACTCACTGAATCTGCTTTAGTCTTAAATCTATTCATTGTTGTATTATACCCATTTTATCAATCCCGATCAACAGATTACAAACGTATCTTCATATGTATCTGTAACATAAACAATGAAATCCGGTTGAAATTAGGATACACTTTGTTTCACTTCTCTGTGTTAAAAACATAATGAAGAAATCAACAGACCGTAGCGCCGCATTTAGGATATCACAGCATCAGCCTCTTCTTCACTTCTTTAGAGATTCACATTTTACGTGCATATCGCCACCTACTGCAATCATGTTTTTTATTTTTTTATTTATTTCTTCTGATTCTTCTGATTCTTTCTTTCTTTGTCCCTTTCTGTTTGTTTTATTTTATTTTATTTTTATTTATTTTTTTTTCATACAGCATATCCTACTTCAGTGATTCCCAAACAGGCTACACAAAATAACTAGATTTTGCTTTGCTTAAAATATAAAACAAAATGTATGACATAATATATATTAAAGGGATTACCCTAGTAAAAAAATAATATATTTAAGCACACTTTATTCTTGGGTGCTTCAGTATACTAAAGTGTATTGCTGGCAGATTATAAATTGGTATACTTAAAGTCTACTAAATTGGAACAACTAATTTTGTACTTAATGCACTTTAGTTTGCCGAAAGCAGTGCAGTGCTGTGGTGCAACTAAAGGTGTTAAGTATACTTGGTTGTGCTAAAATGGAACTATTCAAGTATACTTAAGCACACTTTAAACATCTACCCTTGTATTTAATTTTTAAAATACACAGAATTGACTCAATGTGAACTTATAATGTATTTTGGTGACATTACAATTACAAATCCATTACACTGCAAAAGTGCTGGACATACATTAATATTATACTGATATTATACTGCTGGCCCACACCACAACTGAAATTTAGCTGGCTTCAATATATGCACTTCTGGCACTTGCATTAATAGGAATATAGTCTGGGTCCTATTAGGAAGAAAGTTGGGTGACCAAACATAGTGAGTTTTAAAAATACTGTTAATAACCCATAATGATCACATTAAATATTGTATAAAATCTTACACAGAGTTACACAGGATCACACAACACTAATCTCAACTAGGGTAACTAAAAAAAGAACCCCTTTTCATAACATAAAACAACACATTTAACATTTAGCTGAACTTGAAACATAACTATAACCCAATTACTTTTAAATATTATTTAATAAAAACCCCAAACATTCTCCAAAACCTACACAGACCTACCTCATTAATTATGCAGCCAATAGCAAGTCCCCAAGCAGAAACATCAACAGGCATTACAGTATATTCCTGGAAAGGACTGTAATTCCATTTTGTCCATTGCACAAAGAAAAGTGAAAAAATGCAGATGTCTGACTGGACCATCATACCACTGATCTACAAAGGCTCCTGGCTCTCCAACCCTTAACTCTTCAAGTCACACAATTTCGAATGCAATATGCTGCTTTAAAAATGGTATAAAACACAGAGCAAACTGTACATGCGTAAAGTTGTTGAATGCAGATACAAACAACAAAAAAACTCTCTGATTGAGACTGATTTAATAGATACATAAAGAGTAGGAACCCATACACAAGATCCCACAGCTGAACCAATTCAGTGTTCTAGTAGTATCATCATCAATGGCTTAACAGACAGCATTTCGTTTTGTTGAGGAAAAAAAAAATAAAATGTTTGAGCAACGGTTTGTGTAAACAGAAAATAATGTCAAGCACATAGATTCTCTCTGTGGAAGCAGATTTAAATCTTTTTAAATTCGAACTGCGTATGGGGACTGTTTTTGACTAATATTTATATAGATAAATAATTATAATCACAGTGATTCTGAAAATCTTGGAAGCTGGTCTGGTATAAATTGGGTGTACAACACACTCTGCATACTGACTACTTAATGTTGTTGTGATGATGTCACAACCAGCCTGTTTTAGGGCCCCCCACTTCAAAACTGTTTCTGGTGTGAACTGAGTGAAATTCTTTCCACTATGTGATCACTTGTAAGGCTTTTCTGCAGTATGAAGTCTTTGGTGAGCTTTCAAGCTGCTTGGAAAAAGGCTTTATCACACTCAGAGCACACATAATCTCTCACACCTGTATGTATTTTCTGCAGTTTATAATCACCCAGCTGTGAAAAACTCTTTCCACAAAGAGAGAAAAACATCCTGGTTACTTTTGTAACCTCCGTTCCCTGATGGAGGGAACGAGACGTTGTGTCGATGTAGTGACAATAGGGGTCACTCTTGGGAGCCCTAAACACCACTGCTTTTTGAAAAAAGGCCAATGGGAATTGGCGAGTGGAATTTGCATGCCACCCCCCCGGACATACGGGTATAAAAGGAGCTGGTATGCAACCACTCATTCAGGTTTTGTGCTGAGGAGCCGAGACAAGGTCCGGCCATTTCAGTGGGTAATTCAGTGTTGTGGAAAGAGGGACACAACGTCTCATTCCCTCCATCAGGGAACGGAGGTTACGAAAGTAACCAGGACGTTCCCTATCTGTCACTCACTTGACGTTGTGTCGATATAGTGACACTAAGTGTCCCAATACAAAACGCCACAACTAGCTGAACTGTGTTACGTGGACTGGCGTTGCGAGACGGGCAGACCGCTGTGTGCCTCGTAGCCAGCGCACCAGGCTGTCACGTAACCTCCCCCAACGGTCCCTTGGGAACAGGTCGACTGCCCAACAAATAGGGACAGGCTAACCCAGCCGTGGCCTCTTTTCCCTCCCCAAAAAGAGTGGAATTTTGTTTACCGGCTGTGGGCCATAAGTGTCTACATCGGGGGGGTGTCACTCCCAAGAGACCACACTCCGCCCGGGGGGGGGGGGGCAATTTCGAGTGGAAATACGTCACATGGTCTTACCGAGTCTTGTCGGAAGTATGTCATGTGGAGAAGTCCCATGGTAGGTCCTACCCAACGGGGGAGGAGTTCTACAAACATGGAGACCGGGGGCAGAGGAACCTCTGTCCAAGGAAGACACAGGGAAATGATTTAGCGGAAGATATTTCACATGGGGTCACCAATGGGGAACCAGCACATGTGGAGCACCTACCCCAGTACAGGGCTTAGTCTGAGATGTGGAAGTACGCGGTCTTTCAGGTCTACCACCGCGAACCACTTGGTTTTGAGAAACACTTTCCACACCGAAAGGCTTCTCTCTAGTGAGAACTCTTAGGTGATTCGTAAGGTTTCCTTTTTCTGTAAAAGTCTTTCCCCACTGAGGGCACGTGGAAGAACTTTCTGCTTTTATTATTTTTTGCTTTAAATTCACTTCCATCTGTGAGCAACTATAAGATTTTTCTCCAGTTAACAGGTTTCTGATCCTCTTCATTCAGTTCTTCACATTCCTCTTTCACTTCCAGTAGGTCTTAAATACACATATAAAATAAGTGAAAAAATAAAAAGCAATAAAAGGAAGAAATGGTAAGAAGCAACAGAGTTTTTCTTTCCAAAAATGTAATTTTGTTACTCTCATGTTCATTGGTTTATCCTGGAATAGGCAACAAAATTTCACCCACCCCTCTGACTGAAACTGAATTGTGTCCTAGTGGGTAGCTTCATTACTCTTGTAAAGTATTCTTATAGTGCTGAACAGTACAGGTCGAGTTAAACAAGTGAAATCACAAAAAAAAAAGTTTATTCAAAGAAATAAAGTTGACACTACAACACAATTTTAATTTAAAATGATTATGCCTTCATGTTTGTCTAAGGCAAAAATAAAATACAAAAATAACCCATAGCAATCCATTCACAATACATTTTTGAAAGTAATATTTTATTTAAGACACAATGGAAAAAAGAGACTGGAGCTGCTGTGCAACCTGAAGTAGTGGTTCCTGGTTCCCGACTAAAGGTTAAGCTGGTGCCACACTATCAGACTCCAAATAACTTGATTTTGGCCGAGGGTAGAGGTCTGAGCAGGTGTGATTTTTCAGACCCGCTCCAGCGAGATTTTGTCCCGATCCCACCTGCAAAATCCCACAGGTAGAGGTCTACGCTCTTGCCGGCTCTGGTGTCATAGGCTATTTTTTCCAATTCCCACCTGTAAAAAAAGGTAAGACAGAGAGAGAGAGAGAGAGAGAAAAACACATTTTGTTAACACATTGCCAAATATCTGATTTACCTGTGGTTGGTTTATAAGTTTTGTTTGTACCTTTCTTTAATAAAGCGATAACATTGTTGGCTGGAGTTTGTTTTTGTGGAGTATTTTTATGGGACAGTAGACTGTTGAACTCATAACAGCTGGCTCACTGAACAATTGTTTGTCTGTCCGAGGAAACTGAACGGCTTTATATTAGCTGGAGTTTGTTTTGCGGAGGATCACACCTTCGAGACGGTTCTGTGAATGAGTCTACATGTTTTTTCTGTTATTCTGCCTGTTGGCTGGGGTCTGTATGGTTTTGCTGAACACATGATCTTGTGCTACAGAACTGGCTCCACATTTATTATAAGTTTATACGGAATCATTAAAGAACGGAAAGCTTCCTCCAACTATGACACAAGCCTGGATCAGTCTGATTCTTAAAAAGGACAAAGATCCAAGTGTATGTAAAAGTTAACGTCCAATTTCCCTGATCCAGCTAGATGTAAAAATGTTGTCCAAAATTTTGGCTAATCGTTTAAGTAAGGTTATGACATCTCTTATACATATAGATCAGGTGGGGTTTATTTGGGGCCGCAGCTCTTCTGATAACATTAGGCATTTCATTAATATCATGTGGTCAGTAGCGAATGATCAGTCTCCGGTCACTGCCATTTCACTTGATGCCGAAAAGGCGTTTGATATGGTAGAATGGGATTATCTTTTTAAGATTTTGGAAATGTATGGGTTCGGAAGTACATTCATTGGTTGGATTAAGTTACTTTATAGACACCCTGTAGCAGTGGTACAAACAAATGAATTAATTTCAGATTATTTTACTCTGGCTAGGGGCACTCGGCAGGGTTGCCCTCTTTCCCCTTTATTGTTCTGTCTTGCACTGGAACCATTAGCAGCCGTGATAAGAAAGGAGGAGGATTTTCCAGGGGTGCTGGCGGGAGGTGTGGCACATAAGCTTCTGCATTACGCAGATGATATTTTATTATTCGTCTCCGACCCTACTAGATCTATGCCTTGCCTCCTCAGAATTATTAATTCCTTTTCCAAGTTCTCTGGATACAAAGTGAACTGGTCTAAATCTGAAGCTTTAGCTCTGACTGCATACTGCCCAGTAACTGCCTTTCAGCCGGGTGCCTTTCAGTGGCCCAAACAGGGCATTAAGTATTTGGGTATTTTATTTCCAGCAAATTTGTCTGATTTAGTTAGAGTTAATTTTGACCCTTTAATTAAAAAGTTTGAGTGATGTGGACAGATGGGCTTCATTACATTTATCGATGATTGGGAAGGTTAATGTTATTAAAATGAATTGTATTCCAAAATTCAACTACCTGCTACAGTCACTCCCTATAGATGTCCCCCTCTCTTATTTTAAGCAATCTGATAGAATTGTGAAGTCCTTCATTTGGAATGGTAAGCGTCCCAGACTACATTCCAACAAATTACATAGGCCGATTGACAAAGGTGGGTTAGGCTTAACCAAGATTTTGTTTTATTATTATGCGTTCGGTCTCAGGCATTTGGCTCATTGGTCGCTTCCACCTGAGAGAGCCCCTCCCTGGTTTTCTATTGAACAGGAAGTCCTTGCCCCTATTTCACCATTGAAAAGTCTTTCTATTAAACTAACCGGAGAAGTTAAGTCATACCCTGTTATTTCACATTTGGACAAGAGTGGCCAAAGTATTTAATTCGGACATTTATTTAAATGTTGCCTCAAGCATATGGCTGAACCCAAAATTATGTATCAATAAGTCCCCTTTCTGTTGGTCAGAGTGGATTGTGAGAGGGGTTGTGACACTCGGTGATCTGTATGAGAGTGGAGTGTTGAGATCTTTTGAGAATTTGGGTCATCATTTTAGGATTAGAGGGGGAGTAATAGAGGGGGTTAAGTATTGATTCTGTTTGTATATGTTCTTGCTTTTATGTGTTAATATAAGAATCAATAAAAAAATGTTAATGTAAAAAAAAAAAAAAAAGGATATGCTAGCACTTAGTCTTGAACCAAAGCACTTGAACCATGACATTTTCTTGGATAGGCTATACTTTGTAAGATATTTATATATTAACATGGTTTACTGTCAATAAACAACAATTTGATTTTCAGTTAACTCAGCAGGGTCAGTCGGGTGTATTTTTTTATTTTTCTCCCAATTTGGAATGCCCAATTCCTCATGGTGGCATGGTTACTCACCTCAATCCATGTGGCGGAGGACAAGTCTCACTTCTGAGACTGTCAATCCATGCATCTTATCACATGGCTTGTTGTGCATGACACCGCAGAGACTCCACATGTGGAGGCTCATGCTACTCTCTGCGATCCATGCACAACTTACCACGCACCCCATTGAGAGCGAGAACCATTCATCGTGACCACAAGCAGGTTACCCCATGTGACTCTAACCTCCCTAGCAACTGGGCCAATTTGGTTGCTTAGGAGACCTGGCTGGAGTCACTCAGCACACCCTGGATTTGAACTCGTGACTCCAGGGGTGGTAGTCAGTGTCAATACTCGCTGAGCTACCCAGGCCTCCGTCAGTATGGTGTATTAAGTTTACCCTTGAAATGTAAAAGTACCTGGACCTAAAATATTCACATGTGGTGTCATGTGAAAGCTTAGGATCTAAACTGAGGAAAAAAAAAAAAACCTCCATAACTTTTGCATTTATGCTAATTAAAACAACAAGACCCAAAAACCTGAGCATATGAGATGTAGGAATATTAATACACGTTTTTCAAATAAACAAAAAGATAAATTCATATCACATTTTCTACTTGTCTGTGAGCTTGCCAGGGTAATTAATCCAATATTATGTCACTTGATGCCCAGAACAAAAAGTCCAGCAGAAAAAGCATGAAAAAATAAAAATACAAATCTTTAGCAAAATATGATTTCGATTATTTATGAGGAGATATCATCATGAGTAGTGGTGCACTGATCAGAAAATTTGAGGTTGATACCATTACCAATTTTACCAGAGATCGGCCAATACCGTTCACCGTTTTTTTTTTAAGTACCACCGCCACACTCTTTCATGTTATATGCAGCAGTTAGCCCATATGTTTATGCCCCACACTGCAGCTGCTCATTTCAGTGCGTTGGTGGCGCTAATCAACTGGCAAATATTTGCAGTTCATGAACCATTTGTACTGCAAACAAAAACCTGCTTTGAAAATCGGCTTATACACTCACCGACCACTTTTAATAGGAACACCTGTACACAGGTCTATTTATTCATGCTATTATCTAATCAGCCAATTGTGTGGCAGCAGTGCAATGCATACAAATCATGCAGATATAGGTCAAGAGCTTCAGTTAATGTTCACATCAACCATCAGAGTGGGATAAAATGTGATTTCAGTGACCGTTGCATGACTGTTGGTGCCAGACGGGCTGGCTTGAGTATTTCTGTAACTGCTGATCTCCTGGGATTTTCACACACAACAGTCTCTAGAATTTACTCAGAATGATGCCAAAACAAAAAACTGACAGAAACACCTTCAACGGAGAATTGCCAGACTAGTTTGAGCTGACAGAAACGCTACAGTAACTCAGTTACCCCCTCAGTACAATTGTAGTGAGCAGAATAGCATCTCAGAATGCACACATGTTGAACCTTGAGGCAGATGGCTACAACAGCAGAAGACCATGTCAGGTTCCACTTCTGTCAGCGAAGAACAGAAAGCTGAGGCTGAAAATCCCAAGAGATCAGCAGTTACAGAAATACTCAAACCAGCCTATCTGACACCAAAAATCATGCCACAGTTGAAATCACTGAGATCACATTTTTTTCCCATTCTGATGGTTGATGTGAACATTAACTAAAGCTCCTGATCCATATGTGCATGATTTTATGCATTGCACTGCTGTCACATGATTGGCTGACTAGATAATCACATGAATAAGCTGGTGCACAGGTGTTCCTAATAAAGTGGTTGGTGAGTGTTTGTGCATGTTCTAAGAGCGTATATGAACATTTATAATATATTACAATATTATATTGTAAGATACCGGAATGTATTCCTGTGCTGTTTTACGCAAATATGCATTAAATAAATAAATACATCCTTTCTTTTTTTTAGAATATTTATGCAATGAGTGATACCTCATTTTATATTATATCTGGTGTTCGGTCTTAATGTTCATTATTTAGTATATCACTGTGCCTATATTAACCTCACATAAAAAATAGCAGCCAGGTTCAGCAATTTGTTTGGACTAAGCTTGTAGTAAAATATCCCTTAAAAAAAACTTGCATACAATATTTTATACAAGTGTAGACAAACGAATCGCAGAACCTCACCTCTATTTTTATTGCAAAGATAATATAACACGATGTTTTCCTGTAAAGGAGGAATGCTATTTCTAAACATGCACAAGAAATCCTTAATTTGATACAAATATGAAATAATTAAATAAAGACCATGAGCCAGTGTTTTCTTTGATATTATTTTTAATATATGCATAATAATTTATACTATACCTGTTATTTTTAATGTATATTATTCCATATGTATTTATATCAGTGTACCTTGTGTTATATTATCCAGGTATTAATACAGAAATTATAAAAAAAGAAAGGTTGGGAGTTTGTTAATATTCTCTTGCAAAATATATGTGCAAATATAAATAGGACATAGCAAAGGTGCTCTTTACTCGTCTCACTTGTATAAAAAACACAATCTATATTCCTAAAAATGCATTAAAAACATGGAAAAAACCTAATGAAACAGTTACGCCAAATCAGATAAATAAATGCTTTAACAGCATTCAATATATGCATCTCTAGCATTGACAGCTGAATGGTACAGGCAGGAAACTAGTATAAATATTTGTAAAAAAAAAAGCAACAGTGCTGGGGTACAGGGGTGAAAAAGTTTGTTTAATTTTTTATAGTCTCTGTGTGGAAAGACCTTTCGTCGGAAACCTAAATAACTCTTGAAAATTTACACATAAAAAAAAAAAAAAAAACAAACAAACAAAACGAATATTCCTCTAAATTACAGCATGTCTGGAAAGTGTAAATTCGCAAATGTTTAGTTATTTTCCAATAACTCAACCTCCTGTGACTGCATTGTCATGCTTCGAGGGCTGAGCAAGCGCTCATTAATAAGAGTAGCAGTGTATGTGTGATTTCCTGCATGCTGCAAAAAAGATCGGCCCTGAATCTAGGCACGATCGGGTGATCACAGATTTAAGACAAAGATTGGCAGATTTAAATCGGGGATTGATTGATTGGTGCATCATCATGAGGATCCCAGCTTTCCAACGACACCTTGATTAAGCTTCTAGTCCACTCAGAGGCCGAGATATCTGACATGACAGTAGGGAAAGTTTGTGGGATCACAAAAAATAGACTGAATGCCAGTGGACAAATGTGAATGCTCAGCTGCATTAGAGTGCCACCTGCATTTCAGATCTGAATATCGTGATGGAAGGTGATGGGGAAATTTCCTTTTTCCTAGTACTTGTAACAGACCAAAATCTAAGTCCTAATTCACCTTTTCATCTATTTGAAACAGGCGTGCGCAAACGTCTTTGTTTACATAAGCGCTCCAAGCACTTTTGACATCACTTTAGGTTGAGAGCTTAGCGTGCTGGATGTGCCATGTGAATGTTTAGACAAGGCAGGAGAAAAGACAGAGGAAATGAAATTGCGCACATTTATGGACTCCCTCTTTTATGAATTTTTGATGCATTTTCCACTGTTGCTGCAGTTTTTTCACAATATGAGCACTTGTAAGGTTGTTCTCCAGTATAAATTCTTTGGTGCAGTTTCAAGCTATCCCGTCACACTGAGGGCAGGTGTAAGGCCTCACTCCAGTGTGAATTTTTATGTGGTATGAAAGGTTTTGTCTATGTTTGAAACTCTTTCCACACTGATGGCACGTGTAAGGCTTTTCTCCAGTGTGAATATTTATGTGGCTGCTGAGGTTTTGTTTATGTTTGTAACTCTTTCCACACTGAAGGCAGATTAAAGAATTTCCTGTTGTTGTTTGAGCTCTTTTTTGTGATAAATTATTTTCAGTCTGTGAGCAACTAGAAGATTTATCTCCAGTTACGACATCATCAGGTTTCTGATACTGATGTTTCTCCTCCACTTCATTCTGTTCTTGACTTTCTTCAGGTCTAAAATGAAAACATAAAACAGTCAAAAATCAATACAAGAGGCATAAATGTGCAATAGAAATGAAATAAAAAAGAATACAAATAAATAGCACAGAGCATGAAGAAGTGATCTTCTAATACACACTTTGGGGGGGTATGTCTTATGTCCCTTCTTTTCAGTCACATGTTTCACAGCAAGACGTGATGCAATCATGTGCTGACTTACATATTGTTCTTCTTGGCAAATACCTTTAACAATTACTTTATAAGGTAGTTTGCCCACACATAACATTTCTGTAATGATTACTCACCCTCAAGCCTGTATGAATTTCTGAAGGTACCACATTCATCTGTACAAACAAAAATACACAAGTATAAAAACCATGGGACCAATCAGCCATCATATTGCTCAGGAAGGAGACACATTCGGTCTCCTAGAGATTAATATAGTTTGGTGCGAAAAGTGCAAATCAATCCCAGAACAACAGCAAAGAACCTTGTAAAGATGCTGGAGGAAACAGGTAGAAAAGTATCTATATCTACAGTAAAACGAGTCCTATATCGACATAACCTAAAAGGCTGCTCAGCAAGGAAGAAGCCACTGCATCAAAACTGGCATAAAAAAATGCCAGACTACAGTTTGCAAGTGCACATGGGTACAACGATCTTACTTTTTGTAGAAATGTCCTCTGGTCTGATGAAACAATAATTTAAGCGTTTGGCCATAATGACCATCGTTACATTTGGAGGAAAAAGGGTGAGGCTTGCAAGCTGTAGAACACCATCCCAACTGTGAAGCATGGGGGTGGAAGCATCATGTTTTGGGGGTGCTTTGCTGGAGGAGGGAGTGGTGCACTTCACAAAATAGATGGCATCATGAGGAAGGAAAATTATGTGGATATATTGAAGCAACATCTCAAGACATCAGCCAGGAAGTTAAAGCTCAGTCGCAAATGGGTCTTCCAAAGTTGTGGCAAAATGGCTTAAGGACAACAAAGTCAAGGTATTGGAGTGGCCATCACAAAGCCCTGACCTCAATCCAATAGAAACTTTGTGGGCAGAACTGAAAAAGCATGTGCAAGCAAGGAGGCCTACAAACCTGACTCAGTTACACCAGTTTGTCTGGAGGAATTGGATAAAATTCCAGCAACTTATTGTGAGAAGCTTGTGGAAGGCTACCCAAAATGTTTGACCCAAGGCAATGCTACCAAATACTAACAAAGTGTATGTAAAATTCTGGCCCACTGGGAATGTGAGTTGAAATAAAAGTTGAAATAAATAATTCTCTCTACTATTATTCTGACATTTCATATTCTTAAAATCAATCAATCAGTCAATCAATATTTATTTATATAGCACATTTAAAAACAACCAAGGTTGACCAAAGTGCTATACAGTCACAAGTATACAAACCAAACAAGCAAACATTAAGATGCACTTGATGAAAAGATTCAAGGAAGGTTAAAAGCCAAAGAAAATAGATGAGTTTTAAGTCGAGTTTTGGAAACCAAAATAGAAGGGGCAGTTCTAATATGAGTCGGGAGACTGTTCCAGAGCTTGGGACCGGCGATTGCAAATGCACGGACTCCTCTGTTTTTAAGTCTGGATCTTGGGATAGTAAGTAGGTCAAGACCACTAGATCTAAGAGATCTAGATGGTCTGTGAGGGTGCAATGACTTAGAAAGATATTGTGGGGCCAGATTGTTTAGGGATTTGAACACAAATAGTACAATTTTTAAATCATTCCTATATTTGATGGGGAGCCAATGCAATGAAATCAGGACTGGTGTAATGTGGTCAAATTTACGATTGGAGGTGGGGCGAAAATTAGTCAGGGAAGTGGGATCCAGATTAGGTTTCTTAAGATAAGGCATCACAGTGACATGTTTAAGGCAATCAGGGACAGTACCAGTGTATAGGCATTTGTTGATGACAGACTGTAGCCCAGGTCCAACAGTATCAATGATTAATTTAAAGAAGCGTGGAGGAATGACATCCTGGGGACACATGGTGGGCTTTAGGTGGTCAATAATGTCTTTACATGTTTGCAAAGAAATGGGCTCAAAAACAGGCCATGTAGAAAAACAGGATGTAACATTGCATGAGGCATACACAGAAGGAATCATCTGAGATCTTATAGTAATAATCTTATCAGCAAAACACCTCAAGAAGCTTTCACAGAGAGAGAGACAGATGTTTCAGGGAAAACATTTACAGTCTGGTTTAAAACAGAGTCAATAGTGGGAAAAAGGATTTTAGGTCTATGACAGTCTTTTGTGATTAACTCAGAAAGGTATTTGCACTTTGCAGAATTGGCAGCCTTCTGAAAAGCAGAAAGTGAGTCCCTCAGGAATTCATAAGAGACCTGTAATTTATAATTTTCCCATTTACGCTCCGCTCTTCTACAGGTCTGTCTGAGGGAGTGAGTAATATCATTATGCCAAGGCACTGGGTTAGGTTTATGATGTTTATACTTCATTGGTGCAATAGAGTCTAAAATGCTTACACATGTGGAGTTAAACAAACTTAGATGTTCATCAGCATCTAAGTTGTGTAGTGAGGATTCCAAGTTTAATGAATTACAGACCTCATTGTAGGCTACAGAAAACTCTTCCCTGGAGCAGGATGTGAATGTACGAGTCCACTGTGCCAGAGACGGAGTGTTGATAGTTTGGCCAGAAAGATGCACCGAAAACAGTACAGGCATATGATCAGACAAATTAGAACTACTGATTTCCTACCACCCCTAGAGTTCACTAGTTCGAATCCCAGGGCATGCTGAGTGACTCCAGCCAGGTCTCCTAAGCAACCAAATTGGCCTGGTTGCTAGGGAGGGTAGAGTCACATGGGGTAACCTCCTGGTGGTCGCTATAATGTGGTTCGTTCTCGGTGGGGCGCGTGGTGAGTTGAGCGCGCTCAACAAGCTATGTGATAAGATGTGCGGGTTGGTGGTCTCAGATGCGGAGGCAGCTGGGATTCGTCCTCCGCCACCCAGATTGAGGCGAATCACTACGCGACCACGAGGACTTAAAAGCGCATTGGGAATTGGGCATTTCAAATTTGGTGAAAAAAAAAAAAAAGAACTACTGATTTCAATATCAGAGGTAGATAGCCCGTGTGTTAAAATCAGGTCTAGGGTATGACCCTGTGTGTGCGTGGGGCCATTCACCCACTGTACAAAATCAAAGGAGTCAATAAGATTTAAAAACTCCTTGGATAGAGGCTTGGAGGTACAGCATACATGAATATTAAAATCCCCCAAGATTAAAATCCTATCGTGCATGCTGACAGTTTCTCCCACAAATTCTGAGAATTCATTTAAAAAGTCCTTATTTGGCTGAGGAGGACAATACACCACAGCAAAGACTATAGGATTTGCCACAATCATTTGAAACAATTGCACATCAAAACTGCGGTAGGCCCCAGTAGGTGGTGAGTGACAGTGAAAGATATTTTTAAAGAGAGCCGCTAATCCACCACCACAGCCAGAAATCCGAGGGGAGTTTAAAAAGTTGCAATCCTGTGGCACCAGCTCAGAAAACGCTTGCCAACTTTAATCCAGGTCTCCGTGATACATAAAAAATCCAGAGAGTCAGAGGTAAAAAAGTCATTTAGGATAAAAGTTTTAGAGACCGTGCGCTGATCTAAGCCACTTTAAGCAGCAAAGAATCACTCTCAGGGAGTGTTGCTCGGCACAGCGGTCGAAGGTTTTGGGAGTTCACTCCGCCTCGACGAATGCGAGGAGATATACAACAGGCAGACTCGGAGGGGGAGCCGGGTGTGATGGGTCGAAGCCACCGGTGTGGTATCTCCAGCAAGCGCCGAACAGCACAGCGTCCACAGACTAGCTTAAATCCCGCGAGAAAAGCACACCAGCCCACTGCGATGCAGTGGATTTCAGTCTAACAGCGGTGCCTCCCCGCTTGCCGCGCTTCCTCCAGCGTTTCATCCGAGGAAAATCATCAGGACGCCAACACAGGTGTGCAGGGAGGTAAGTTAGGAGAGGCGGAGGGCAGAGGCCAGGTCCACTCCCATCACACTTAGCCAAATCGGCAACAGTGTTGCAGATGTCGAGCAGTGTTAATCGGTCATAAACCAGTGTAGTATTGACATAAAAAGGAGTATAAAAGTGCCAATGACATAGACGACATAGAGGACAACAAATGGCATGCCACATACACCGGCGCCATCTCTGTTATGATCAGGACTGATCCTTACTGACCTAAGACAGGGAATGTTTTCTATGATTAAATGTCAAGAATTGTGAAAAACTGAGTTTAAATGTATTTGGCTAAGGTTATCTTCTGACTTTGACTATATTTTCTCAGGCACGTTTTAAGTCTAAATAGACACACAACTTAGATAATATCAGTAGTACACCCAAATGATAACAGCCAAATCATACTGTTCATAATGTGTTGTACTTGCTATAGTTTACTATTTGACGAAGAAACAATGTGGATTTAAAATGTAAATTAAGTCAATAACTGAAACATCAAGAAAGTATAATATGTATGTGTATATGCATATGGAATACTGAGAATGAGTGGTACATTTGTAAAAAAAAAAAAAAAAAAAATTCAAGAGGATGGTTGGGTAAAAGGTCTCTGTTGAGGAGGGGTGGGGGAGGGTGATTGTCACAGAAAGATAGTCAGTGGCCTCGCAATCAGTATAGTTTTCATTTAATGCATGTTATTGCTATAAAATTCGTATTTAATCGTTAATGAAATAACTAGAAAGGTGCACTCCATCTTTGATATTTTGCTCCAGTTTGACTATTTAAAAGTTACAGTGAGAGTAATTTTTTAATTTGTGTAAACATAAAAACATCAAAACGACAGTTAGAAAAATAATAATTTTTTTGTAGAGAAACTAAACTCAACAGACGTTCATATGAGAGGATCATGATACAGCTGATTTACTCTGGAATTACAGTTTGATACAGACAAGATTATTCATTTTATTTTTTCACCTGTATGGATTGGTTTACTAATTATTCGCTACATGTTATGGTGAAGAAAAGTTTGTGGGAATTCCCAGCATTTTGAATGTGGAACTTACAGAAATTATTAAAATTGTGTGCAATACCCATGCCGAATTACAGGTCCTGCTAAAGGTTAACTCTCATGTTCAGTGGAAAAGGCAAAGTTCAGAAAAGGCAAAGGCATAAAAGGCAAAGTTCAGTCTGACCCTCTGATTAAAAATGAATTCTGTCCTAAAGGTTAACTTCTGAGCATCGCCAGCTTCATTAATTGTATGAATTTAGCACTATACAGTACAGGCCAAGTTAATAATAAGTAAGCTTTTGGGGCCGGTGTGGAACCAGTTTTTCTGCCCCTGAATGGTCTTTTCTGTGGTGGAAACACTCAGAACAGTTCAAGAATTCGCATTGGCCCAGGAACCCATCCCCGAACCATGTCGGTGGAAAAGGGCTACAAGTGAGCCAGAAACACCACTGACACTGGTAATGCCATCTGGTAGATATGTGGCCAAAGGTTTGTGGACACCATACGAGCTTGATGAACAATACATTTCAAAACCACAGGCATCAATTTGCTACAATAACAGCTTCCACTCTTCTGGGTAAGTTTTAAACTACACTGTATGTAGTAACAAGGGTGCAAGGATCTGCTCCAATACAGACAAAAGAGCATCTGTGAGGTCAGGCATTGATATTGGGCAGTGGGACATGGCTCATATTTGGCATTCCAATTCACCCCAAAGATGATCAGTTGGATTCAGGTCTGGGCTTTGTGCAGGCCAGTCAAGTTCTTTCACAACAGACACAGTAAACCATTTCTTTATGGACCTCGCTTTGTGCACAGGGGCATTGTCATGCTGGAAAAGAAAAGGGCTCTCCCCAAACTGCCACTAAGCACACAATTCCCTAGAATGCCATTGTATGGAGTAGCATTATAATTGGTCTTATAATTAATTAATTAATTAATAGAGTAAGCAAACGTATTAATTAGAACGGGGTGTCCACATACTTTTGGCCATATAGTATAACTACTACAAGGATGTGATCACTTAAGGCAGCACGATTCGCACAAAAAAAATAAATAAAACCATTTCGTTGTAAAAGGAAGGTGTGTGAGCATTTGAAAGTAGCCATATGTCCATCAGACAGCATGTGGGTATCAAGACGAGTTGGAACGAGTTGGTATCACCGGTAATGCAGAAACAATGGTATCGATACATCTTTTTAATTTAAGCATCAATTTGGCACCGAAGTAAAATTACTTTTGACTTCCCTAGTTTTGATTATGAATTAAAGTGACATGCTGTTTCTGTCGTCACTTCCTGTTACTGCAGCTGGCGTATTAGTACGTGTTTGTAGTCTGCTAGTCTGCCAAGCACTCTCTATATTTTGGCTTCGCTTAAAACACTTTACATTTCATTGCTTTTATTGAGATTCTACAGTGTACGTCTATTTTTACCCTGCAATTTTTAAACTGAATATTGCATCAGAGTTCACAGCCATTTATACGCTAAACACACTGATCTGAGGCTACTATTGGACACACTGCATGAAAATCAAGCATTAGTAGTGTGTGTTGCGTTTGTGTGTGTTCGTGTGCGTACCTGTTTGTGTGTGTGAAGGAGATGACAGGGCAGAGAGGCACCTCTTATACTGTGGCGCACAGCACATGTGACTATATTATTTAATTAAATGGCATCCTTCTGCTGTTTAAAGATCATATTTGGCCATATATTTTTATTATTATTTTCAAATGGTCTTTGATTTTGATTTAATCTCAAAACTTACATTACATTATGCTAATGGCAGCATACTTTAATATGCTACTGAAATTAACAACATGATAAATTTTTTTGGTATCACGATATTTCGTTATTACTGGTATTATTACATTAGGCAACCCTAATGTGAACTTGCAAAAACTATGTCAAACACGGCCCCTTCCCTGCTTATCATTGTGACAAGATATATGTTAGATCAGTTATTCCCAACCCTGTTCCTGGAGGCCCCCCAACAATGCACATTTTGTATGTCTCCCTTTACTGACACACCCAATTCAGGTCTTGGAGTCTCCACTAACGAGCTGATGAGTTGAATCAGATGTGTTTGATTAGGGAGCTATCCAAAATGTGTAGTGCTGGGGGGCATCAAGGAACAGGTTTGGGAACCACTGTGGTAGATTATCATCACTGAGTGGTGTCCAGAGAACAGCACAGGTTTCATAGACAATTGGACAAGTTTTGAGGTAGCAAATAAACCACAATTTTCTCTGAAACACAATTCTTGAATTCTTCTAACAACATTAACTCTTTCAATTGCTCAAAACCTGTACATTTGTCAGCCGCTCACCACTTAAAAAAAAAAAGAAAAAAGAAAAAAGTTGGTTTGAAAAATGTTTGACTGGTATTTTTCTTATGTTTCCTAAATGTTTGTTGATACGCTTTAAAAATGAGCATGTAGGCTCACACTACAACAATTCTGAGTGCATCATAATCCAAACTCTGCTCTAATGATAATGCTGAAATCACTTTATTGGCTTTCCCAACAAAGCATAATATGACAGCCATATGCTCAAAAGTAGGATAACACTGTATGTATTGACTTTCCCTAAACAATGGTATTAAAGCAATTGGCCTACTAACATCAAAATCAGAGCATCTTACAGATGTGGTGCACTGAGATGCAGGAACAGAGATGGAAGAGAGCAGATGCTGACAGGCACCGACAAAGGAGTGGCAGTTCCCCAGGAAACATTGGATGCTGACCAGGCTTCAGCCCGAGCTCCAACTCTTTCAACTGGACAGCTTTTTGCGCTTCGAGCTCAACCGCTCAGATGTGCAGTGGCAGACTCTGATATTGATGTTGGCTCAAATTAATTTCCAGCTCATTTAGCCAAATTGCCAGCAACGGTTCTTTTATTAGAAGTGGGTCAGAGGGATCTATGCCAATCGGTTTCTCTCCAAAGCTCCACAGCCCTAGGATACCGCCATATGAGTTGCAAGACCAGCGACCACACTTTCTTCCGGTAATCCCTTTTGTTTTACAAATTCCGCTTACAGTACCACCTTAATCTTCCTCTCTCTTATTCCTTATACCCAGAAAATTTCTGCACACTCATTTATAATATTTGACATCTTCAATGGTTTAAATTAATTCAATTAAAGCAACACTACGTAACTTTTTTGTTATTAATGTGAGAGTGCAACAAAAATCCATCTTCCAAACCATGTCTTTACCCAAATACACTTTGATAAACCTATAATAATGATATTATATTTAAAATATTTTAGAGCTGTCGGAATGGATTTCGTGGGAAATTGCATACATACGTCACTTGCCCGTGCGTGTTGACGTTATATCCGTACACAGAGAAAATAAGATCCGGTTAGTGTAGCGCGCGTTTGGTGTGGGAGCAGAATGAAGCTGAAAGTTTGTTGTCACAACGAATGAGAAAAATTGACCACAGATCATTCAAAACGGCAAACCTCTGGGGAATCACCAGTTGTAAAAACAAAGAAACCCCAAACATAGCAGAGTCTACAAGCAAAAAGTGAAAGCGACAGAGTCCGTAATAAAACCTGAATCAACATCGGCTTGGCTTTTCAGAGGTGGCGACAACTCCGAGATCTGAAAGGATTTAAAAGCGACCCAGAGATGGCTTTTTTCTTACTCAACAGGTAATATATGTTATTAATATGGTTAATGTATAGTTGTGTAATCACACACACATGTACGTCTGTGTGTGTGTGTAGTGAAATGCAATAATTATACTGTAATCGGTGTAGAACTTTTCACTTGCTAGCACACGTGTGTATTTTTCTTTATAATGGCAATAATCTGTATCAATAAATCCTTTAGTCCTAGGCTTGCCAAGGGCATGTGAGTCTTGAAATGATGTTGACCACTGGTCGGTAACAATGACAATCTATAAATTAGTTTCTACCGTGGTCTATTTGGCCAGAATGTCCTGCAGTTATAAAAACTTTACAACGTTTGACCTTATCAGATTAGCAATCACTAACTATGTTTCCATCCAAGGATTTTTTGTGAAAAAAGTTTAAGCGCATCAAAATAAAGCTGATGGAAACGCAAATTATCGCTAAAATTTCACAGGTGTTGACATAATATTTTTCCGTTTAACTCTAGCGCATAAACTCTATGTTGATACTTCAAATGTGGTGAAAAACTGGTTTGGAAACACTTTTTGTCGAGAAAATTGGCATTAATGCAAAAATGTAGTGTCACATGACAGAATTTATCCCAATTGTTAGACTGTGTTAATCATGACGATGGCATCTTTGAAAGCCAATTTATTGTACGTGATTATGGATTGATCTGAACGGCATAAAGATCCGATGCTGCAAAAATGACACTTCCAGGAGTACCAACACAAATATTTCATATCATGCACATTGACAAGTGCGTGGAGAACAAATGAATGGCCACTGTTTGTGATTAATTTAATCATGGTAGACATCCATTTATTTATTAAAGTTGCTTTTCCACACCATTCAAAATAATAGACGACAGTCATGGAATTAGCCCACAATACAAAAAAAACCATATAATTTCTGTGCACAAAGATGTTTTAAATTAAAAATAAAAACACAATACTAAGAGAAAAGCTTCAGTGTGCTTTGAAAAACTAATATATAGCCCAATTTGATCAAATTATTGTTTATACTTTTGAAAAAATGCCAGTAAAATTCCCTGTATTAAATAAAATAAATTACCAAACGAAAAAGCATTAAATTAAAAAAATAAATTACCAAATGAAAAAACTATATTTTTAGGTCTATATACAGCGCATCCGGAAAGTATTCACAGCGCTTCACTTTTTCCACATTTTGTTTTGTTACAGCCTTATTCCAAAATGGATTAAATTCATTATTTTCCTCAAAATTCTACAAACAATACCCCATAATGACAACGTGAAAGAAGTTTGTTTGAAATCTTTGCAAATTTATTAAAAATAAAAAACGAAAAAAATCACAAACTTCTTTCACATGTCCTGTATCCATGTGTACACTGGTGCCTCGAACCACATTCATCCGTGCAGAGGAGCACAGCCGAAGAACGACTTGCGTTATTACCAAAACAATGTTATTCGGCAAGATGCATGCAGTTTCATTTTTTAACCACTAGAGGGCCAAAAGTAGGGCTGCACGATAATGATAATCACGATTATTTTGCTCAAAATTTTAATCACGATTATTAATCACAATTATTCTTCTAAAAGAACAAAAACCATAAAATTACATTAAACAGTAGCTCTCATTTTAAACAATTTGTAAGAACTGCAAACTAGTAAATGATTCCTTCTATTACTGCTAACAGAAACTGTTACTTGTATGTTTACACTTGCATGCTCTTTTAAGATCCATTCTTTAAAATATTATTATTGTTAACATTATTATTATATCCCCATACCCTACAGTAATATATAGGCTAATAGTAATATATTTCTGTAATAATTGAGTGCGCAAAATTGCTATACAGTCTCAAGCATCTATTTTGAAGGAAGCCTAATTATTTTATCAAGCCTTTTATTTTGAATGAAGACAGTGTTGTTTCTGTGTGTTACCAGCAGAGATGACAGTGGCGTTTTGTGCTCCTTCCATACATGGAGAAATGCTCTTGTCTCTTCCTTGCTTCACACAACCCTGGTGCCATGGGGTTACTTTAGATTTGTTACACACTTGTTATAGCCAAATATATTTGGAATTAGGCAAATGTGCAACTGAGGTAAATGCGTAGCGCTTTAAAATAACCCTGTCAGCACACGTTAGTGACGTGCATGAACCGAACTCAGAGCACAGCTGTTCTGTATAAAACATATATTATCAAAGCACGAGATGGAATTAATTCCATGTGCATTGAGCACAGAATGCCGTATCATTATCCTTGTAAGCCGCACATACAAAACTCATAATCATCTGTGGTGTGGTTCTATATTTCAGCGCGTGCTCGAAACTGAAAATAGATTGGTTAGTAGCGAACTTCTGAAGAGAGCGTGATTGGTCAGGTGAGGTGAAAATGGACTAGGACAGAGCTTGTGATTTGGTCTATCATCCGTAGACACAGCCTATAATGAAAATTAACAACAATTTGCAACTTTACCTGGCTGACACCTTCTGTTTGCTAGCTCACTAATATCGCAGACGATTATGCTTAATTAACCGTGAGAGGCAGAAATCGTGATCGTGATTAAAATGCGACTAGACTAGAAATGTTTCATGTATGTTCAGAAGTGAACTGTGGCATTCACCACAGTGGCTTGTGAATGCCACTTTTTTTTTTTTTTTTTTACAAGGCACTTATTTCCTATTCAAATAAATAGTGGAGGATATACACTCGCTTAGCACTTTATTAGGAAAACTAATGCTGGTTAGGGTCTCCCTTTGCTCTCAAAACAACCTCAATTATATGTGGCATGGATTCCACAATATGTTTGAAACATTCCTTTGAGATTCTGGTCCATTTTAACATGATTGCATCATGCAATTTCTGGAGATTTGTCAGCTGCACATTCATGCTGTGAATCTTTAGTTCTACCACATCCCAAAGGTGTTCTATTGGATTCAACTTATTGTCATGTTCATGAAACCAGTTTGAGACAACTTTTGCTTTGTGACATGGTGCATTATCATGCTGGAAGTAGCCATTAGAAGATGGGTAAATTGTGGCCATGAAGGGATGCACATGGTTAGCAATAATACACAAATAGGCTGTGGCATTCAAGCAATGATTGATTGGTATTAACAGGCCAAAGGTGTTCCCCATTCCCCACACCATTACACCACCGCCACCAGCCTGGACTGTTGAAACAAGGCAGGTTGGGTCCATGGATTCATGCTGTTGGTGCCGAATTCTAACCCTACCATCTGTGTGCCTCAGCAGAAATCGAGATTCATCACACCAGGCTATGTTTTTTCAGTCTTCAGCTTGCCAATTTTGGTGAAACTGTGCCCAATGCAGCCTCAGCTTTCTGTTCTTGGCTGACAGATGTGGAACCTGATGTGGTCTCCTGCTGTTGTAGCCCATCCGCCTCAAGGTTCTACATGTTGTGCATTCTGAGATGCTATTCTGGTCGCTACAATTGTACAGAGTGGTTATCTGATTTACCGTAGCCTTTTTATCAGCTCGAACCAGTCTGGCCATTCTCTGTTGACCTCTTTCATCAACAAGGCATTTCCGTCCACAGAACGGGCACTCCTCTGTCCTCCCTCTCTACTGCCAGACACCTCACTGACAGCAGTTGTCTTCGCCACTTTTATTACTGATAAGGCTACAGCCATCAGCAGTTAATTCTCAGCACCACACCCTCTCAAACACCCATCTCACACCCATCAGCAAAGCCTTCTCTGCTGGCCTAACAGGCCAAATAAATAAATATTTTTCATCCTTTCATTCTCAATCACCTTTTTGCCTATGTATTTTTAATCGCTTTTCACTCTTAATTAATCTACAAACAAATGGAGAAAAACGAAAAGTTTATCCAGTCAGAATTTATTCCTTCATGCTTACAAGCGAAGTGTGACAGCTGTTTCACAAATTGCATGTCCGAAGCTGAAGCAGCATGTGAGTCTGACCTCCACCCCCTCAGGCCTTCAGAATTTCCACAGAATCCCTCAACAGTGCAAATGAATGAGCAACTAAAGTCAGATTGTCAGATTCATCAGCCAATCAGATTGATTTATTTGTTCTTGGTGGGTGTGACCTATAGGAAATGTCCCGGTGAAGGCCTTCTAGCTGGCCTTGAGTGGCGCAATCACTCTTTAAGTGATGTTCGTAATTTGAAAGCGAAGAGCGCGAGATCGTTATCACTGCCGCTGTCGCCATTGAGAAAGAAATCCTTATGGATTTAAAAACACGAGATGTTCTGCATGACTGTGTGATTGCTTAATTTATTAAACAGGAAAGGAGGACTGATTTTCACTTCAAGTAAATTGGTAAGTGCTTTTACATCAGGAGTTTTCTAAGTGTAAATTAGGCTGCTTGAGCATTCAGTGTCAGATCAAGTTTTGAGAAGTAGTGCTGCATTCCATTCAACTCGGAAAGTTGGATTTTCCAACTTCCTACTAGGAAAAGTGCAATGGAATGCATCTTGAAGTCAGAATTACAACTTGTAGGCTCATGCAGAAATTCTCAACTCTGATTTCGCCGAGATGCAGGGGCATGATGTCACACAAACATGTCGACACTCAGGGAGATATACAAAGTAAGTGATAAACATTCACTTTATTAAGTAATATCGATAAATGAGTTTGTTTCCACATAACATGATATTAAAGCTTGTTTAACAAATGCCTGCAGAAACAGGTGTATAAAACATTATAATCTCTTTTGATAATCGTACACCTGAAGCACAAATGCTAGCGCTGCAGCCTTGTTTATCAGTTGGGTTGCTAGGAGACATCTCTAATGAGAGTCAAACCCCTGCTAAGCTAACGGGAGCGTTGTGGTTCTGAATATCAGGGAATGGAATGCATTTATGGTCAGAGATGTCAAGTAGGAATATCCCACATCCAACTTGAATGGAACACAGCATAACCATGTACCCTGACAAAACTAAATTTATTGCAAGTAACGTTTAAATCGCAAATATTATTAGAAATATTTTCCCAGGTATTATCGACCTCCTTGGTAGATTCATATGAAAAATTATGATTCTTGACATTCATTTCACAAAACAGTCATGCTGCAGTTAAAATTAGGCTTGCTTGAGCATTAACTGTCGTTTCAAGTTCTGGCTTTCGTGCGTGGACATGTTTTTAAAATGTCAGTTGGTATTATTAGTTGACTGCCACATAATGTATCATAGGCATAGTGTCTTATTCATTGTGAAACTGTGTTTTCTTAATGGCATGAATCGCACTGAAGGCCTAGACTTAAAATGCATGGCCTGTGGCTGATGGCGACAACACTAACCCAACTCATCCTGGCCTCGGCTATAACTACGTTTGTTTGAGAGCGAGCAAAAGTAGCCCTTAGGCGGGCATTATGCAAATGTTTTAGTGACATAGATACTTTACGGAAGAAATGGCTGGACTACAAACCAGCCGTTTCTTGTAGTTCTTGCTTAGTGTTGTGTGTGGGAGAGAATAATTCCCTTTTGTGTGGACTTTGTGCTTTGTAACTTTGCAGACCTTTTACATGCACAAAGAGCTATGTTACACACTAAAGGAAAGGTAAAATCCTGAAAAGCATAATAGGGCCTCTTTAATGAAAAAGGACTTGAATGGCTTTATCTCATCTGTGCTATGCATGATTAAAATTAAATGTTAATTTTTTTTTGTTTTTGATCATCAACTGAGTGTAGAGAACAGAAAGGGTACTAAAAGAGAAATTATTCAATGACAAATAAGTCATGCATTACATGGGAACAACTTTTACTATCAACATGCAGTGTAAGGATCTAGCTGCTGAATACTTCACCAATATACTAAACAATCACTGGTGAGTGAAATCTGAATATTTACCAGCCAGTTGCCAAATATATACACTTTAGCTGCAAAGCGTTATATTTCCTTGCATTGTAGTGGAGGTTTGCGCTAAGAGTAATAAAAGATCAATCTTGGGATTTAAGAATTGAGATTGTTCAAATGAAAATTGCGATGCATCGGAAAATCTATATTTTTACCCTACCCCTTAAAAAAACATTCTCTGAAAAAGACTGAACATCTTATACATATATTTTAAGGATTTATTAGACATTTGTTCACTGGAAATTCAAAAAAAAAAAAAATGTTTTGCAGTATATCTTTGTCATAATTCATTCAAATATAATAGCGACAGGTAACAGGTGCATAGAAAGGGCTAGAAATAGAATTTTAGCTTAACATAAAGCTAAATGTTAATGACAAATTACACAAGGTTAGCTATTTTCTTGCTCCAAACTTACTTAAAACCCCAAAGAGTGTATATAACCACACATCTTTCTGATCATATATGGATTCTGTTAATTGAATAAAGCAGATAATAAATTAATTGTACCTTTCAATATGATGCTATAGACACTGGCTAGCATTTCTCATATTAACTCCTTTATTTAAAAACCCAAGCATTATAAAACAACATTGACAGACTATATATCCTTGTAATTGTGTATTTATTGGATTTGTTTCACATCAAAGCATTTCTAACCACTTTCTGTTAAGCTGTGGAAATATGTTGTATTTCCTCTACTACTAAAGGAATAGTTCACCCAAAAATGAAAATTCTCTAATCATTTACTCACCCTCATGCCATCAAATATGTGCACAACTTCCTTTTTTCTGCAGAACATAAAGACTTTTCAAAGAACATCTCAGCTCTGTCGGTCCATATAATGCAAGTGAATTACCAAAATGTGGAGCTCCAAAAAGCGTGCTTCCTTTCCTTGCATCCTTTCCTCATATCCTTAGGGTAAGGAGCAAGGATGCAACAAATGCAAGCAAGGAAAGGTAACAAGAATGCACATTTTCATAAATGAGAAGCATCCTAGTGCTTCATTTTCCTTTTAGTGTGTTGAAAAATCAGCTCTGCAGGTAATGTAGCAATTCACTCACGAACTGTAATTAGGGGGCCAAGCAGCGAAGCTGCTGGAACCCTATTGTAATTGTACTAATTTTCTTCTTTTTCTTATTCTTCTTTTTTTTTCTGCCCTGAAAGTGTCTGGGCATCAGAGACCATAAGTCATGGAGACACCAAACCAGGCGCACAAACGCACACCCATCTGACCCTAAGTGGCATTATAATAAACACATTTTTGCTCACATCTCAAATTTATTTTTTCCTTGTGACAAGCACTACAAAATGTATATCTCCGATTTCATTTCCGTCTATAATTTTTTTCCACCAATTAGAATTTTTTTGAAAAACCTACTTTTTCTAACTCCTCCTAGACCGTTAGTCTGATCGTCATGCAATTTGGTATACATCATCTACAGACCCTCCTGACAAAATAGTTTCAAAAGAATTGCGATACGTGAAATCGTTCCGAAGATATTAACGATACAATTCCTTTGGTTTAACGCAATTTAAGTAATTAATCAATATCTACTCATTGCAAACTCCAAATGTAACCAAACTCGGTGCACACAGTCAACAGGACGTTTAGAAGACGTCAGCAAAGTTTCGTACAATTCCACCCCTAGAGGGCACTACAACTAAAAAAACTGTCATAACTTTGCAGACGTTTGAGCGACAAAGTTCAAATTAAATATGCATCTTTGGTTCAAATGCTAACATATGTGCAATTGCAATTAGACCCTTGCAAATAATCCAGAATGCAGCAGCACGTCTGGTCTTTAATGAACCAAAGAGAGCCACTCCTTGTCTCTCTTCATTGGCTGCCGGTTGATGAACGTATCAAATTCAAGGCTCTGATGTTGGCATACAGAACAGTCACTTGGTCATTCCCGCAGAGCTACGCGCCCACTAGAAGCCTGCGGTCAGCTAAGGAATGTCACCTTTTGTACCAACACAAATAGGCACCAAAACACTTTCCCGGACTTTCGGCTTCATCATACCACGTTGGTGGAACGACCTTCCCAACTCCATCCGTGAAGCTGACTCACTTTCTGTCTTCAAAAAACGGCTAAAAACACATCTTTTCCATGAGCACTTAACTAGTCACTTTGTTGCACTTTAATCTGTTTTGAATACTATTCTGATGCTAGTGAAACTTTGTAATACAGCACTTTTCGTACCACTGTCTCCTTAAGATGATTCGCATACGTTTTCCTCTTTTGTAAGTCACTTTGGATAAAAGCTTCTGCCAAATGAATAAATGTAAATGTAAACATATTCTTAAAAAAAATCGATTCGACAAATTAACAAAAATGGCCACCACCGATTAAATTTCAACACCTTATAACTTGGACTGGATGAAGGTTATGGAAATGACTATACCCAAGCAGGGTGTCAATTCTAAGCCGCATCTAAAATTTTGTGACAATCGGCCACACGGTGGCGGTATAATTAGCTAATTCACGTTTTTGCTCATAACTCAGGAACCGTATAGGCTACAATACGAATTTGTAGCTTCTTTGAATCCACCAGTGCCCCACATTGATATGGTCACATGGATTTTCATTCCTGCAAGAAAACTTTATCACAAATATTTTTTGAAAAACCTACTT
Source organism: Myxocyprinus asiaticus (assembly GCF_019703515.2). NCBI lineage: Eukaryota > Metazoa > Chordata > Actinopteri > Cypriniformes > Catostomidae > Myxocyprinus > Myxocyprinus asiaticus. The sequence continues at coordinate 6,775,403 of NC_059349.1, forward strand.
TTTCGAACTCGTCCTAGGCCGTTTTCCTAATTCACACGAAACTTGGCATACATAATCTACAGACCCTCCTAACAAAAATGTATCAAAATAATTTTGATACGTCAAATCGTTCCGAAGATATAAGCAAATATATTTTGGGGCGTGGTTTACAATGACGTATTAGGTTGTATCTTGTGAGTGCAATTTTCAAACTTAACAAAACATTGTACACATAGACAAGAGAAAACTCTTGATGTTACATGCTGAGTTTCATCCATATTTGAAGCTAGGCGGTGCTATAACTTAAGAAAATCCTAATTGTGCAACTGTGCTCAAAGCAGTTGAATTAACTCCAGAACCGTATATGATAAACATTTTTTTGTATTTATGTGAATCCTTTAGTGTCTCCAAATCATCTGGTTACATGAACTTCCAATTTTCACAAAAAAACTTACCATTTTGATTTGATTGAAAAACATACTTTTTCAAACTCATCCTAGACTGTTTGCCCGATTCACATGAACCTTCATACACATTATCTACAGACATTCCTGACAATAAGTTATCAAAAGGATTTTAATATGTCAAATCGCTCAGAAGATATTAGCCGATAGGTTTTTGCATGTGGCCTGTTATGACTAATTGACCCATATCTTGAGAGCACAATTTTTAAAATTAACAAAACTTAATATTCATTCACAAAAGAACATTCTGAGGTAACATGCAAAATTTTCATCAATTTGGCAGTGCTATAACAGAAGAAATAGGTATTTTTACAACTAACTTTTTAAGCAGTTTTAAATATGGAGATTGACAGGCTGTTTACTGTTTGTCCATCAGAGGGAGCCACAAGACAAAAAATTGTAAATGTCTGATTCCACAGAAATTCTAACATACTGTATTTTGCCACAGCCCCTGAAAATCAGATAATGTTTTAAAGTCAATTATGCTTTGCTGTCTGACTGTCATTAAATTGTTGCAGGGATTACATAATGGTTAAACATCATAATTCAGCTCATTTTTAACATGCTTAGTGATTTAACACCGATTTAACATTTAAATCTCAGTTATGGATTAACTTTAAACTTGCAGGTCATGTAAATATTAAATTGACCTACAATTAAACATGAATAACTTTGTAAGAGAACAGTGAATATGCTGCCAGCCCTCTGAAAAACATTTATCATTTTATTTATATTTATTACGGCATGCTTTCAAATCTGGGGTGAAAACAGTGTTAATTCGGCACTTAATAAGAGCAGTTACAAGCGACAAGTGATGGTCGCTTGTAATTTCAACATTTTTTCAGCTCTTAACTATGTTTCTATGTTTCTTAATGAAGTCTCACATATTTCAACTGCACATATTTATCTCTGTTCATTTCGAGTTGGACATCTTAAGAAAGTAATGATAACTTGACATTTTTTTTATGTCAGAGTCAGATCATGTTTAAACACACTGTGGATTCAGTGAAGAATTTGCTAGAATGACTCAAAATGACAACTGTTTGTGAGTCTTTCTGAACAATTTATTAAATAAACTGAAGATTAATACATTTGTAAACCGGACTGATGTGTTTATCATTGTGTACACAGCAATTGCAGATCGGTTGAGTAAATTATGAGAGAATTTCCATTTTTGGATGAATGATTCTTTTAAAAGGCACCAATACCATAAACATAAGGTAATATGTTTCTTTTGACTAATTGTGTTTGGATTTCAAGAAGAGGGTCTCTGACTTTTTTTTACTTTATATATCACTCATAAGTGTGTTAGTACTGCACGATTATTATGTTGCTTAAAGCACAAGCATAAAGTATAAAGTCAAATAAAAGCGCGAAAAATGCAGCACATCGATTCTGTGCTCAACAGTTGCACAATAAAAATATATTAAAATGTCTGTTTTGATAAATAGTCATGGATGTCAAATAATAATAATGCAAAAGGGGTTATGGTTTATATCAGCGGTCACCGATTAGAGGACCGCGGTCAGGGTCCGGACCTCAGCTGGGTTTCATTCGGACCGTGAGACATCATGACATCAGCTCCGTTTCTCCGTTTCTGCACTTCAAGTGATCAGTGCGACAAATCAACGGAGCAGTGTATATCGCAAGCACTTGAGCATAGATAGCACTGATCTTTCAGCACTGCATCCTCGAATATTTTTCTCTATTACAAAACACATTCCATATATACCCTTTCGCTCTCCGCGAATGTTGCTAGATGTGGCGGTGGCGCTGCACGCAGATTTGCAGACGTGGTTATTTTAATGACAGTAAGCAGTAGCAGGAAAATACAGTGAGCAGCAATATAGATACTGGCATCTTTCGCTAAAACACACTGCAGAAAACAAAAATGAAGCAAAGTGAACTTCATGTGTCTGACATGAAACCGACCATTCAGCTAAACCAGGTTTGTGACAGGACAACGTGCTTCCAGAGCGCCTTTAAACAATTATGTTTTTTATTTAATATCGTCTAAAATTGCGTTTATTATGATCAGCATGTTTAAAATCTTTCACAAACAGATTATTTTTGTGAAAATTAATGTCATCATCTCTGGCATTCATGGCAAGGAAAAACAACCAGAAATGTGATATTACTAACAGTATAGTGGAGTTTTCATGAGAATGTTTCCATTATTTGATTTTTATATTCCATTTATAGTCCTACTTTAGCTAACAGTATTTTAATCTTTACTATTGTGATGGACATTGTTTGTTATTGGTAGATTTTCACTTTATGGAAAATATAAAAACGGTCCATTCAGGCTTTTACATTTTTCCAAATTTTCTCTCGTGGGTACCCCTGATCCCATAATGTATCTTTTTTTAGTCACAAGGACTGCTATGCCCCTTAGGTATCTAAAAATATTCAAACACACATACTGGACTGCTGTCATTCAGCTTCAAGACAAACAGTTGATTTCATCTTTTTAACTCGGTTGATGAACTTATTGAAATATTTAAATCTTTTGGTAGAATATTCCCCAAACACCACTGGCTTTGTCTCTGGGGCCCCAATGTCATAATCCTTGCCTAATTTTGAAGAGACCATTTTTACTTCTATTACAAAGTACTATTGCTGCCAACTTGTACATTTATAATAACTATTTCATAAAATTGATTAAGCATTTCTTATGTCATTTCATAGCTACAGTATGTAAGTTATTGTCCGAATCGTTGCTGGGAAGGAAATGTAGAGGCCGGACCTCTTGGAACTTGAATTGAATACCCCTGGTTTATATCAAATAAAGTTAATATTTATTGTACCAATAGATGAAATATCGTGTGCATGCTAAAAGATCCATGTTTAAATAGAGCAGGGTCAGAGAATGACAAACAATCTTTTAGTAGCGTGTATAGGCGGTTATACGCGGGATGTAGCATTCGGTGGCACCTCTGCTAGTCATGCTGGACTGTTTGCGGAACACACTGCAAGAGTTAAAATGTTTTATATTTTCGCGTATGTCATTGGCTAAGTTTTGTTCATGTTTAAATTGTTTTATGGAAAAATAACGGATATACAAAAGCAACATTACACACTCAGTGGATTTCCCATTTATTTCTCATCAAAGGTGTTTCTTGTCTTATCAAGTTTATTATTTGTTTTAGATCTTTATATGAAAGGATTAATTAGTGTTTGACAAAGAAGCGCTTGGTGCAGATGTAACCTGACACCAGTACTCACTGGCACTGCAAAGCTTAATAAACAGATCCTATCTGGTCATATCCTAATTTTTTTGTCTTGCCTGTTTTCACTTAACATATTTGACTGTGTTTACAGACTTTTTACTGAATGTGCATTCCCGCGCTGGTAAAAAAAAAAAAAAAATGTAGAGTGTTTTATCCGCTTACTATAAACCGCCCTGCAATATTTACTTTATTGCTGCTTGTTTTTTCTTTATTCATGCAGACTAAAATATCATAAATATCATAATAAAATAAAAATAAACAAATAATTCCACCTTCCTACTAGGAAAAGTGCAATGGCACACCACATGATGTTAGATTTCCAACTTGGAAATTCCTCAAATATTGCACTCCACTTTTGCACAGATGCAGAGGCCTGTCGTCACACAAACATTCCAAAAGCAAAAAGATGCACAAACTTGGTACCATACCTTGACTTTTATTAAAAATGATCACTCTGTGAAGCAAAGGTTCTGCATTACATGATGATAACACTTTTTTAACAAACATTTGCAAAAACACATGTTCCAATCATGCTACATTGTACCCTTTCTATAAGTACCTGTAACACAAATGCGAGCATTGCAGCATCATTTATAATATGGATGCTCTGACATGTCTTTAATAACAGTCTAACACCTGCTAGGTTAACAGGATCATTCCAATTTATTTTCTTATAATATTATGACCGTTATGCAATGAAATGCCATTATGATCAAACATCAAATATATCAAGTAGAAATATCCCACATCCAAGTTTCATGTAACACAACATAATGACTAGACTTTCATTCTGATAACAGTTACATCATGGCAACCAAAAAAAAAAAAAATACAATTCCTGCATTCATCTCCAAAAAAAAAAAAAAAAAAAAAAAAAATCACATTTATGTTAATTTGCCCCTCACACTCTCATTTTCATCCTGTCAAAAACCAAATATGGGACAACTGTGAATAAGGTCCATGTGTGCTTGGCCCCCGATGATTGCCGATTGCGGCTATATTTGTAATTGTTCTTTTGAGAGATTTTTTTTTTCATTTGCATGACAAAAGATGAAATTTGTTCACTGTGACAACCCTGAACAATGCTTTTTCCTATGAGTCTGTAGAGTGCTTGATTGGCTGAAACTCTTCCCACATGATGTGCAGTGGTATGGTTTCTCTCCAGTATGCACTCTCTCGTGTTTTTTCAGGTCTCCTGAATTAGTAAAACTCTTTCCACAATATAAACACATGTAAGGTTTTTCTCCAGTATGTATTTTTTGGTGCTGTTCTAAGCCATAAGCTGTGAGAAAGGCTTTCCCACACTCAGAGCACACATGAGCTCTCACACCGGTATGTGTTCTCTGGTGGACTTTTAAACTGTACAGAGATGATAAACTCTTTCCACAAAGTAAACACAAGTAAGGCTTCTCATTTGCTGAAGAAAATGTTTTGCCACACCGATCACAGCATGACTTTTCACAAGAGTGAGAGGACAAATGTTTTTTGAAACCAAATGTCTGTCTGAAACTCTTCCCACAGTGATGGCATGTGAATGGCTTCTCTCCAGTGTGAATTCTCATGTGCCTATTAAGGGTTTCTTTATGTCTAAAACTCTTCCCACACTGATGGCATTTGAAAGGCTTCTCTCCAGTGTGAATTCTCATGTGTGTAGTAACACGTTCTTTACGTGTAAAACTTTTCCCACATTGATGGCAGGTGAAAGGTTTCTCACCAGTGTGACTTCTTAAGTGATTCTCAAGGTGACATTTCTGCATGAAACTCTTTCCACACTGACGGCATGTGTAAGACTTTTTTACTCTTGTTCTTTTAGATCTCTTTTGTGAGAAATTATTTTCAGTTTGTGGGCCACATTTTTGTCCAGTTTTAAAACTAAGCGTCTGATACGGATGGTGTTTCTCCTCCACTTCATTCAGTAACTGACTTTTCTCTTTCACGTCCGTCAGATCTAAAATGAAAACACAAAATGGTCGTTGTTCATTTCAAAGGACAAATATTAAAATTAAGGAAATGCAATTCACCCCAAATGTTATTGCATAAAGCTAAAGGTGTCAAGTATCTACTTTAACGTGATCTTTGATGAGCTCAAGGTAAACTCTATCCTGCTCATGTGAATGCCATCATATCTAGTAGATACTAAGCAGCAAGGTTAAAGGAATGAAATGCCACATTTATTTGCTGTTTTTATTTGATTACTTGTTATTTCCTTAATCCAAATTTACTAATTTTAAATGAAATTTATTATTACAGATCATAGTTTGGATTCACTCTGTCTGACAGAGTCCTTGCTTAAACCAGATTAATATATTAATCTGAATGAGTCTCCTCCCCCAGGTTAGCTATATATTGTTACATGAGCCTCACCTGAAGGGTTGAAGAGGAAGTGTTGCTGCAATTTACAGAGATGTTCTTGGTGTTAATCAGATGTCAGGATTCAAGTTGAATTATTTTCAAGAGCTTGTGCTTCAAAAAATCATGTTGTCTTCTGTTCATGCTACTGTATACAGACCCCCAGGGTCCTTTACAGACTTAAATCATTTTCAGATTTTCTGTCAGATCCAGTATTTACTATTGATAGAGCCTTGATTGTTGGTGACTTCAACATTCACACAGATAATGAAAATGACACTCTGGATTTATCACGTATTCTCAACACTGTTGGGTTTCAGGTAAAGTGCAACAAGACCCACTCATTGTCATAATCATATGCTAGATTTAATTCTGTCATATGGAGTTGATGTTGATAACATGGCTATCATACTACAGCGTAATGACATCTGACATATCATGACCTTGTCTATTGCAGGTTGCACTTAGATAAAGTTACTCAACCTACACTACATTATCGATCAGGTAGAACTTTTTATTTTGAACACTAAAGATAGCTTCACTAATAAGCTTCCACATGTCTCAAATGCTCAGTGTGCCAATAGGTTCAGAAGAACTTGATGCTCGATACAGTCTTCTCTAGATAGTGTTGCCCCCCCTTCGGTTTAAGAAAGTGAAAGAGAAAAGCCCAACACTGTAGTATGACACATGCCTTTAGGATAGCAGGTTGAAAATGGAGCACAGGTGGAAGTACTCCCAGGGTTGGGGATCACTGCCATAGATCATAACATTCTCTTAGGCTTGAGAATTTTGTTGGCATTTGCAGACAGAATTTAACACAATTAATGTCCCGTTTATTTGACCGCTACCACTTTGTTTGTGTAAATGAATAAATGTCAGTAAAAACTCAACTCTAGGTTATGCTGCATTAGTCGGGTCTATTGAAATCAAAAACACGTCTCATTAGGGCTGAACGATTTGGACAAAAAAAAAAAAAAAAAAAAAAAAATGTTAATTGCGATTTGAACTGCGATATGATAAACATAAAAAAAAAACAAAAAAAAAAAAAAAAAAAACCTTTTAACCAAAATTAAACCATGTTTTTCCCATGCTTTACTGCCGACCGTAAATACTGTTCTAAAAAGCTTCTAAAATGAACCAAAGTAAATAAATATAACAGTAACTACATTTCCATCCAAGGATTTTTTATGAAAAAAGTTTTAGCGCATCAAAATAAAGCTGATGGAAACGCTAATTATCGCTAAAATTTCACAAGTGTCGACATAATATTTTTCCGTTTAACTCTAGCGCATAAAATGTCGATACTTCAAATGTCCCGAAAAACTGGTTTGGAAACACTTTTTGTTGGGAAAATTGGCATTAACACAAAAAGTTTGTGTCGCGTGACAGAATTTACCACAGTCGTTGCCTGTGTTAATCATGATGACAAGGTATACATTCTTGAAAGCAAATTTATTGTACGTGATTATGGATTGATCTTAACGACATAGCACAGATCCGATGCAGCAAACATGACACTTCCAGGAGTGCCAATACAAATATCTCGTATCATGCAACTGTCATCGACAAGTGCACGGACAACAAATTAATGGCCACTGTTTACAATTAATTTAATTGTGGTAGCCATTAGGGATGTGCTAATTTGACTGTCGTTTAAACGGAAGTTTTGTAACCGACAAGTCGACTAGTCTAAAGAGAAACTAACCTTCAGAAAACAGTAAAAAAAAAAAAAAAAAATTATGCGACCCATTTAAAATACTTAATCTATTCCAAATCCGATGCTAAATTCCACTGAAAAGGAGCATTTATCTGTGACGTGCTCGCCTTGAATTATGATCATTGTACATTAAATATAGAACATGACACACATTCACTGAATCAACGTTAGCAAATATTTAACAGACATATTTATTGAAAACAATTGAAGAATTGTGCAGGACCAATGGAACAACCCTTAAAGCCTTTTCTAAATGGAATTCACCAAGTAAAAGTTACTTAACATATTATAACAGTCAGGACATTGTTGAAAATAATTAACTGGTAGACTAAACCAAATCTACGAGAGAGAAAAAAAATGCACTGAAAAGTTGCGCGTATTTCACGACGTACAGTCATGCATTAGCCATTGATCTAATACGACAGCTGTTCGGTAAAGAACCAATAACAGTTACGATGTTAAAAAAAATTGTAGCTATAGGATAGAAAAAAATAGGCCTGTGATGTAGCCTACAATAAACTTAATGTATTCTAAACATGACGTGCACACACAATAAAAGATTGTTTAACCTGTTAAGCAGTCGGCACCTCGTTGAATACAGCCTTCTTAAAAATGGCATACCTGCCTAAAACAGTTATTTTCTAGGCTACTTACACAAAAGCATACATTTTTTGATGAGTAAAATTAACACGTCGACATGGTCCGGTGAAAGACGGGACTTGACTCACCTGAGGCGTCTATCCTGCACGGCGGAAAAATAACGTACAAGCATGCACAGATGTAAAGAAGACTCAAATGTGAAAACATCCATAGGGACTTTCAAACATTTGGAAAGCCGATTCCCACACCACCGAAGTGATTTCATAACTACTTTGCTGAGTTTGCTTGTCTAGCGAGAGGACATTTTCCTGCACGCGCCGCAAGTGAGAGAGGGAAGAAGCACGCGCAGCCTGAGGTGAAATTAAACTCCGTATCTGCTCCAGAAGTCCTCTTTTTTTAAATAATATTTGTATTATTAATTCTATTTAAAATATGTAACATTAATATGACAGTAATTTAAGTGCAGCCTCTGTAAAAAATATAAAGCCAAACGTAAATGTGTAAAAATTATGATCAGTTTAATGGGGGGAAATATTAACCGACTACTAATTCCAGTGTCGACTAGCAGCATCAGAACCGTTTAGTCGACTAGTCTCGCACATCCCTAGTAGCCATCCGTTTATTTATTAAAGTTGCTTTTCCACACCATTCAAAATAATAGACGACAGTCATGGAATTAGCTCATAGTACAAAAAAAACAAAACAAAAAAAACATATTTCTGTGCACAAAGATGTTTTAAATGAAGAATAAATACAAAATACTAGCAGAAAAGCTTCAATGTGCTTTTTTGGAACAGTAACATATAGCCCAATTCTATAAAATTATTGTTTAGCTTTGGAAGGCAAAAGGTACACAGTTAGCGATAAACACTCATTTCTGTATGGAAACGGCTTAAGGGCAGATTTCTTTTGCGATAAACCAAAACTTATGCGACAAAGTGTTTTTTTTTAGGCATGATGTCATCACGCACACCGTTTCAATCGATAAAAGACCATTTGAATGGAAACAGTAAGAAGACGGCAAATTATTTATGCATTTATGCATTTTCACTTTGTCGATAACAAAATAGCACGAAAAGTGGATGGAAACTAGGCTAATGAAACAGGAGGAAAAACATCACAATCACATTGTCTCCTTTGTAAAAAAAAAAAAAAAAAAAAATTTAAAAAAAAATTGTCAATTTGTGAAAGTGTCAGTTCGCTTTTCATTATGATTTTTTTAAAACCCAGTCAATTTGAATATTATATTATTGCAATAATAATGATGTTAAGAAATTATTATACAAATACAGGTTCATCTCAATAAATTAGAATGTCGTGGAAAAGTTCATTTATTTCAGTAATTCAACTCAAATTGTGAAACTCATGTATTAAATAAATTCAATGCACACAGACTGAAGTAGTTTAAGTCTTTGGTTCTTTTAATTGTGATGATTTTGGCTCACATTTAACAAAAACCCACCAATTCACTATCTCAACAAATTAGAATATGGTGACATGCCAATCAGCTAATCAACTCAAAACACCTGCAAAGGTTTCCTGAGCCTTCAAAATGGTCTCTCAGTTTGGTTCACTAGGCTACACAATCATGGGGAAGACTGCTGATCTGACAGTTGTCCAGAAGACAATCATTGACACCCTTCGCAAGGAGGGTAAGCCACAAACATTCATTGCCAAAGAAGCTGGCTGTTCACAGAGTGCTGTATCCAAGCATGTTAACAGAAAAGATGCACAACCAACCGAGAGAACCGCAGCCTTATGAGGATTGTCAAGCAAAATCGATTCAAGAATTTGGGTGAACTTCACAAGGAATGGACTGAGGCTGGAGTCAAGGCATCAAGAGCCACCACACACAGACGTGTCAAGGAATTTGGCTACAGTTGTCGTATTCCTCTTGTTAAGCCACTCCTGAACCACAGACAACGTCAGAGGTGTCTTACCTGGGCTAAGGAGAAGAAGAACTGGACTGTTGCCCAGCGGTCCAAAGTCCTCTTTTCAGATGAGAGCAAGTTTTGTATTTCATTTGGAAACCAAGGTCCTAGAGTCTGGAGGGAGGGTGGAGAAGCTCATAGCCCAAGTTGCTTGAAGTCCAGTGTTAAGTTTCCACAGTCTGTGATGATTTGGGGTGCAATGTCATCTGCTGGTGTTGGTCCATTGTGTTTTTTGAAAACCAAAGTCACTGCACCCGTTTACCAAGAAATTTTGGAGCACTTCATGCTTCCTTCTGCTGACCAGCTTTTTAAAGATGCTGATTTCATTTTCCAGCAGGATTTGGCACCTGCCCACACTGCCAAAAGCACCAAAAGTTGGTTAAATGACCATGGTGTTGGTGTGCTTGACTGGCCAGCAAACTCACCAGACCTGAACCCCATAGAGAATCTATGGGGTATTGTCAAGAGGAAAATGAGAAACAAGAGACTAAAAAATGCAGATGAGCTGAAGGCCACTGTCAAAGAAACCTGGGCTTCCATACCACCTCAGCAGTGCCACAAACTGATCACCTCCATGCCACGCCGAATTGAGGCAGTAATTAAAGCAAAAGGAGCCCCTACCAAGTATTGAGTACATATACAGTAAATGAACATACTTTCCAGAAGGCCAACAATTCACTAAAAATGTTTTTTTTTATTGGTCTTATGATGTATTCTAATTTTTTGAGATAGTGAATTGGTGGGTTTTTGTTAAATGTGAGCCAAAATCATCACAATTAAAAGAACCAAAGACTTAAACTACTTCAGTCTGTGTGCACTGAATTTATTTAATACACGAGTTTCACAATTTGAGTTGAATTACTGAAATAAATGAACTTTTCCACGACATTCTAATTTATTGAGATGCACCTGTATATTGTGGTATAATAATAATTATCAATATTGCTATAATAATGCATTATTATTATTATTATTCAATAGTAATTTGTTTAATAATTTCTTAACTTACTATGCAGTCTGGTTAAATCCTTAAGTCTTTATTTCGGCAGAAGCTTTTAGTTTGAAAATCGACAGGACTTTCATTTTGAAAACTGAAGAGGCGGAAGTTTGTAGATGAGATGAGAACCCCTGCTGTGAATGAAATGCTCTCATCTGCCTTGCTGTCAACAAAAACACACTCTCATGGGGTTATTTTAAATGTGTATAGTCAATTGTAGCAGCCAAACATATACTGTATGTGAAATTACACAAATGTGCAATTAAAGTAAATCGGGGCGCTTTAAATAAGGCGCTCATCGCACGTTAGCACACCGAACCGAACGCAGAGTACATCTGTCACTCAGGGCAGCAGATAGATAGATTGTGTGTATACAGAGCACAGAACCACATTGAAACCACATGTAAATACAATGATCCCGTTTACATGTATTTAAGAAAGCACTACAGACAGACACACAGCAGTGCACATGTGCGCACCACAGCGGGAAAACTAATTATTTATTTAATTAAATCGCAGCCCTTGCGGTTTGATAATCGCACTGTGTCAAATCGCAATTTCAATTTTATTTTGGTTAATCGTTCAGCCCTACATCTTATATTATTTAACTCTGCCTTAAATAGTGAATGGCATCTTAGTGAATATTATTCCATGTGTTTCCCCGTCTCATCCTCAGGATACCTATCCCCAGCCTACCGACCCAGCTTCGGTCCAGCCTGGTGTTCAACTCCCACTGAGTGTTGCTGAGTGATGACTACTAACTGTAGCCGGTGCCAACCAGGCAGTGAAAGGCACTTTTCCACTGCATGTTACGGTTCGACTCGACTTGCTTTTCTGAGCTTGCTTTTCCACTGCAGTTTAGTGCAGCCTCAACGTGGGTGGGATTATAGGCTGATCATCATAATTGCGCTGCTTCTACTGCCTTGACATCATCTTAAATGTGACACAAACACACAACAAAGGAGCAATGGAGGATATCAAAGGAATTGTGTTTTTGATTCTCGGCATGTGGCTGTTTTTCACAGCAAGATGAGAAACTTTGTTTCAAAAGAGGCTGATGGCAGCAAGACAAAATACCGCTAAAAAAACAGGAGAGTTTGAGAAATCATACACCAAAGCGCAGACAAGGACATCACTGTGTTAGCTCAAAGACGACTCACGAGGGTAAGCTAACCTGCCATCTAGCTTATACCAATGATGCTGGTAGTGATGATTTTCTCTGACCAATCAGTGATCTGCAGGGTTTTGACGTCACATTTATTATCGGCTCGGCTCGCTTGGAACCTCAACCGAGGTGGTACTAAAAAAAGTACCAGGTACCAGCCTATCCAGGTACCAGTACTATCCACAGTGAAAACCCCCCAAAAAGCGAGCAGAGACGAGTCGAGCCGTACTGTGCAGTGGAAAAGCCCCATTAGACGATCACTGCTTGTATCAATTTGGTCAACTAAGATGGACTTCACAGAAAATGAACTGCTGCCAATTACCAGCCACACATCAAAGGATACTCCACTGACCACTGACATTTGCCGGTTCAAACAGTGAACAACACTTCACTGACCAGTACCTGCCAAATAGTTACATCACTTAATCTACTTAATTAGCAGGCCAAGAAGCAAAGCTGCTGGAACCCTATTGTAATTGTACTGATTTTCTTCTTTTCCTTATTCTTCTTTTTCTTTCTGCCCTAAAAGTGTCTGGACATCAGAGACCGTAATTCGTGGAGACACCAAACTTGGCAGGATGGTCCCAAATCCCCCTCACTACTCAGACACACAAACGCACACCCATCTGACCCTAGGTGGTGCTATAATAAACACTTTTGCGTTTTTGGCTCATATCTCTGCAACCGTAAGGGTTAGAATCAAAATTATTTTTCCTCTCATTCCTTGAGTCAAGCCCTACAAAATTTATATCTCCGATTTCATTTCCATCAATAATTTTTTTCGTCATTTTGAATATTTGAAAAACATACTTTTTAGAATTCCTCCTAGACCGTTAGTCCAATCGGCATGCAATTTGGTATACATCATCTACTGACCCTCCTGACAAAAAGTTATCAAAAGAATTTTGATACGTCAAATCTTTCCAAAGATAATAACAATAAAATTCCTTCTGTTTAATGTGATTTGAGTAACTGATTAATATCTACTCATCGCAAACTCCAAATGTAACCAAACTCGGTGCACATAGTCAACAGGATGTTTAGAAGATGTCAGGAAGGTTTCGTACAATTCCGCCCCTAGGGGCCGCTACAACGAAAAAACTGTTAGAACTTTGCAACCGTTTGAGCGACAAAGTTCAAATTAAATATGCATCTTCTTTGGTTCAAATGCTAAAATATTCTTAAAAAAATAGATTCGACAAATTAACAAAAATGGCCGCCACCGGCCAATCAAAATTCAGCATCTTATTATAACTCATATTGGGAATGGACGAGGGTTATGGAAATTATTATATACAAGCAGGGTGTCAACTCGAAGCCGCATATACAATTTTGTGACATTCGGCCACACGGTGGCAGTATAATTAACTAATTCGCATTTTTGCTCATAGCTCCAGAACCGTATAGGATACGATACAAATTTGTAGCTTCTCTGAATCCACCAGTATCCCCAGTGATATGGTCACATGGATTTTCATTCCCGCAAGAAAACTTTTTTTATTACAAATATTTTTTTTAAAACCTACTTTTTCGAACTCGTCCTAGACCGTTTTTTCGATTCGCACAAAAATTGGTATACATCATCTAAAGACCCTCCAAACAAAGAGGATTTTCATATTTCTAATCGTTCCAAAGATATAAGCAATTAAAATTCCATCAATTTGGCAGCGCTATAACAGAAGAAATAGCTATTTTTACAACTGCATTTTTAAGCAGTTATAAATATGGAAATAAACAATCTGTTTTACTGTTTGTCCACCAGAGGGAGCCACACGACAAGAAATGTATTTTATTTTTATTAAACAAAATTCTGTTTGTAACTATCCTACTGTGTGGCCATCACTATTGTATTAAATTTGAAGTACCCTGTGAAGGCATTAATTATGCTGTTCGGAGCGCAATATGTTTTCTCGTCGCAAAACCAGACATTTTACAACCGTCGCGCAAATGATGAAAAAACCACATGAAATCCGATCTGACCATTCAGACTGAGATGCATTAAGAAAAATCAGATTTTAATCAGATTCCAAATCACCTACGAATGTGGTTTGGCTGAGGCTTGTAAAAATTGGATTTAATGTGTTTTTGTCCTGTTCAGACTATGTATTTGATGTTTTATGTACACCTGTAAGCAGTTTCATATGTGTTACAAGTGTACAAAAACACAAAAGCTGTGTACCCAGTTGAGCTAATAATATATTTGTTAATTGGTTGTAGTTAATTATGTTGCACCAAACTTGTTTATATTTAAATAATCATTTTGATCCTGATTTAAATTTCACAGTAAATCTGAATTAACTTTAATGCTGTTGCTCCATTACTTTAAACTCGGATTTAAATCTCAGTTATGGATTAACTTTAAACTTGTAGCTGAGGTGGTTTAAATATTAAATTGACCTACAATTAAACATGAATAACTTTGTAAGAGAACATTGAATATGCCGTCAGCCCTCTGAAGATGGTTAGGGTTTGAGTTAGGGTCCCACAGGATCTTTCCTGTCAAATCAGATTATTTATTTTTTTCATTTTTCCATATGTGCTTGGCCCCCGATAATTGCCGCTTGTGGCTTTATTTGTGTTTGGATTACAAGAAGAGGGTCTCTGAATTGTTTTGCTTTATATATCACTCATAAGTGTGTTAGTACTGCACGATTATTATGTTGCTTAAAGCACAAGCATAAAGTATAAATCAAATAAAAGCGTGAAAAATGCAGCACATCGATTCTTGCTCAACAGTTGCACAATAAAAATATATTAAAATGTCTGTTTTGATAAATAGTCATGGATGTCAAATAATAATAATGCAAAAGGGGTTATGGTTTATATCAGCGGTCACCAATTAGAGGACCGCGGTCAGGGTCCGGACCTCAGCTGGGTTTCATTCGGACCGTGAGACATCATGACATCAGCTCTGTTTCTCTGTTTCTGCACTTCAAGTGATCAGTGTGACAAATCAACGGAGCAGTGTATATCGCAAGCACTTGAGCACAGATAGCACTGATCTTTCAGCACTGCATCCTCGAATATTTTTCTCTATTACAAAACACATTCCATATATACCCTTTCGCTCTCCGCGAATGTTGCTAGATGTGGCGGTGGCGCTGCACGCAGATTTGCAGACGTGGTTATTTTAATGACAGTAGGCAGTAGCAGGAAAATACAGTGAGCAGCAATATAGATACTGGCATCTTTCGCTAAAACACACTGCAGAAAACAAAAATGAAGCAAAGTGAACTTCATGTGTCTGACATGAAACCGACCATTCAGCTAAACCAGGTTTGTGACAGGACAACGTGCTTCCAGAGCGCCTTTAAACAATTATGTTTTTTATTTAATATCGTCTAAAATTGCGTTTATTATGATCAGCATGTTTAAAATCTTTCACAAACAGATTATTTTTGTGAAAATTAATGTCATCATCTCTGGCATTCATGGCAAGGAAAAACAACCAGAAATGTGATATTACTAACAGTATAGTGGAGTTTTCATGAGAATGTTTCCATTATTTGATTTTTATATTCCATTTATAGTCCTACTTTAGCTAACAGTATTTTAATCTTTACTATTGTGATGGACATTGTTTGTTATTGGTAGATTTTCACTTTATGGAAAATATAAAAACGGTCCATTCAGGCTTTTACATTTTTCCAAATTTTCTCTCGTGGGTACCCCTGATCCCATAATGTATCTTTTTTTAGTCACAAGGACTGCTATGCCCCTTAGGTATCTAAAAATATTCAAACACACATACTGGACTGCTGTCATTCAGCTTCAAGACAAACAGTTGATTTCATCTTTTTAACTCGGTTGATGAACTTATTGAAATATTTAAATCTTTTGGTAGAATATTTCCCAAAACCCACTGGCTTTGTCTCTGGGGCCCCAATGTCATAATCCTTGCCTAATTTTGAAGAGACCATTTTTACTTCTATTACAAAGTACTATTGCTGCCAACTACATTTATAATAACTATTTCAGAAAATTGATTATGCATTTCTTATGTCATTTCATAGCTACAGTATGTAAGTTATTGTCCGGATCGTTGCTGGGAAGGAAATGTAGAGGCCGGACCTCTTGGAACTTGAATTGAATACCCCTGGTTTATATCAAATAAAGTTAATATTTATTGTACCAATAGATGAAATATCGTGTGCATGCTAAAAGATCCATGTTTAAATAGAGCAGGGTCAGAGAATGACAAACAATCTTTTAGTAGCGTGTATAGGCGGTTATACGCGGGATGTAGTATTCGGTGGCACCTCTGCTAGTCATGCTGGACTGTTTGCGGAACACACTGCAAGAGTTAAAACGTTTTATATTTTCGCGTATGTCATTGGCTAAGTTTTGTTCATGGTTAAATTGTTTTATGGAAAAATAACGGATATACAAAAGCAACATTACACACTCAGTGGATTTCCCATTTATTTCTCATCAAAGGTGTTTCTTGTCTTATCAAGTTTATTATTTGTTTTAGATCTTTATATGAAAGGATTAATTAGTGTTTGACAAAGAAGCGCTTGGTGCAGATGTAACCTGACACCAGTACTCGCTCGCACTGCAAAGCTTAATAAACAGATCCTATCTGGTCATATCCTAACATATTTGACTGTGTTTACAGACTTTTTACAGAGTGTGCGTTCCCGCGCTGGTAAAAAAAAATTAAAAAAAATTATATGCAGTGTTTTATCTGCTTACTATAAACCGCCCTGTAATAATTTAATTTATTGCTGCTTGTTATATTTATTCATGCAGAATAAAATATCATAAATATCATAATAAACTAAATAATAAAATGGCACACCACATGATGTTAGATTTCCAACTTGGATATTCCTCCAAAATATTGCACTCCACTTTTGCACAGATGCAGAGGCCTGTCGTCACACAAACATTCCAAAAGCAAAAAGATGCACAAACTTGGTACCATACCTTGACTTTTATTAAAAATGATCACTCTGTGAAGCAAAGGTTCTGCATTACATGATGATAACACTTTTTTAACAAACATTTGCAAAAACACATGTTCCAATCATGCTACATTGTACCCTTTCTATAAGTACCTGTAACACAAATGCGAGCATTGCAGCATCATTTATAATATGGATGCTCTGACATGTCTTTAATAACAGTCTAACACCCGCTAGGTTAACAGGATCACTACAATTTATTTTCTTATAATATTATGACCGTTATGCAATGAAATGCCATTATGATCAAACATCAAATATATCAAGTAGAAATATCCCACATCCAAGTTTCATGTAACACAACATAATGACAAGACTTTCATTCTGATAACAGTTACATCATGGCAACCAAAAAAAAATAATACAATTCCTGCATTCATCACCAAAAAAAAATTAAAAAAAAATATCACATTTATGTTAATTTGTCCCTCACACTCTCATTTTCATCCTGTCAAAAACCAAATATGGGACAACTGTGAATAAGGTCCATGTGTGCTTGGCCCACAATGATTGCCACTTGCGGCTATATTTCATACTTTGTATTACACAAAACTAAACAATACTGTCATTATGTTCATACTGTATAGGCAGAGGAGAACAGGCTCCCCCAGCTGAAACTTGTTTTTGAAAGCTGAATTTTTTTATTTATTTTTTGGTCAACTAACTGACATCTTATAGAGTTTTTGTTCCTTGTCACAGTCATCTTCGGCTTGCTCACTCAGGGCTTAAAGAAAAAAACATTAAAAACACTATACAAAAAAATAAATATAGTATATTTTGTGAAAAGCACTATACAAAAAAATGTGACTTGACTTTACCTACAGATTACTTCTAAGATCCATCAGGTATACTCATGGTTATCATAGGGATATTGGCTGGTTCATTGGTCCGCTGGGTTAAACAGCATTCTCACCACAATAGGGCTGGGAATTTTCACAGACCTTCCGATTCGATAATTGTGATATTGAGATTCTGTAAGTACTGCGATTTGATATAAAAACTTCTTAAAAAGATAAAAAAAAATTATTACCTCCTCAAGCACAAAGATCTAGAGCACACAAACTCCCAGAATGTTAGCAGTGATATCCACACACACATATTGGGCTAGCAATACCCAACTCTGTTCTGTCCATCATGAACACAATAAACATTTCAAGTCTACTGACTTGAAGCAAAGTAATTGAGAAACAAGAAGGAATTTATTATTTACATTGACATTTAAAATTATAATAGGCAAAAGGAATTTTCTAAAGGTGACTCTTCACTCCATTGGGCTCAATGTATTCTGCAAATTTGGCAAGGTCAATGGCTTATCAGTTCATCAGTGCAAGAGCAGCAGCAAAAATCATGAGTCCGCCTCAGCGACTGCCAGTGAAAACCATTTTGTCAGAGGACAAATAACTGATACACCGACCACGTTTACATTTAAGAAAACTGTTTATTCCAGGGTTTTTGCAGAAAGTGGCATTCTGAAACATCATGTAAACGAGAACGCCGATTTCCTTGCGCCTCTTAAGGAATTAAGAGAAAGCGGTTTAACACACCAAGGTTTTTTCCAGAGAACGCAGCTTATGTGACAATGTAAAGACAAAAGCGGCATTCTTACATGTTTTTGAAGAGTGTAGATGTGCATGAACCGACCGGATAACAAACGTCATAGGATGGAGCCCATTCAGCCCAACAACAATTCAACACAGTGAAAATAATTCAACATTTCTGGGACTAGTCAGTGGCAAAAGCACATACACTATAAACTATACCCATTTATACAACCCAATGTAAAATATCAACGGTCCTCCCGTTCACATATATGCGCTCGTACAACGGGGGAAACCCAGAGTTTTACGAAAGAGGTCGCAATGGAAAGTTAAAGAAAAACAACTCTCAAATATTTTGAATAAAGCGAAGCAACAGAGAATAAAATAGCAAAGGGTTCCTCGGATCCCATGTTTGTTATTTACACAAGCGTCGCAGGGAAAATACCCAAAATGACATAAATACAAAACTTTTTGCATTGTTTTACGTTTAATATCACTAAACAGCGTGGCAATAATAGTTCAGTCCTACCTTTGATGAAAGCTTTGCAATTGTCAGATGATTTTATTTTTTTCAACATGAAAAAAGCAACATTGTCATTTTTTGTGAGGTTCTTACTTGAGTTATGATGTTTCCAGCCACACTGAATACACATCCAGAACATGGTGTTCAACGAAATTACTGACCAAAAAATGTTTGAGAGGTTGTTTGATTCCATTAACAAAGAAGGGATCACAATAATTTTAACAATTTTAATTCAAACACTGTTGACGAAATTATGACACTAAAATTTTACCAACATCACAAATGGACACCAACCTCTTTGTCTGAATGGTTCTGAAACACAGATGTCTTCACTATCCTCTTTAAACTCTTTTTTAATAAACTCCATCTTTTCGGGGGTATGTGCAGTCAAAGGTACTTCCAGGGGGTAGTTGGTGTTGGTTTTGCTTTGTTAAACCTATAAAAGAGAAATGAAAACTTAAAAATTAGAGCCCTACATATATTAAAAGTCATAATCATGATTAATCACGTGATTTTTTCAAGGTAATGCATTAAGTTTATCTTTAATATGAAGACACAGGTCAGTTGTCCGGTGCTGAAGTGCTCTTTACTAACAACACACATTCTTTCTCCGCCCATCACATCTAATCCAATCAACACAGCTGATCAAATTAATGCAGCATTAATGTAACAAATTCTTTATTTCTCAAATTCCATAAAAATACACCTAAAAATAAAAATCTGCAACAATAAAATGATTTAACAACATTACCCACACTTCATGCACTATTATCTAGATGTTTTGTCCTTTCATGTTTTTCAAATATTTATTCGTGTTCCAAGTTAAAAGACAAAATTCAAATTCAAATTAAATCTGTGATACCCACTTGAATCTGACTGATTTGGTAAAACAGACAGATTTGGTATAACAGACACTGTCAAATACATTGGAAAGTAGGGCTGAAACGACGTTATCGACAATAAAAAATCTACGACAAAAATGTTCACTGTCGAATAGTCGTTTGATCTCATTTAACGTAACATGATCACATGAAACTCTAATGATGATGTGCAAGAGCAGTTCACGCCTGACTGATAGGAAGAATTACACAGATCACAGTCCAGATGAACTCTAAACTTTCCAAACAGCTTCAGGTGATGTACATCACAAAGTTTGAGGGAATTATACAAAAATACAAAATAAGTAAATACAGAAGCACTCTCATTGTGGAATAAGCGGAGCCGGAGCTCTTTAAAGGAAACACCTCGGCGTTACATCTTAAATGCAGTTATATTTAATGCGTTATAGCTTTATTAAAGTTCAAATAATACAGAAGCAGATCATGTAAATAACTACAAACTCTGAAACTGTCATTTCTCAGTGTGGTCAGCGCCTCTTCTATGAGCTGTGCAAATGTCCTGATCAGAGGGGGAGGGATTGAAACTGCACCCGGCTGATGTACGCTCTGTCACGGGGATGCTCATCCCTCGAGCGTGCACGCTTAATGCAGCTAGATTATAACGTGATGGCACGCAACTTATTGTATCATAATATATGTCACTGTGCATTTCTTATCGTGAAGAAAATTGTCAATATGCAGCTTTATTAATGAGAGAGTTTGTTTTTTTGTGAGTTAAAGATGGATTCAAATGAACAGAAAGGTAAGAGAGGGTAGTCTTCGCCACATTATACACTGCAACAAAATACATTTTTGATTTGTTTTTGTTTTAATAAAAAGTATTTCTTTCTGTTTAATTCAGTGAATGTCATTTAGAGGTATTTTTAAAAGATGATTTTGTCCTCTTTGTTGTTAGAAAGCACATTTAATCAAATCAAATCAAAATCAAATCAAATCACTTTATTATCACACAGCCATATACACAAGTGCAATGGTGTGTGAAATTCTTGGGTGCAGTTCCGATCAACACAGCAGTCATGACAGTGATGAGACATATACCAATTACAATAACATCAAATTAACACAGCACAATTTAAACATCTGATATACACGACAACCTTTTAAGTCAGGGCACAAGCTAATGAGCTAATGATTAATCGTTGCAATAATCGCAGAATAGTCGAATAATCTTTCTAATAGTCGTTAATCTAATTAATCGATTAATCTAACTGATTATTCAGTTGCTGCTCACTGAACTGTATAGCCACATGCATACAACCCAATGATAACCATGTAACATTTTTGTGTTCCACGTTGGTGATTCTGCATCCCTTTTGGTTGCATATTTTTATTGGTTGCATATTTTATTTTAGGGTTTCTATCATGAACAGAAAGTTCCATGGAGCAATAGAAGTGCAATGTGCACCTGTATGCAGAGGAACGCTGTCAGAACGGCACCGCTCTTGATTACGCCTTGACCTTGATTGACCTGGCTGTGTGGCATGGAGCACTGTCCGGCTGGAAAAAGCTATCCTCAGAGTTGGGGAACTTTGTCAGAGCAAAAGGAAGCAAGTGATCTTCCCGGATAACCTTGTACATGGCTTGATTCATGCGTCATTCATAAAGACGAATCTGCCTGATTTCAGCCTTGCTGAAGCACCCTCAGATCATCACAGATCCTGCACCTGGTCATCTAATGGTTAGGCGGAGATCTTGAGAGGCCTTCAAGCCACAGTGTCTCGCACCCGCTGTGAAATTTGGTGGAGGATCGGTGATGATCTGGGGGTGCTCAAATATGCAGATATTCAAGTAAATTATATAAAGCAATGACTTCAACACAGTTGATGGTTTTTAAAATCAGAAATTTCTATTGACAGACATTAAAAATTGAATAAGCATTCAAGTAAACATTCAATTAACCTCAACTAGGCTAACATTAGATTCATTTCTTATCACAGTTTAGCAGAGACATCTCTGTTTCTCTTCAATTGTGGTTAATAAAGAAACAACAACTCTGTTAAACTTTCACATCATGTTCTTTTTGATTATACGAGTCAATTAGAAGTTATTATACAGCTATAAGAAATAACCAAGCAGGAACCATTAGGGGAACGTTCTGTGTTTGCTGGGCACCCCACCACAGCATCAAATTAAATGTAAACCAAATTCACCCCTGAACAGTAGGCACTGGAACAAATTTATTCAGGTTTCATTGTGTTCCTTGCATGTTTTTGATGAATCAGACATACATCATCTGTTGCATATATCTACCTCTGTGTATCTTCATTGTTATACACATGTATTTTTCAATAACTGTGATCCAAAAGAACTATCGAACCAAACTGCTTTTTTATCACCAGGACAGTATGATAATGTACAGTGTAGGGTTAGGGTTATAAAAGCATTACAACTAGCATTAAAACTATTAACATTGAGTAAATCAACACAGAAATACACCTCAGTCCTGTGTCTTTATATGCATTATTTTACCAGGAGTTATTCAGTGTAGTTCAAATGAAATGCTGAATATGTCATACAATTAATAACGCCAGCTCAGGATAATTAAACATTAAATAGTGTTCAGCATAAATAATTGAAAAGCATGTATTAGTGCATATCTTTTGTAATACATGCACAAATATTAGAAGAACACAGTTCTCACTGGATCTGCTTTAGTTTGGAATCGTTTCATTGTTAACATGCGCAGATTTCAGTCAATCCCATTAAACTCAATCCGAATGAAGATTCCAGAAGTATCTGAATATTTATATGTACCCTGAACAGTACATGCAATCCGAACGGAATGTGCACGTAGACGATTTTTAAAACGTTTGAAATGTTTCTTCACCTTATAAAACACTTACCTTGCCAGAAAGAAATCACAGCAGACTTTTGAGCATTTATGACGTCACAACATAACCGTCTTCTTCTTTATTTTTGGGAGATTCGCATTTCACGTGCATATCGCCACCATGGGGCGAAACCATGTTCTCATTTGATAAAACCTCTATGATTTCATTTGATTAGACAGTTTATATATATATATATATATATATATATACAGGTGCATCTCAATAAATTAGAATGTCGTGGAAAAGTTCATTTATTTCAGTAATTCAACTCAAATTGTGAAACTCGTGTATTAAATAAATTCAATGCACACAGACTGAAGTAGTTTAAGTCTTTGGTTCTTTTAATTGTGATGATTTTGGCTCACATTTAACAAAAACCCACCAATTCACTATCTCAAAAAATTAGAATATGGTGACATGCCAATCAGCTAATCAACTCAAAACACCTCTAAAGGTTTCCTGAGCCTTCAAAATGGTCTCTCAGTTTGGTTCACTAGGCTACACAATCATGGGGAAGACTGCTGATCTGACGGTTGTCCAGAAGACAATCATTGACACCCTTCACAAGGAGGGTAAGCCACAAACATTCATTGCCAAAGAAGCTGGCTGTTCACAGAGTGCTGTATCCAAGCATGTTAACAGAAAGTTGAGTGGAAGGAAAAAGTGTGGAAGAAAAAGATGCACAACCAACCAAGAGAACCGCAGCCTTATGATTGTCAAGCAAAATCGATTCAAGAATTTGGGTGAACTTCACAAGGAATGGACTGAGGCTGGGGTCAAGGCATCAAGAGCCACCACATACAGACATGTCAAGGAATTTGGCTACAGTTGTCATATTCCTCTTGTTAAGCCACTCCTGAACCACAGACAACATCAGAGGCGTCTTACCTGGGCTAAGGAGAAGAAGAACTGGACTGTTGCCCAGTGGTCCAAAGTCCTCTTTTCAGATGAGAGCAAGTTTTGTATTTCATTTGGAAACCAAGGTCCTAGAGTCTGGAGGAAGGGTGGAGAAGCTCATAGCCCAAGTTGCTTGAAGTCCAGTGTTAAGTTTCCACAGTCTGTGATGATTTGGGGTGCAATGTCATCTGCTGGTGTTGGTCCATTGTGTTTTTTGAAAACCAAAGTCACTGCACCCGTTTACCAAGTAATTGTGGAGCACTTCATGCTTCCTTCTGCTGACCAGCTTTTTAAAGATGCTGATTTCATTTTCCAGCTGGATTTGGCACCTGCCCACACTGCCAAAAGCACCAAAAGTTGGTTAAATGACCATGGTGTTGGTGTGCTTGACTGGCCAGCAAACTCACCAGACCTGAACCCCATAGAGAATCTATGGGGTATTGTCAAGAGGAAAATGAGAAACAAGAGACCAAAAAATGCAGATGAGCTGAAGGCCACTGTCAAAGAAACCTGGGCTTCCATACCACCTCAGCAGTGCCACAAACTGATCACCTCCATGCCACGCCGAATTGAGGCAGTAATTAAAGCAAAAGGAGCCCCTACCAAGTATTGAGTACATATACAGTAAATGAACATACTTTCTACAAGGCCAACAATTCACTAAAAATGTTTTTTTTATTGGTCTTATGATGTATTCTAATTTTTTGAGATAGTGAATTGGTGGGTTTTTGTTAAATGTGAGCCAAAATCATCACAATTAAAAGAACCAAAGACTTAAACTACTTCAGTCTGTATGCACTGAATTTATTTAATACACGAGTTTCACAATTTGAGTTGAATTACTAAAATAAATGAACTTTTCCACGACATTCTAATTTATTGAGATGCACCTGTATATATATATATATATATATATATATATATATATATATAATGTAATTAAACTTTAAAAACCAGAATTCAGGGATAATTCAACAGAAAACATGGAATTTGGGAAAAAAATAAAACAATTTGGAAAACAATAAAACGGATTTCATAGGGGGCTAGAGCTGTTATGAACCACCAAAACAAATGCATAAACACCATCTTTTTGGCCAGATTTTTTTTCTAAATTACATCACAACCGTTCGTTCTTCGATTTCGTAGGAAGTATATCGTAGCCTTAAGTGGTGCAATGTACCTTTAAGCTTGTCTGCCCTCTGCCTATCACAAATAAGAACTACTTAAGGTTGCAATACAACCTTGGAATAACAGTCTTTCACTTAAATAAAACAATGTCTCCCAAGGGAAACATATAGAAGGAGAAAAGCAGAGGACCTATTACTGAGCTTTGCGGTACTCCATACTTAGCTTGTGCTTGATCTGAAAATTCTTTGCTTACACAAAGTGGTAGCAATCAGATAAACTGGACGTAAACCATGCTAACACCGGTCCACAGATGCAAACATAAGTCTCAAGCCTATCCAAGAAAATGTCGTGGTTCAAGTGCTTTGGATCAAAACTAAGTGCTAGCATATTCTTAAAATGTTGATAAGACCTATCAATAAAAATGGCCACCGACAGTCAAAGTTCTATACTCATTAACTGAAAGAGATAGTTCAGCCAAAAATTATAATTGTCTCATAATTTACTCACCCTCGTATGACTTTCTTTCTTCTAAGGAACACAAAGAGATTTATGAGGTGGATGTAGGATGTATAGCTATAAAGCTGCTTTGAAACGATATGTGTTGTGGAAGGTGCTATACAAATAAAAATGACTTGACTTGTATGATGGGTTAATGTCCATTCAATGTAAGTCAGTCGGGAGCTAAAAAAATCTTTAAACTCCAAAAAGGATTTAAAGGCAATGTAAAAGTAATCCAGTGATTTAATCCATGTCCTCTGAAGCGAAACGATCACTTTGGGTGTGAAACAGACCAAAATATAAGTCCTTAATCACTATAAATTTTGAATCCTTCAGCGCCACCACATCTTATGGTCAATGGTTTCTTCTTCTTCTTCTTCTTTAAGTTTTATGGCGGGTTGCGAACCAACTTAATAGGTGCATACTGCCACCATCTGTGATGGAGTGTGAAGATAATGAAATCTATATTTCTCCCTATTCTCTATATCCTATATTTTAATCCACTGCTCCTAATAAATCTCATTATTGCATTCGTTTCCCCGCATTTGGACCATCATTTAAGATATTGCTTATTATGAATTCTTGATTTCCTAAGGTTTGTAATTCTTCCTTAAGTATCCTCCTTTCTTTTTCATATGCAGGACATACCATCAACACATGCTCTACTGTCTCCTCTACTGCACAAACCTCACATAAACCTGTATTATGTTTCCCTATGATGTGTAATGTATAGTTATTTGAATGTCCTGTTCTTAGATGTGTGAATTTAACTTGTTCCAATCTACTTATGTTATGAATGATTATACTTTTTTTAATGCTCCTTTGTACCTTATGATATTGTCTTCCTGTCTGACATGAATCCCATTAAGTCTGCCATTTCCTATTGCATGCTTCCAATACCAAATATTTCCCTTCTGATCTGCTAAGTTAAATATTTATACTTGGTTCATCCATCCTTAATGATTCTTTAGCCATTTTGTCTGCTTCTTCATTGCCTTGAATTCCCACATGTGCTGGTATTAATCCAGTATACCATAGCTAGTTTCTCTCTTCTTATATACAGTGGCATTTTTGATGTTTCCACCGGTAATGCTGCAGTTAGTGTAGTTTTAACTGATCCTAAAATGAGTCTTAATGCTTTAGCTTGCATGATATATAGTTTCTTTAGCATATTTGCAGATGCAGATTCATATACAATACAAATATAGTCTAGTACTGATTGCATAAGTCCAACATATATACCCCTTAATGATTGTTTGTCTGCATCCCAGTCTTGTCCTGCAACCCCTCTCATTAAATTTAATACTTTACCACATTTCTTTATAATATAATCTATATGATCTTTCCAAGTTAACTTTTCATCAAACCACATTCACAGATATTTAAACTTAGATACTTTTTCTAACGATGTCCCATATAATTTAAGTTGTTTGTTCTCTTTAATTTTCTTCTTTGTAAATATCTGATAACATGTTTTGGATATTGAAAACTTGAACCCCCATTTTAGACACCATTTTTCAACTATCCCTATTGCTTCTTGAATTCTCTCCATATTAAAGGATATATTCCTCCCTCTTTTCCATATTATTCCATCATCCGCATATAAAGCCGTGTTAATTCCTGATGACACTCCTTCAAATATATCATTAATCATAATATTAAATAATATAGGGCTTATCAAACTTCCCTAAGGTGTTCCGTTCTCCACTCTTACAGTTTGAGACAATTCATCACTTACTCGAACTTGGATTGTTCTTTCAAATAAAAAACTTAAAATCCAATTATAGATTCTTCCCTCTATTCCAATTTTCTTTCATTTTAATTAATAAACCTTCTTTCCACATCATGTCGTGTGCCTTCTCAATATCAAACTGCCACTAACCCCTCTTTCATTGCTATTGCTTTCTTAACATCTGTTTCCAATTTTATTAGTGCATCCAATGTTGATCTACCTTTTCTAAAACCATTTTGATAAGGCGCTGATAATCTCTTACTCTCCAACACATAATACAGCCTATTTACAAACATTTTCTCCATCAATTTACATAGGTTAGACGTAAGTGTTATTGGTCTATAATACCCAGCTATTGATACATCTTTCCCCAGCTTAGCTATTGGAATTATTATGGCATGTTTCCATGATCTTGGCAGCCTCCCTTCTAATCAAATCAAATCACTTTTATTGTCACACAACCATATACACAAGTGAAATAGTGTGTGAAATTCTTGGGTGCAGTTCTGAGCAACATAGCAGTCATGACAGTGATGAGACATATACCAATTTACAATAAACTTCAGATTTACACAACCCAATTTAAAATCTAATATACACATAATTACACACAACACAATACACAAATAATAACATACAATGTACAGTATACAATACACACAATATAGAATACACATTATACAATAAAAAATAGTATATATAGTATATATAAAATGTACAGTAGGTTGTATTGTACTGTATTGACATTCAGGCTGTCAGCTGATAGTCAGTTGCCAGTGTGTTGTTAAGAGAGAGTATAATTTATGACAGTCCAGTGTGAGTTATAAGAGTAATAAAGTGCAGTGCTGATGTATATTGATCGTGAGAGATCAAGAGTTCAAAAGTCTGATTGTGTGGGGGAAGAAGCTGTCATGAAGTCGCTGGTGCAGATCCTGATGCTGCGATACCGCCTGCCTGATGGTAGCAGTGAGAACAGCCCATGGCTCGGGTGGCTGGAGTCTCTGATGATCCTCCAAGCTTTTTTCAAACACCGCCTGGTATATATGTCCTGGAGGGAAGGAAGCTCACCTCCGATGATGTGTCTTGCAGTTCGCACCACTCTTTGCAGGGCTTTGCGGTTGTGGACGGTGCTATTGCCATACCAGGTGGAGATGCAGCCAGTCAAGATGCTCTCTACAGTGCTGGTGTAGAACCGTGTGAGGATGTGGCGGTTCATTCCAAACTTCCTCAACCATCTCAGGAAGAAGAGGCACTGATGAGCCTTCTTCACAACGGCCTCAGTATGGACAGACCATGTGAGTTCCTCAGTGATGTGGACACCGAGGAACTTGAAGCTGCTGACTCTCTCCACTGGTGCTCCATTGATGGTGATGGGGCTGTGTTCACTTTCTCTTCTCCTGAAGTCCACCACAAGCTCCTTTGTCTTGCTGATGTTGAGGGAGAGGTTGTGCTTCTGACACCAGTTTGTCAGAAAGTGTACCCCCTCTCTGTAGGCTGTTTCATCATTGTCAGTGAACAGACCTACCACCGTTGTATCATCAGCAAACTTAATGATGGCATTGGAGCTATGTGTTGCCACACAGTCATATGTGTACAGGGAATATAGAAGTGGGCTGAGAATACAGCCCTGTGGGGCTCCAGTGTTGAGGGTCAGTGATGAGGAGATGTTACTGCCCATTCTAACTACCTGGCGTCTGCTTCACAGGAAGTCCAGGATCCAGCTGCACAGCGAGCTGTTTAAGCCCAGAGCCCAGAGTTTCTCATCAAGCTTGGAGGGCACTATGGTGTTAAATGCTGAGCTGTAGTCTACAAACAGCATTCTCACATAAGTGTTCCTTTTTTCCAGGTGGGAGAGAGCAGTGTGTAGTGTAGATGCAATAGCATCATCAGTGGAGCAGTTGTTGTGGTAAGCAAACTGCAATGGGTCCTGATGATGGGGGTCAGAGCAACAGGACGCCAATCATTTAAGCAAGTGATTTTGGATTGTTTTGGTACAGGCACAATGGTGGACATTTTGAAGCATGTGGGGACCACAGACAAGGAGAGGGAAAGGTTGAAAATGTCCATAAAAACACCAGCCAGTTGGTTCGTGCACTCTATGATGACACGGCCCGGAATGCCATCTGGACCTGCGGCTTTACAGATATTCACCCATCGGAAGGATCGGGTTACATCCGCTACAGAGACGGAGAGTGAACTAACCTCTGTAGCTTCGGCCGCGAGAGCTCTCTCCGTGAGGGCGGTGTTATTTCCCTCGAAACGAGCATAAAAAGTATTTAGCTCAACCAGGAGAGAGGTAGCGGTGTTCACGGTAGAGTTTTTATTCCCTTTAAAGTCCATGATGATATTAATTCCCTGCCACATGCTTCTAGAGTTGGTGGTGTTAAACTGTCCTTCAATCTTGTTCCTGTACTGGCGTTTTGCTGCTCTGATAGTTTTGCGGAGGGCATAACTGGCTTGTTTATGCTCCTCCGCGTTCCCGGAATTAAAAGCAAAGGTCCTCGCATTAAGTGCCGTGTGAACATCGCTATTAATCTAAGGTTTCTGGTTGGGGTAGATCCATATTGTTTTGGTCGGAACAACATCCTCTATGCACTTTCTGATGAAACATGTTACACCATCAGCATAAAGCTCTATGTCGTCATCAGAGGCGGACTGGAACACCTCCCAGTCCATGTGATCAAAAAGTCTTGTAGCATAGAGTCTGACTGGTCCGACCAGCACTGGATCGTTCTGAGGGTGGGTGCTTCCTGTTTCAGTTTCTGCCTGTAAGCAGGCAGAAGAAGAATGGAAGAGTGGTCCGATTTGCCAGATGGTGGGCGGGGGAGGGATTTGTAGCCATCCCGGAAGGGAGAGCAGCAATGGTCCAAAACCCGGTCCCCTTGTGTGTTGAAACTGATATGTTGGTGGTATTTTGGTGCGATTGATTTGAGATTGGCTTTGTTAAAGTCCCCGGTCACAATGAACGCGGCCTCAGGGTGAGCGGTTTCCTGCTTGCTTATACTCCTTGTTCCTTGAGTGCCCGGTCTGTGTTGGCTTGTGGCAGGATGTACACAGCTGTGATAATGACCACTGTGAATTCCCTCGGTAGCCAGAATGGTCGACACAGAGGCATGAGAAATTCCAGATCAGGAGAGCATAAAGACTTAATAGAATGTACGTTCTTCTGATCACACCAGGATTTGTTCATCATAAAACAAACACCTCCACCTCTGCTTTTACCTGAGAGGTCTTTCGCTCTGTCTGCTCGGTGCACGGAGAACCCCGCGGGTTTGATGGCTGAGTCTGGAATCTCTGCAGACATCCAAGTTTCTGTTAGGCAGATAATGCAGCAGTCCCTCATCTCTCATTGGAAAGAGATCCACCCTCTCAGCTCGCAGAGCTTGTTGTCCAGAGACTGAACATTTGCCGGTAGAATACTGGGTAGCGGGGGTCAATTTGAGCGACGTCTTACTCTGATGAGAACGCCGGCTCTATTTCCCCTTTTCCTTCTGCTGCCGTGTTTGTAAACAGCAGGGTCGGCATTGAGGAATTTGAAGTCCGGTTTACGGTGTGTAATTGCAGAACCAATGTCCAAAAGTGTTTGTCTGTCATAGGCAATAAGGCAGACAACATCCAAGACCAAAAAACATATGAATTGTAAACAAAACAAACAAAAAACTACAATGTTGTGTCAGAGCTCACAGTGCAGCAGCCATACTCGGTGCCATTTTGAATCTACCCATATCTTCTTAAATAAGTCCAGTATTGCTTTAAGTATTATGTTGTCTACATATTTTTGCATAATATAACATACCAGATCTTTTCCTGGTGCTGTTTTTTTAATTTGATATAATAAGTTCCCATATTTCAAATGCAACGTCTATTGCTCCTCTCCCATCAGGTTTTTTATTATACATATATTGATGTTGCTGCAAAATTTCTTATCTTTTCCTTCTATAATTCTCATCGAGATTTTCTTTAATATGTGCCTTCTGAAATGTTTTAACTAGTAGTTCTGCCTTGTCTTTTTCTGTAATAGCTATTCTTCCTTCTCCTGTTAATACCGGTATATATCTGGTTTTATATATCCCAATCATTTTCTTTAACATACCCCATACCTCACCCAATCCTGTTTCTTTACATATAGAAGAACAATAACCTTGCCAGTATCTCTTTTTTGCCTGTTTAATTTTCCTCCTTGCCTGTGCTCTTTCCCTCTGACATTCTTGTACTGTTTCTGGTGTCAGTGTTCTTTTTAATATTCTAAATGCCTTATTTCTTCTTTTAATTGCATTGGAACAATCATTATTCCACCATGGAACAATTTTCTCCCTTCCTTTTCCTTTCCCTGTAGGGACTGATTGTTCTGCTGCTCTGATTAATATTGAGCTTAATTTCTCTGTACACTCATCAGTGTCATCTTCCATACTGTAATTCATCAATTCTGTCTTACATATTCTATCATATTTCCCCCAGTCTGCTTTCTCAAATGTCCATCTTTGTTGTTTTGCTACTACACTCCTTTGCTTTTCTAATACTATTGTGCAGGTTACTGGATAATGATCACTCCCAATTGTTGATTGATCTAGTATTTCCAATTGATATTTTACTGCTATTATTGCTGATACTATTGTTAGATCTATATATGATTTAGCTGAATCTCTGATATTGAACCTTGTTCCACTCCCATCATTTAAGCAGATTGTGACACTGCTTCACAGGCAGAAGGGAAGAAGAACACAGGGAAGCGGGGTTTCCAGGTTCAGGTAAGAGTTTTAATCAGCCAATTCAGTGCTTTACAATTTCACAAACTCATCAGCTTCACAGGCACGTAGTCACTTATACACATCAACTTCACAAACACAATAGATTAAGCACAACAGCTTCTGTAGCACCGTGGCCTTCCTTGTGCCAGACTCTCTCACTGCTGCTGGTTGTGTGGCTGTTTATATGCCACTCTCCCCATGCTCACTGGAATTAGAGACAGGTGTTAAACATAATCTAGCTCAGGTGCAAGCGCCCTTACCGCTTTCTCTCTCTCCGGACGGACGCTTGACCATGCCCCCACTGCCACATATCCCCACCGCCCGACTCAGGCTGGGGAGTCATCCGGCCTGCCTACCACTACCCCCCCATTTCTGGAGAGGAAGTCGGCAACAGCCATCTGCGCTCCCGGTCTGTGGACCACCTTGAACTTAAAGGCTGAAGAGCCAGATACCAACGGGTGATCCGCACGTTGGTATCTTTCATGCGGTGGAGCCACTGGAGTGGGGCGTGATCCGAGCAGAAGGTGAAGGCCCGCCCCAACAGGTATTACCGGAGAGTGAGGACCACCCATTTGATGGCGAGAAACTCCTTTTCCACGGTGCTGTACTTAGTCTCCCTCAGTGAGAGCTTACGGCTAATGTACAGCACTGGGCGCTCCTCCCCCTCCGCCACCTGTGAGAGTATGGCCCCCAGCCCTCTGTCTGAAGCGTCCGTCTGCAAGACAAAAGGGAGAGAGAAATCAGGTGAATGTAAAAGCGGCCCCCCGCAAAGCTTTCACTTGCATAAACGCCTGTTGACACTGCTCCGTCCACTGGACCGGGTCTGGAGCTCCCTTTTTAGTGACATCAGTCAGCGGCCTGGTGGTGTCCGAATAATTAGGCACAAATCTCCTATAATAGCCAGCCAGCCCCAGGAACTGTCTCACCCCCTTTTTGGTCTTGGGCCTCGGGCAGGCCGCAATCGCCGCAGTCTTGTCAATTTGGGGACGCACCTGCCCGTGGCTCAAGTGGAACCCCAGATACCGTACCTCCACCCGCTCAATCGCACACTTCTTGGGGTTTGCCGTGAGTCCGGCCCGTCGCAGCGATCTCAGAACCGCCCTCAGATGTTGCATGTGCCACTGCCAATCATTACTGTAAATGATGTCATCCAAGTATGCAGCGGCGTAACACCGTGTTGACTTTTCTATAATCCACACAGAAATGTACAGATCTGTCACTCTTAGGAACAAGAACAACCAGGCTGGACTAATCGCTGTGGGATTCATCTATTACCCCCATATCGAGCATTGCATCCAATTCATCCCGGACAATTTTGTTTTGTGCTCGGCAATCAGTAGGGATGGCTACATACCACCACCCCCAGCTCGGTCTCGATGTGGTGTTGGATGAGGTTTGTGTGACCCGGTAGAGGGGAATATATATCTGCGAATTCTTGTTGAAGTTTGGCAACCTCTGCGTGTTGGTACGGTAAGAGGTGTTCTCCGCAAGTGACTAGGGTGAAATTATTGTGTTTTGTGTTCACCTCCGGCCCGAGCTCCGCCCTCTCTGGAACTACCATAGCCAGTGTCACAGCGTCCATAATTTCAGGAGGTTAAGGTGATAAATTTGACATGTGCCCCCTCTATCGGTTCGCTTTAACTCATAATCGAGATCCCCCACTCGTCGTGTGACCTCAAAGGGTCCTTGAGTAATTTGGAGCTCGATGTGGGGAGTAATATGAGTACTTTATCTCCCGGTGCAAATTCCCGCTGCCGAGTTCCCCTGTCATACAGCCGGCCCTGTCGTTCTTGAGCTTGGAACAAATTCTCCTGTGTTAGTTGCCCCAAGGTGTGGAGTTTTGCTCTAAGATCAAGAACATGTTGAATTTCATTCTTACTGTTTCAAGGTCCCTCCTCCCAAGCTTCGCGTATGACATCAAGCATGCCGCGTGGGTGCCACCCATATAGCAGCTTGAATGGGGAAAATCCCGTGGAGGCTTGCGGGACCTCTCGTACTGTGAATAACAGGGGATCAAGCCATTTGTCTCAATTTCTAGAGTCCTCGTGCACAAACTTACGAATCATATTTTTAAGGGTTTTATTAAATCGCTCCACCAGGCCATCTGTTTGTGAATGGTAAATTCTGGTGCGAATTGACTTAATGCCCAATCATTCGTAAAGCTCGTGTAGTGTTCATGACATAAAGGTTGTGCTCTGATCGATGAGGATTTCTTTTGGAATCCCTACCTGGGAGATTAGTTTGAAGAGTGCCTCCGCAACACTACATGATGAGATGCATAGTCCACTACGATAAATACAAAATTATGTCCTCATGCTGACCGCTCTAATGGCCCGACGAGGTCCATTACAATTCTTTCGAAGGGGACCTCGATTAGCGGAGGAGGGCGCAATGGCACTTTTGGGGTGGCCGGTGGATTAACCAGCTGACATTCGCGGCTTGCCGCACACCACCTGCAGACATTGCCACAAATGCCCGGCCAATAAAAACGGGCTATTAAGTGGTTCAGTGTTTTTATCTCCCCTAGGTGACCGCCATTTCCCGACGGCTCCGCGGTATTAAGAGCTGTGTTGTATCTTCCTTTGTTTGAGCGTCCTGCGTCACTCTATACAACCACTCATTTATAATCGCAAAATAGGGGTATGAAAGGGTGATGTCCAGCTGGAGTCGTTGACCATCGATGACTCTCACTTGGTCGAAGGCGTGTTTGAGGGTTTCGTCTCGCGACTGCTCCAAAGGGAAATCCCCCTCAGGGAATTCCCTGAGAAGGGGAGGGGCCACAGCCTCTCCCCCTCTCTCGTCATTATGACGTGGAGCTGTCGAGGACAGCCCCGGCTCTGCCTCCCCTCCCAGAGTATCGCACATTGCACATCTCCCTAACTTCATACAGGACCCATCCGCACAAATTCCCTTTAATAAAACTCTAAAATCAAGCCAATCAGTCCCCAAAATCAGTGGATGGGTGAGGCGGGAACTAACCGCAGCCTCCACTCTATGCTTTTTCCCCTGGAATTTAATCGCCAGGGTCACCACCGGATACTTGTGAATATCCCCGTGCACACATTTCACCCTCACCGTTTTAGTTGTGCCCAACACCTCTGGTTGAACCAAGCGTTGGTGGATAGTGGTTTGATTACACCAGGTGTCCACCAATGCTTGGCGAGTACCCCCCTTGACACTTACCGATATCCGGTACGCTCCACCCCGGTCGGATGATGACATGCTTTCCCGGGCAGGCGTCGGCTAGAGTGGAACCCTCCGCTCTTCCCTGAACCCTCGTGGCTCGAGGATTGGTTCCTGGGCTCGCGGCGCCGCTCAAAGCCACGCCCCGCCCCCATTCCTTTCTTCCCGGAAGTGCATGAAGAGCTGACAAGGTCGTGGGAGGCACTTTTTTACTGCCCGGTCCCGATCTTTTCAGCTTCCCCGTCCTCACTACCCTCGATGGTGGGGCGGCCAAGGGCCCGGTGGACCGCGAGCGCCTTTATCCACCGTGCCCAAAGCCCCCGTCCAAGGCCTGTAGGTTTACGTCGTCTCTGACGGCCAAGGCCTATGTTGCCGCTGGACAAGCCGCCTCCGCCCTGCACGCCATGGCTCTCCTGCAAGTCCAACAAGGCGCTAAAGGAACTGCACGAGGGAAGTTCCACCCCGGGATTGATGCACGAACTGCGCTCGACGACCGACCTCGCTCTCCGAGGTCTCATTAGTGGTCCAGGAGCGCCACCTATGGCTCAACCTGGTCGAGATGGGTGAGGCCGACAGGACACGGTTCCTTGCTGCCCCCATCTCCCAGGCTGGCCTATTCGGCGACACCATCAAGGACTTTGCCCAGCAGTTCTCGACGGTGGAGCAGTAGATGGAGGCTATCCAGCATATCCTGCCCCGGCACAGCTCAAGATCCCGCACCCTGTCTGCTTGTCGCCAAGGGTGTCCCCCTGTGGTGACTGCACCGGCTCCGCTGCAGCCCGCCCCTTTGGCCCAGCCCCGGCGTGGAGCACACCGCAGGAAGCAGATGCCACCTGTCTCGTGGCTGCCCAGAACCCGTGAAAGGCTTCAAAGCACCCTTGAGACAGGTGACCCAGGGACGACGAAACCAGCTGCTCTGGAGCTGGTAAGCAGACCTCTCCATCTTTTTGTTACCTTTGCATTTAATTGCACTGCATGCCCAAGTGGCTGCAGTACTCAAGAGTTCAGCAAGAGCGGTTAACCTTGTTCCCTGGGTCATGTATCCGGTGTGCACGGCCGTCATCATGACCACCGTCCACCACTCTATTTGGCAGGTTTGGCGCTCCAGCAGTGTTCTCCGGCCCCTGAGTGCCCAGCTGTGGCACAAATCATCCCCGATGTGACAGTCTCCATGGGTCACGGGGACAGGCCTCTTCCTCCCCCATCCCAGGCTGTTCCGGGGGTGGTCACAAGGAGCCAGGTAAGTGCTTCGATATCCCTAGACTCAGCATGGCTACAACATGGTGTGGCACCTCATGCTCCGCCCCACCACGAGGCCCCATCTGCCGGAAGTCCAATGACATTGTCCCTTTGGTCCCCCTTGCGTGGAACTTGGACGCATGGCTTGCACTTTCCAATCCGTCGCGATGGCTTGTCCGGACCGTCTGACTCGGCTACGCAATTCAGTTCGCCAGGCGTCCGCCCAGGTTCAGCGGTGTCCACTTCACCTTGGTGAAGGACGAAAACGCTGCTACCTTGCGCACGGAGATCGCTACCCTCCTATGGAAGGGCGCGATAGAACCTGTCCCTCCGGCCGAGATGAAGAAGGGGTTTTACAGCCCCTACTTCATCATACCGAAAAAAGGCAGTGGGTTGCGGCCAATCTTGGACCAGCGAGTACTGAACCAGGCTTTACACAGACTCCCGTTCAAGATGTGGACGCAAAACCGCATTCTGGCGAGCGTCCACCATCAAGATTGGTTCGTGGCGGTAGACCTGAAGGACGCATACTTCCACGTCTCGATCCTTCCTCGACACAGACCCTTCCTGCGATTTGCATTCGAGGGTCAGGCATATCAGTACAAGGTCCTCCCTTTCGGCCTGTACCTGTCTTCTCGCATCTCCACGAAGGTCGCAGAGGCAGCCCTTGCCCCGCTAAGAGAGGTGGGCATTCACATTCTCAACTATCTCGACAACTGGCTAATCTTAGCTCACTCTCGGGACATGTTGTGCGCACACGGGGACTTGGTGCTCTCACACCTCAGCCAACTAGGGCTTCAGGTCAACTGGGAAAAGAGCAAGCTCCTCCCGGTTCAGAGCATCTCTTTTCTCGGTTTGGAGTTGGACTCAGTCTCTTTGACAGCGCGCCTCATGAACGAGCATGCCCAGTCGGTGTTGGCCTGTTTGAAGGTGTTCAAACAGAAATCAGCGGTTCCACTGAAACTTTTTCAGAGGCTCCTGGGGCATATGGCATCCTCAGCGGTGGCCACCCCGCTCGGGTTGATGCATATGAGACCGCTTCAGCACTGGCTTCAGACTCGAGTCCCGAGTTGGGCATGGCGCCGCGGGACACATCGCGTGGTCATCACGCCGGTCTGTCACCGTCTTTTCAGCCCTTGGACCAACCTCTCGTTTCTACGGGCAGGTGTTCCCCTAGAACTGGTCTCCAGGCACGTCGTGATCACAACGGACGCCTCCAAAATGGGCTGGGGTGCTGTTTGCAATGGGCACGCAGCTGCTGGCTTGCGGACGGGCCCGCGATTGCATTGGCACATCAACTGCCTTGAGTTGTTGGCAATTCTGCTCGCCCTGCGGAGGTTTCGGCCATTGATCCAGGGCAAGCACGTGTTAGTTCAGACAGACAACATGGCAACGGTAGCATATGTCAACCACCAAGGCAGTCTGCGCTCTCGTTGTATGTCACAACTCGCCTGCCGTCTCCTCCTCTGGAGTCAGCAGCACTTCAAGTCGCTGCGAGCCACTCACATCCCGGGAAACCTCAACACTACAGCGGACGGGTACACCTGTTCGCCACCCAAGAATCCTCCCCACTGCCCACTCTGGTATGCCCTGACCGAGGCCCCCCTCGGCATAAACGCGCTGGCACACAGCTGGCCCCTTGGCATGTGCAAATATGCGTTTCCCCCAGTGAGCCTACTTGCACAGACCCTGTACAAGGTCAGGGAGGACGAGGAGCAGGTCGTCCTGGTAGCACCCTACTGGCCCACCCAGATGTGGTTCTCAGACCTCACGCTCCTCACGACAGCCCCCCCCCCCCGGTGAATTCCCCTGAGGAAGGACCTTCTTTCTCAGGGACGGGGCACCATCTGGCACCCACGACCAGACCTCTGGAATCTCCATGTCTGGCCCCTGGACGGGACGCGGAAGACCTAAGCGGTCTACCACCTGCGATGGTAGACACGATCATTCAGGCTAGGGCCCCCTCTACGAGGCGCCAGTATGCCTTTAAGTGGCATCTGTTCACTAAGTGGTGTTCTTCCCAACGGGAAGACCCCCAAAGTTGCGCAGTCGGATCAGTGCTTTCCTTCCTGCAGGAGAGGTTGGAAGGAAGGCTGTCCCCTTCCACCTTGAAGGTGTACGTTGCCGCCATAACAGCACACTACGATGCAGTCGACGGTAAGTCCTTAGGGAAGCACGACCTGATCATCAGGTTCCTAAGAGGTGCCAGGAGGCTGAATCCCTTTGTCTGCTTTGGTGCACAGCGGAAAGGAAGCGCTGTCTCCAAGCAGAGGATTGCCCACTGGCTCATTGACGCCATAACTATGGCATATCATGCCCAGGACATGCTGCCCCCATTAGGGTTACGAGCCCATTCTACCAGGGGTGTAGCGGCTTCCTGGGCCCTGGCCAGGGGTGCCTCTCTAACAGATATTTGCAGAGCAGCAGGCTGGGCAACACCCATCACCTTTGCAAGGTTCTACAACCTCCAGGTGGAACCGGTTTCATCCCAGGCAGTGGCTCGCGATACAAGTTGATAAGCCCGGGATAGCCGGCCGGGTGTATCACTTGCACATAGTGCCTTCCACCCCCTTTTGAGCTGAAGACGTGTGCCATTAATTCCCAGTAGTGTTCACAAGTTTTGTTCCCTGGTAGACTTCCTCCGAGCCCTGTGGCAGTCGAGTTTTCGGAGAGACTCGCTGCCGGCCCAGTACACGTGCTAAGAGTCCTGTTCTGGGGTAGGTGCTCCACATGTGGCGGTTCCCTGTAAGGCTAACCCCATGCGATGTATATCTTCCGCTAATTCGTTTCCCTGTTGGCAAACTGCGTCTTCCTTGGGCAGA
This sequence comes from Myxocyprinus asiaticus, assembly GCF_019703515.2. NCBI lineage: Eukaryota > Metazoa > Chordata > Actinopteri > Cypriniformes > Catostomidae > Myxocyprinus > Myxocyprinus asiaticus. Next base: position 6,814,840 of record NC_059349.1, read on the forward strand.
GCCCCTCTGCCCCAGTCACCATGTTCGTAGTAACTCCTCATCCGTTGGGTAGGATCTACCTTGAAGACTCTCCACATGGTTGGAAAGACCATGTGACATTTTTCCACTTAAATATCCCCCCCCTCTTTGGGCAAGGTGTGGTCTCCGTGGTGTCTTCCCCTTGGGAGGGACACCCCCCGACTAGACCTGGCGGCCCAGTCGGATAATCCCCCTTCTTTTTTAGGGAGTGGAAAAAAGAGAAGGGGAAAAGAGGCCATGACTGGGTTAAGCCTGTCTTTATCTCTTGGGTAGTCGACTTGTCCCCAAAGGGCCGTTCGACACTCATAACTATGCTGGGGGAGGTTACGTGTCGACCTGGTGTGCTAGCTATGAGGCACACAGTAGTCTGCCCACCACACACTGCCAGTTCACGTAACACGGTTCATCCAATTGTGGCATTTCGTATAGGGACCCCTAGTGTCACTACATCGACACAACGTCGAGTGATTGACAGATAGGGAACATCATGGTTACTTGTGTAACCTCCGTTCCCTGATGGAGGGAACGAGACGTTGTGTCCCTTCTGCCACAATGCTGAACTACCCGCTGAAATGGCCAGACCTTATATCGGCTCCTCAGCATAAAACCTGAATGAGTGGTTGCATACCAGCTCCTTTTATACCCGTATGTCCGGGGGAGTGGCACGCAAATACCACTCGCCAATTTTCATTGGCCTTTTATCAAAGACCAGAGGTGTCTCGGGCTCCCAAGAGTAACCCCTAGTGTCACTAAATTGACACAACGTCTCGTTCCCTCCATCAGGGAACGGAGGTTACACAAGTAACCATGATGTTCATCAACACCAAAGCTGTGTATCAGATCACTCGTTCACTCTTCACTGAATATTTAAATCATCCACCAAATGATCATTTCCTCTGTGTAATCTTCTAAAGTTACGATAATGTCACCTCAGTAAATTACACTGTAAAACTTAAAAGACAGTCAAGGCACCATTTGAGGTTCCTCAGCTGCCACACCAGCAGAACCCTCTGAAGATCCTCCTTAATCCCTTTCAGTTCTCTGAGAAAATCACTCTTAGTTCTTGCAAGAACTCTAAATACCACTAAGAACTGTCAGTGGTTTCTTCACTAACACCATCATAAGAGAAAGGCTCTGAGGCACTTGAAATAAATCTTGAAGTTCTTTGAGTAAATAAATAGGGTATTTGAGGCTCCTTTAAAGGGAGATTGGAGAATCTTCAAAAGGGTTTGGTCGGGTGAGGGGGAGCATGCATCAAGTGTGAGCTCATGTGAGCATGGAGGCAGATTTAACATGGCTGCTCACTGCTGCTAGATCGTGAAAATTGTGCTGCTCCTTGAAAATTGATTGGAATATCTGCAATATTGCACTTATACAGCAACACGTCTGGATCAAATATTTCTTACATTCCCAGATGTCATCCTCAAATTTTGCAACCTTAATTTCTCAACCCATATTTAACAACCTGAATATTGAGACATGAATTTCATGACCTGAAATAAACCACTTGAATAACAAAAACTTGAATTTCACAATCTGAATTTATATGAGGTGAATTCACACAAAATATTTTCATAGATTTAAAATTAACAGCAAAATGTTTTGATAATATCAAATTAAAATCTTTTGCAAGATCATGAATTCAGAGGCTTTTTCAAATTCAAGATCTGGTGCTATTAATCTGACGACATAAAAATACCAACTGTATGACAGTGGATAATTTGGAGGACTTTATCAACAATTACTTCTATCACAAGATGGATGCCAAAATGGAATCAACAACAGAAGGACCATTGAACCCAGCCAAAAGGAAAAAAGCTAACTCATCAGCCAACACAAATTAAATGCTCACTACTGAAATAATGGTTAGTGTGCTGGATTCAATAAACAGAAACTAGATGTACTTGGAATTATTCACCTACAGTAGAGATTAAGGATTTGCCTTGACTTTGCGTATCAACAAATTGACAATTTTTCTAAGACAATAAAAAACTTTAGACCTCTGTACTGTCACTTTCCTCACAAAGTGAAGTATGTGGAACAATCTCATATTCTTGGGCATCCCTGAGAATGACTCAGACAGTCCGGAATCCCTAATCGCTTTTTTTTTTCTTTTTTTTCTTAATGTAATTCACCAGTGCACAGTTTCTATTCTTCAGTCCAGCAGAGAGCAGCTTCACTCCTGAACCCTGCAATTTATTTTCACTCAGGTCCAGTTCTCTCAGACTTGAGGAGTTTGAGCTAAGAACTGAGGCCAGTGCCGAACAACTTTTCTCTCTCAGATTACAGTTACTCTGACTGAGAGAAAAATGACAAGATAACAGAGTGTCAAACTATAAGTTTTAGCAAAGACATCTCAGTACAGCAGTCAGATTCATTCTGAAACTCACACCCCTCAGATATAAACAAAACAAGAGCAAATGGATGTGCAATGAGAATCAGCTGGAATCAAAACTGCATTATGGAATTTAAACATACAGATCATAATAATAATAAAAAAATAAAATAAAAACATTATTCTTTAGCACGAAATTCCAGGCACATATATTTTAAATAATATAATATATATTTTAATGAAGGGAAAGTAAAAACATGTGACTTGTGTTGTGAACTAATCTCTGCTATCAAATTTAGTGTTACAATAAAATGAGATTGAAATAAAGCTAAATTATTCGCTTAGCTTTTCTGGATGCTTTGATTACTGGCAGCAGCCTCAGAAGACATTCATCTGATGGATCATATTTACACAGATCACACTGATCAAGCTCCTCTTCGGAGTTCAGAAACGCAAACACCAGAGCTGACCACTCAGCAGGAGAGAAACTGACTCCAGAGAGACTTGAGTATTTTCTTCTGTTCAGGTATGTTTGTACTTCCTGGACTAGAGAATGATCATTCAATTAATTCAGACAGTGGAACAGATTGATGGATTTCTCTGGAGAAGGATTCTCCTTGATATTAATCTTAATGTACTCAACTATTTCCTGTTTGCTGTCAGAGCTGCTTCCTTTCTGTGTCAGTAGGTCTTGTAAGATCTGATTGGACTCTAGTGAGAGACCCAGAGGGAATCAGAGGAAAAGGTCCAGGTGTCTGTTCTCACTCTGTTAGGCCTTGTCCACTTCACTCTTCAGGAGATCACTCAGTCTTGACTTGTTTTTCAGAAACTTGAATAAAGCAACGAGTAATTCCTGAATGCTCAGATGCACAAAGCTGAAAACCTTCCCCAGGTACAGTCCAAACTCCTCTCTGAAGATTTGGGTACAAACTCCTGAGTACACTGATGCTACTCTGACATCAATGCCACACTCTCTCAGGTCCTCCTCATAGAAGATCAGGTTCCCTTTTTCCAGCTGTTGAAAAGCCAGCTTTTCCAGTGACAGAAATTAAGTTTCATTAAATGGAGTTTCATTTAACAAGGTTCGGGAGGAGCAGGTCATTTTATCTACCAATCACACTGCCAGATTAAGAGTATTTAAACAGCTGCTTACCTCTACGTGGCATCGAGTCTTCTGGCATTCAGCCCCGCCCATTGCCCATGAACAGACCCATGCAAGTGACTTGGATCATCGGATGCAACTTCGCTGCAAAGCATTCGCCTTCATCAGAACAGCTCTTCCGTCTATATCATCTCATTTTTCAACAGAAGCTGCCGCAGAAGCTCATTCATTTTTGCAGCATTGACTGCTATCAAGTATTACTTTTACTCTGTCTTTCTTCCTAAACTCTATTCGCCGAAGCAGATCATTACGTGTAGCTGCTTCCACAATTGGCTGCTTTGGTGCTGTATACATGTGAAACAGCTCCCTACGACTGTTCACATGTTCTTTTATCTAAACTTTCCACCCAGAGTGGTCCGTTGCGCGGGTGCTGCTCTGGCTTCATGCCACTTGACCTCTATTACAGCTTTATTCGTACGCAAGAGAAACAAGACTATCTATTTAATTCAATCATCATTCCAACACTCTCCAGCATTTCAGTATGCTCCTCCTGCACAGCTGTTGTTTACTATTGCCTCAATATATCCCTAAGCAGCACAAATGTGCTGTCCAGGTGCTGCAACTGTGGTGTCTTTCGGGCTGTGCAACTAAACCTTCCACTACACTGCAAACAGTGCAAATGCGCTGTCCAAGCACAGCAACTGCGGTGTCTTTCAGGCCATGTGACAAACTCCCACTACACCACAAACAACGCAACGTGCTGTCCAAGTTCCGCAACTGTGGTGTCTTTCAGGCCATGTGACAAACTCCACTACACTGCAAACAGCGCAAGCATGGCACGTTTTTCAGGCCATGCACACCAGCTTCCATGACTCTGTAACCCTTATTATGCTACTCATACCAAATGAGCCACCACCCTCCTTGTGATTGACATAAATGGGGCCATTTTAGGTCTTCCCTAAACAGTTCACCATAAGCTGGCTTCTCTGCATCAATCAATTTCATTTGAACATAGCTTATTTTATGCTCTCACATCAAATGCCATTCTTGATGAATCAACCCATAAGTATAGCAGAGTGAGTTTTTGACAGGGAGTTTCTTTATAATGCAGCTTATATCACTTCCACAAGAGTCGAATGTCCTACCGTCGTATGCTGTGCGGACCCACGCCTGCGGATTCATCCACTCGCAGCTTCGAGCGAGCTCAGTAAAATACAGCATTAAACATTCTCACATGATTTATATGCTCTCCCATTGAACACTGTGCAGTCCCGCGCCCGAGGATTCAGCCTGTTTATATCGCAAATGCACATGCATGTACGTATCCTGACATTGCTTCACATATGTTTCAGACACCTCTGTTTTTCCAATCAACCTATTCTTTCTGTCAAAATCCATCCCTCTACCCTTTCCTATCCATGGGACACTAGAGTGGATTTTCGCATAAGGCTGCCTCCACTGGAGAACCCCGCTCCAGACCCATTCCCCTCTTCACTTTATCACCCCCCTCCTTGCGTGAGGCTGCCTCAGCAAGCGAACCCGGTCCTGAATATTTCAGATTTTTCTCTCCTCTCCCAATCCTCCTTCACCTCACACCTCAATCAATCCAAAAAACTCCATCCAGGAATCATCAAAGGATTCCTAAGCAGCATCCATTTCTTCTATGAATTAATTTTCTGCAAAAACTCCTCCACAATAAGCCACTCCCAGATCTCACTTCTCATTAAAGGTATCCACAAATCCCAACCCACCAGAACCGATACTAGGCTTCCTCTCACCATCTATCTGCTAATTCGATGCTTAAATACTCTCTGCCAGGGCTATATTTCTCCAAACACCTCAAAAACATGACACAATGTTCATCCTCACCTTCTTCGGCTTCCTTCACTGTTCAGAACTCACTACCACGGCTATATTCGACCCAAGAATCCATCCCACCATTTCGGACCTCCATATCATAGACAACGAGACAATCAGGTACCTTATAAAACAAAACAAAACAGATCAGGCCAAAAAAGGGCATTCAATTTTCATTTTCAATCCGCCAACACCCATCCAGCCCTTTCAATAATTAGCACACTATCTCCATTAAAGAGGGTCCCTAACCAGAACCCCTCTTGATCCATTTTTTATAGATGACAAAAACCAAGCAGTTTCCCGATTCCGGTTCTGGTTCCAAAAACACCTAAAATCCTTTCTGATTAAATACAACATCTCAGAAAAACTATACTCAAGCCATTCCTTCCGTATCGGCGCCGCAACCATAGCAGCCCAAAAAAGTCCTGCCTGAGCACCACATATGCCTACTGGGCCACTGGTTATCTGACACTTACCTCAGCTACATCCACACCAACTATCTCCACATCAGCTAACCACAAGATGTTCATGATCGGGGCCAGGGGGACAATTGCTTTATCCTTATCAATCATCTAGGCCGGCCCCACCATTTAGATGCTGCGGGGGCCCCTCCGGCCAGTCTGGCAGCCCCCCCACACCCCGTCTCAAATTGCTAGACGGGCCTGCCTCAAACACTCAAGGGCTCTCCCGTTCAAATCACAGCAGGGGGTTCTCCTGTTCGAAAGCGTGCGAGCTAACTCACGTTTATTTGCATCGTGGGCTCCCCATTCTAAGTGCAGCAAGGTCAAGGTTGGTTCTGAGTGGCTAGGACTCACGCCTCCGAGGCCGATCCTTCCCAACTGTGGGGGGACCTCACAGTAGGGTGTTGCAGACCCCTCCAACACAATCCATTCAAGGGCTCTCCTATTCGATCAGCAGTGGGATCTCCAGCCCAAATGCAGTGTGAGCTATTCACCTTTATTTGTATCATGGGCTCTCCCGTTCATGGCCTGGGACAACTCCCCTGTCAAATTCAGTGAGGGACCCTCCCAATTGAATGCAGGTTGGGCTTGCTTGCTTGAGCAGCTGCTGAGTCTCCTTCCATGGGGCTTGCACCATTTGCCGCACGGGCCCATCCGTAAAACCAGCCAAGCCTGGAGGGAGACCTAAGGTCGGTCAGTGCTGCTAGGATTCATGCCTCTGTCCAGGGCGACCCTGCCCTACTGCAGGGGTAGCCCCTGTGTTCTGGAATAACGATCCCTCCAGCACACAACAGCTCTCGCAGTGCTCATATCCATGTGGCTGTAACCGTCACTGTCCCTTCAGTGTTTCAACTTACATTCACTCTCTAATCTCTACCTATCCTACACCTCCCAGTTTCTTATCCCCTGACACGGACCCTAGCGTGAGGCTGCCTCAGCTAGTGGCCCCGCTCGATTCTATCTTCTTTGGCACATCTGCCCATCTCACACAAAGATAATTTCCATGTGGCCATAACTGCCACTGTCCCTTCAGTGTTTCAACTTACATTCACTCTATAATCTCTACCTATCCTACACCTCCCAGTTTCCTATCCCCAATACGGACCCTAGCGCGAGGCTGCCTCAGTTAGCACCCCCACTCGATTCTATCTTTTTTGGCACATCTGCCCATCTCACACAAACTTAAGCAAGGGACTATAAGTTCAAATAAGTATACACTAAGTTCAAATATAGTGTACTTTAAGAAAGTACACTGGTTAGGTGCTTGTTTCCATCTACAACTCTGGGAATGTATTCATTTAAAATTATACTTAAAACATTATTTTGAGAACTTTTTTATTGCACAATGCACATTCCTTAAAACATAAGAGTGATACTAAATTTACATGTGCAGCAGTCACCAGCACCAGAACCAGTTTTGTAGTGGGGGGTCCTCAAACAGGCTGGTTGTGACATCATCACAACAACATTAAATATGCAGTATGCAGAGTGTGTCGTACACACAATTTATACCAGACCAACTTCCAAGATTGTCAAAATCACAGTGATTATTTATCTACATAAATAGTAGTCAAAAACTGTCCCCTTATACAGTTCGAATGTTGACACAATCAAACTAAAAAGATTTAAATCTGCTTCCATGGAGAGAGACCGGCTATGTGCTTGTCATTATTTTCAGTTCAGACAAACCGCTGCTCAAACATTTTTTTCAACAAAATGAAATGCTGTCTTTTAAGCCATTGATGATGATACTACTGGAACACTTATTGGTTCAACTGTGTGTTCTTGTGTATGGGTTCATCCTCTTTATGTATTTATTAAATCAGTCTTTTTATTGCTTGTGTCTGCATTTAACAATGTTACACAAGCACAATATGCCCTGTCTGGTGTTAAAACGACATAGAATTACAGTCCTTTCCAGGAATATACTGTAACGTCTGTTGATGTTTCTGCTTGGGGACTTGCTGTTGTGTTTGCATAGTTAATGAGGTAGGTCTGTGTAGGTTTTGGAGAATGTTTGGGGTTTTTATTAAATAATATTTAAAAGTAATTGGGGTTATAGTTATGTTTTGAGTTCAGCTTAATGTTATATATGTCTGTCTGTCAAAAGGTTCAATGAATGAGGAAGCGGGAGATGGCGATTCCAACTCAGGTATGTCACTCTTTATTCTCATTAACATAAACACATTCGCATAAGGTGTAATGGTGAAGCTTCAAACTCAAGTCAAGTAAGGCAATGGCCAACACACAAAACAGCTTCAGGTGTCTCTCCCAATCACACACACAGCTTCTCTCTCTCTCTCTCACACTCTATGGACTGGGCGCCTTTTATTGCCCCTGTCTCTCACTGCGAACATAGAAACAGCAATTACCAGCAATTCATCTCAGGTGAAAACCCTTACCACTTCCTCTATCCCCAGATGAACACTTGACCATGCCCTCGCCATCACAATGTCATTTTATGTTATGAAAAGGGGTTATTTTTTAGAGATTAGTGTTGCTTTGAGACAGGTGCGATGTTCAGACTGCAGGCAAATCTGAGTTTTTCTCAAATCAGGTCTTTTCAAGCAGACTGTCCGCACTATTAATTGCAAGTGATCAAATCAGATTTGCACATTCAGACATAACCAACCTATCTGCATGGGTTGGTTTGGTAACGACGTAGGCGTACCCACGTGACGATGCTTTCAAAACAGATGCGGGTGCATCATCTCGCTCTCCAAATAAGTGCCCTGTCCAGTCGCGGTGCAGAACTCCTCTGTCGCACAAGAAGAACTCAGCGACGGAGGAGACTGGTAAATATTGTGATGTTCCGTGCTGCAGTCACCGATTTTTGACGTCATTGTTGTGTGTCACGTTAAGAGTGACGCAAAAGACCATTTGAAATCTGATTTGAGCAGCCAGAGTATCCGGACTGAGACGCACCTGAAAAAATCAGATTTAGATCGCATTTGAAACCACCTCCCGATGTGGTTTTAATCAGATTCGGAAAAATCTGATTTCATGTGGTTTTTTGCTGTCCAGACTATCAAAACTCATCTGGATTTTTAGTGGCAGTCTGAACATAGCCTAAGTGCAATTTTTCAGTTTATCATTGTTGTTTAACAGTGGTTTAAGACTCACATTTCTTGGTCCCCAACTTTCTTCCCAGTAATATCCATGCTATAATACTGTAGCAAAGGTTTGTGTTTGGAGCATATAAAGGAGGAAGCGGGAGTCAGTTTCCACAGTCCACGTGAGTAACATTTATTACAAACAAAACAGAAATTGCTTTTCAGCATAAACGAAACCAAAATAATGCTTTTCAACATAAACACACAGGATCTTGCTTTTCAGTGTAAACACTCTCTATGAAACAGACATGCAGTCTCTGATGTGTGCTACTCATCCTCTTTTGGTGGACTGGGCCGTCTTTTATCTCCCCCAACTCTCACTGTGAACACAGAAACGGTAATTAGTCACAGTTCATCTCAGGTGGATGTCCTTACCGCTTTCTCTCTCCCCAGACGGGTGCTCGACCACGACTTCACCTCCACAAATACTATTAATGCAAGTGCCAGAAGTGCATATATTGAAGCCAGCTAAATTTCAGTTGTGGTGTGGGCCAGCAGTATATTATCAGTATAATATTAATGTATGTCCAGCACTTTTGCAGTGTAATGGATTTGTAATTGTAATGTCACCAAAATACATTATAAGTTCACATTGAGTCAATTCTGTGTATTTTAAAAATTAAATACAAGGGTAGATGTTTAAAGTGTGCTTAAGTATACTTGAATAGTTCCATTTTAGCACAACCAAGTATACTTAACACCTTTAGTTGCACCACAGCACTGCACTGCTTTCGGCAAACTAAAGTGCATTAAGTACAAAATTAGTTGTTCCAATTTAGTAGACTTTAAGTATACCAATTTATAATCTGCCAGCAATACACTTTAGTATACTGAAGCACCCAAGAATAAAGTGTGCTTAAATATATTATTTTTTTACTAGGGATGATTCTATTGGCCAGACTCTCATCATTTATTTTCTTCTTGAAATACTCGTCCTTCTGAGGGTCACTGAACCCTCGTACATCTGTGAGCTGGTCAACACACTCAGGAGGAATCTGACTGGCTGCTGCTGTTCAAGAGGTTATCAAGTGCAGAGCAGAAGGAAGCAGATTTCCCTTGATGAGGTTGGTCAGCAGCACATCCACTGAGGCTGTTACATCACATAAAATATAATTGTTCTGGAAATCTAGAGGAAGTCCCTAGTCATGTGATTTCATGTTTTCTCTCCATGTTCACGTGTCTTGTTTTCATTGGTTTATTGGCTCGTTATCTTGTTTAGAGTTCTCAGTGTTTATTGGTTATCTTTGTCATGTGTTCTCCCATGTTCATGTATTTAAGCCTCATGTTTTCCTTTGTCCATTGTCAGGTATTGTTGAATGTCACTTTGGTTGTGTTTGGTAACGTAGTCATTGTTTATAGTCAAGTCGAGTTTAAGTTTTATGTTTCATTCATGTTTATAGTGAGGGTTTATTGGTTCTCACTTTAGTTAATAAAATTGCACTTGGGTTCTTCAATTCATCGTCTTTGTCATCGTCATTGCAAGTGCCAGCAGCAACATTACTGAAATACCTGACCAAAATATGAACCCAGCAAACCAGCTCCTCCACCTACTTCAGGGGAATCATCCCCTGGAGCATTATGTGGGTGGGTTTTAATGAGGTGGCCCTCAAGGACTGTTTCCGATTTGGACTGAATGAGCCCATCTCTTTTCTGATGCCAGGCGGTCAGAATACCCACAGCCTGGCACAATGTATCGACCTCGCCCTGCAGATTATTGTCCACTGTGGGGGAGGCGGAGGTCCACGTCATGGCCACCGAGCCAGAGGTCCACGACATGGCCGCCGAGCCAGAGGTCCACGACATGGCCGCCGAGCCAGAGGTCCATGACATGGCCGCCGAGCCAGAGTTCCACGTCATGGCCGCAGAGCCAGAGTTTCACGTCATGGCCGCAGAGCCAGAGTTTCACGTCATTGCCGCCGAGCCAGAGTTTCACGTCATGACCGCCGAGCCAGAGTTTCACGTCATGGTCGCTGAGCTAGCGCCATTTTTTGCCCCAGATCCTCAGCCTGCTCCATGCCATGTCACAGCAACTTCTCAGCCTGCTCCATGCTATGTCACAGCCACACCTCAGCCTGCTCCATGCCATGTCACAGCCACGCCTCAACCTGATCCATGCCATGTCACAGCAACGCCTCAGCCTGCTCCATGCCATGTCACAGCAACGCCTCAGCCTGCTCCATGCCATGTCACAGCCACGCCTGAGCCTGCTCCATGCCATGTCACAGCCACACCTGAGCCTGCTCCATGCCATGTCACAGCCACGCCTGAGCCTGCTCCATGCCACATCACAGCCACTTCTGAGCCTGCTCCATGCCATGTAACAGCCACGCCTGAGCCTGCTCCATACCGCGTCACAGCCACGCCTGAGTCTGTTCCACGCCATGTCATGGCCACATCTGAGCAGTTGGACCTGGAGATGGTTCCCGCCCTTGTACCCACCCTTAGTTCTCCTGAGCAGGCAAGGGGAACTTTCAACCCTCCGACCCCACCTGGACTCTCTGAATATAGAATCATATGCCAATTTTACTCTAAACGCAATGGTTTATCATTTATGCATTTATTTTGTCTTAAAATTGCTTCTGATCATTATAACATAAAATGTATTTCCTCTGGTGGTAAAGTGCTGTAATAGTGACATGAGTGCGAGCTCTTACTGGTGTGTTGTGTGTTACGACCAGCTCGTTCCAGGCTGCAACATAAAAGAGAGGTCACACCAACGAAATGAATAAATGTAAGTGGTTATATTTTTAACAACAATAAATACAAATAATAACAAACAGAAGTGTAGGGTTCAACAAAAATAAAATGTTAACAAAATATATTCTGGAACTACATGATTAAGGAGTACATGAATAAAGGGACCAAAAGAAAACAAAATGTGACATCTCGATAGAGAACCCTCCTGAGAGAGCCTGCCTCACCCTTCACAAATGAAACTAAGTCACTTATATACCCCACTCCTCTAATTATCAATTAACACCTGGGCAAATCAGAATCTCCCGCACTGTGCCACCAGGAGGCAGAGAGATGCTACTCAGAATCGTAACAGTGTGTTAGCAAGGTCTGTCTGCTTCATTTTCCTCAGGATATCCAGTGTGATCTTCAGAAGCCCCTTTTGTGCATGCTGGGGAATCTGGGCTCAGTAGTCTCTTGAAGCCCTTCAGCACTTTCTTCATCAGAGAGAGGATTTTGTGCTCAAGCTCCTGAAATCATTGAAGATTCAAACAATGAAGCTCCATTCAGTAAAAGAGAGGCTGAACTGATCAGTGTACAAGAGTCACCACTGACTTCATTTCTGCTTTTCTGCCTGAAAACGAATAAAAATTACTGGATGATACAAACACACACTTAACTGGAAAATAGAATCAATTTGCTTCTGTTCATTGGTAATTTTTCACCTGTTGTCATAGACAGATACTTGCGTGACTGCAAATGGAAGGGTGGTTATATATAAGATTTTTTGACCACTTCATTATTTAAATTGCTTTTTCAATTAGTTTAAAGTGCAATTTGAATGTATAAATAACTTTGGTTTAAGTTTTTCATATTTCAATAAATTAATTTAATTTTTAAAACAAAATAAAAAAAGCAGGAATATTCACCGATCCCACAGCTGGGTGGTTGATGATGCAATTGGATATCACAATATTTCTTTTATAAAAATATAATGAACATATTTCTTGCATATCGCCCAGTCCTAGCCCTCACAGACTGATCTGTTGATTCCCATAGCTCTAACACCAGTCTGGTCTTCTCCTGTTTTTAGCCCAGGGTGATGGACTTAAGTGGCAGCTGTAAAGCATTTCTTCCAAACAAAGCTACATCCGAAAAACAACACAGCAAGCCCAGCCACTTCCTGATATAACTGTTGGCCTTGGTATCAATCTTTTCCACTTCCGCTGCAGTGATCTCACACATTTTTAGTGGCCTCATAAGGCGATAGTAAAGTATGAATTGCAGTGGTGTGCAGTCAGCCCCTTCAAACCCTTCAGAGTAGGGGTGACATAAACTGTGACGAAACTTGGACTTGGACGAGAAATGGTCAGTTTGTTCTGTAAGGTTTAGTAGAGGGAATGGCAGGACTCAAATGCAGAGTAGTGTAATGGGCTTTTATTATTCAAAAAATAACAAAACTTCCCTGAAGGGGAAAAAACACAGTCCAGGGCGACACAACGATGATGGGCTGGGCTGGAGCAAGTAACCGACAGGAATCCACATGAAAAAGGGAACATGACCAACAGAGACCTGACAGGGGACATAAACACAAGCAACATCCCACAACAAATGGGCACAAAACAAAAAACACAATGGGGTTAAATAGTGAAGAAAACAAGGAGATAACGAGGAGGGCAGGTGAAACTAATGAACTAATAATCAAACAGATAACAAGGCAAACAAGAGGGTGGGTTATCACTGAAGACAGATACAAATGCACAAGGGAATGAGAAAACACAAACCCAAGTGCATTCACACGGCACAAGACAAAACACAAGTGCCTGGACAAGTGCCACAGAGTAAATAAATCAAACCAACCAAAGTGGCTGAATCCAGTCACAAGACATAAAACAGACATAGAACACGTACATGTCAGGGCTCTGCTGCAAAGGGAAAAAAAACCAAAACTAAGGGCAGAACCCTGACAGAAAACATTATTCAAATTACGAAACGTTCTTTCCCCGGTTTATTTAATATTGTATGTGCATTAAATAAATAAATACATCAAATGCATCACCAATCTGCACCTTCAGAGCTCTGAGGAGAAGGGGTTATGCTTTGAAAGCAAGTCAGTTAAGTTTCCCTTCCTGCAGCCGTGTTTCTGTCTCTACCTGAGGCTACAATGGGCAGCTGGAACATTTCCAGCTACAGGCAGAGCAAGTAGTCTTAAAACCTTGGATGATTTATCCAAATAAAATTATTTTCTTCAAACAAATGGACTAACTGAAAACTTTCCAGAGCTGTGCACAACCATTATTTATTGCAATGTCAAATAATCTTTGTTCTCACAATCGCATTTTCAACAGCCTTCATTGAGTGCAGCTTCCAGATAAAAAGGTATGCAAGAAACACAACAGAAAAAGTGTGACTGAAAATAGGCCTATGTTGACTAACACCCGTCTACACCGGACGCGAGTGGTGGGTTGCATTAAAAGCAAAAAAATCCTATTATAATCTATGAAGCTGTCAACACTGGAAGTGCCGTTGTGGCATCGCATCGACAGTAAATGGATGCACTGTTCCATTTTCTGCTGCACACACTGGCGCTACTCCTGCCAACAATAAAAAAATAAATGCTTCAGAACATTTGCTTTGATGCATACACTATAGACATCCGTCGGAGACTGTGAGGTAATATTATATTCTAATAGCTCTTCTGAAAATATTTGGTTTGGCTCAGGCCAAAGATTCCAATGATATAAGGCACTTGAGTCTGTGATATACGGTTGAGTAGTTATAAAATGTCCAAATGTCCAAAATGTGATACCATTTCCCCAAGTTTCATGTCACTAGGCTTTATAGTTTGATCTGCATGATGAGTTTTAGGGTGGAACAATTATAAAAATAAAAACAATCTGTGACGTGGAGGGCATGGTCAGGCCGTGAGGGTGTGCACCTGACGCTGGGTTGGCCAATCAGCGGGAGAGGGATAAAGGGGAGCTGAAGACGCCAGTTCGAAAGAGAGATAGACGCACGAGCTGTGTGTGTGTGTGCGTGTCTGTAGGTTTGCTGCAAAGCAATTCCCAATGCACTCTAAGTCCTTGTGGTGGCGGAGGACTAATCTCAGTTGCCTCTTTATCTGAGACCGTCAATCAGCGCATCTTATCATGTAGCTTGTTGAGCACGTTACCGCGGAGATGTAGCACGTGTGGAGGCCCACACTATTCTCCGCGGCATCCACGTACAACTCACCATGCACCCCAGCGAGAGCAAAAACCACACATTATAGCGACCACGAGGAGGTTACCCCATGTGACTCTACCCTCCATAGCAACCGGGCCAATTCGGTTGCTTAGGAGACCTGGCTGGAGTCACTCAGCATGCCCTGGATTTGAATTTGCGACTCCAGGGGTGGTAGTCAGTGTCAATACTCGCTGAGCTACCTAGGCCCCCACTGCAAAGCACTCTTTAAGTTTTTTTAAGTGTTTTTTTGGACAGTGTGTTCAGGGATCGGCGAGACTTTTCTCTCTCTCTCTCTCTCTCTCTCTCTCCTCTCATCTCTCTCAGATTCTCAGGTGGCGGGGACGACCATCGGGTGGTGGAACGGCCGGAAGGACAGCGTCTCCCCTCCTGAGTAAGCCAGTTCAGATGGTGCCCCGGCCTGAATCGGGTGGTGGAGGAGTGTAATGAGGAGAAGGGTGTGGCCAGGCCGTGAGGGTGTGCGCCTGATGCTGAGTTGGCCAATCAGCGGGATAGGGATAAAGGTGAGCCGGAGACGCCAGTACGAGAGAGAGAGACACACACACAAGCTATGCTTGTGTGTCTGTGGGTTTTGCTGCAAAGCACTCTTTGTGTTTTGTTTAAGTTCATTTGTGTCATTAAAAGTTTTTGTTGACTGCTCAGCCGGTTCCCGCCACTTCCTTGCCTGTCTTGTGAACCTGTTACACAATCCTAACAATTACAATAGAGTTTCAGCACTTCATAGGAAGAATGAAGGAAGAATAAATGCTTGGACCCCTAAATATAGCTGCAAGCAGAATTTATCTGTAACGACGCTGCTGGTGCTGGCAAAGATGATGACAATGAAGTGAAGAACCCAAGTGCAAATTTATTAACAAAAGTGAGATCCAATAAACCCTAACTACAAACGTGAATGAAACAGAAACATGAATTGACTTGACTTAAACTTGACTTGACATACATGAACAAACACATAAAACATGACATAATTCCAAAGTTCTGTAGGGCTGTGACGTGGCATGGAAGGAGGAAACTGGCTCACTCAAACCTGCCCGGAAAATGTCCTTGAGGGCAACCTCATTAAAGTCCATCTGGCAGGCCAGAGCACAGAAGTCCTCCACATAATCCTCCAGGGGACAATTCCCCTGATGTAGGCGTAGGAGTTGGATTGCTGGGTTCATTTTGGTAGGTCAGGTATTCTGAATCGATGCTGCTTTTGCTGGCAAAGACGATGACGATGAAGTGAAGAACCCAAGTGCAAATTTATTAACAAAAGTGAGATCCAATAAACCCTAACTACAAATGTGAATGAAACATAAACATGAACATGAACTTAATTTAACTTAACTTGACTTGACTTGACTTGACTTGACTTGACTTGACTTGACATAAACTTGACTTGAGATGATAACGTTACCTGACAAAGGACAATGGAAAACATGAGGGCTTAAATACATGGACATGGGAGAACACATGACAAAGACAACCAATGAAAACAATACACATGAACATGGAGGGAAACATGAAATCACATGACCAGGGGACCACATGACATGAAACAGGAAATAAACTTTCAAAATAAAAGACATGAAATACATGAACAAACACATCAAACATTTCATTATCAGGGTTCAAGTGGCATAGGCCCATTAAGCCCATATTTTTCAAAACAGACAGCATTTGCAATACAGTCTCTTAGCAGTTAAGACAGAGGCAATTTTCAGGACAAAAGGACCATCTAGATACAGCCATTTACATGTTTACCACAGTTTTAACACCACCTATTGTCCGTTCAGCACCAAACGTACTTTTTATACCTCCTCAGAATCACACCTAACACTTAAAATTTCCAAACAAATGCTCATGCGGTGGGTATCCCCCTGGACCCCCAAGAAAAACAAGGTGATACTTTCAGAATTCTTGGGGGGCCTGTGCCTCAGCTGTAATGATAATTATTAAATTGCAAGTCTATAGATTAAGAGTCTTTTTAGTCCATCCAATCATTTATTGGCTTTATTGCAATTGGACAATTATCAAGTAATTTTTCTTTTTTTATGATATCAATTGTGTTACAAAGTGAGCACAATAAAACCACACTGGCATCCATTCAGACAACTTTGCTCAGGTTATGTTTCTGGTAATGTTTGGCAGGTCACATTTTTTTTATATATAAAAAATATTATACAATGAGTGGTCACGTGAATGATCGCACAAGCACATGCATTAGGGATTATAGAGCTCCCTCCAAATGTTCCTCTTTTTCTAATAATATTAGGTTCACTGAATTGGAAACTTGTCTGTGAATGAGTCAATTCTTTGACAAGATGCATGGGAACAGAAATTCTGAAAATTCGCCTGCCTCAATTCCATCAGGAAAGAAGAAGAGTTACCTTGCGAACACCAAAGCCAGCCTAACAAATGCAATTACAGAGGTGCTCACGAAGCAGTAAAGCTATCTTGAGGCTATGGTGCAAAACAGTTCGAACTGCAATGGATGAAATTAAAATTTCTCTAATGAAACTTAGGGTTGACAAGATTCAATGCTAAGTGAGGCAAATTAAGAAGGACTTAAACGCCTGCACATCAGATTAGCACAAGCTATCTCTGAAAATTTCTGAATTGGAAGAGAGTTCCCGCTGCAACAAAATTTGGATCGTGGGCTTGCGACTCAATCGTGAAGAGGACTACCCAGTCAGATTATTGCAAAAGGTGCTTCTAGTCTGGATACCCACATTAAACAAGAAAGGCCCTATCGAAATCGATCGGGTGCACAGAATCTACAGTGCTGGCAAAGCACATATAATGAATATCTTTAGAGTGCTACTCTATCAGAATCGCCAGGCCATTTTATAGGGTGCGAGAGAAGCTAGGAGAACAGAGCCCATCTGCGATGCTGCACACCTGTTACAGAGCATCCGGAAAGTATTCACAGTGCTTCACTTTTTCCAAATTTTGTTATGTTACAGCCTTATTCCAAAATGGATTAAATTAATTATTTTCCTCAAAATTCTACAAACAATACCCCATAATGACAATGTGAAAGAAGTTTGTTTGAAATCTTTGCAAATTTATTAAAAATAAAAAAACGGAAAAAAAAAATCACATGTACATAAGTATTCACAGCCTTTGCCATGACACTCAGAATTGAGCTCAGGTGCATCCTGTTTCCACTAATCATCCTTGAGATGTTTCTACAAATTGATTGGAGTCCACCTGTGGTAAATTCAGTTGATTGGACATGATTTGGAAAGGCACACACCTGTCTATATAAGGTCCCACAGTTAACAGTGCATGTCAGAGCACAAACCAAGACATGAAGTCCAAGGAATTGTCTGTAGACCTCCGAGACAGCATTGTATCGAGGCACAGATCTGGGGAAGGGTACAGAAAAATTTCTGCAGCATTGAAGGTCCCATTGAGCACAGTGGCCTCCATCATCCATAAATGGAAGAAGTTTGGAACCACCAGGACTCTTCCTAGAGCTGGCCGCCCGGCCAAACTGAGCGATCGGGGGAGAAGGGCCTTAGTCAGGGAGGTGACCAAGAACCCGATGGTCACTCTGACAGAGCTCCAGCGTTTCTCTGTGGAGAGAGGAGAACCTTCCAGAAGAACAACCATCTCTGCAGCACTCCACCAATCAGGCCTGTATGGTAGAGTGGCCAGACAGAAGCCACTCCTCAGTAAAAGGCACATGACAGCCCGCCTGGAGTTTGCCAAAAGGCACCTGAAGGACTCTCAGACCATGAGAAACAAAATTCTTTGGCCTGAATGGCAAGCGTCATGTCTGGAGGAAACCAGGCACCGCTCATCACCTGGCCAATACCATCCCTACAGTGAAGCATGGTGGTGGCAGCATCATGCTGTGGGGATGTTTTTCAGTGGCAGGAACTGGGAGACTAGTCAAGATCGAGGGAAAGATGAATGCAGCAATGTACAGAGACATCCTTGATCAAAACCTGCTCCAGAGCACTCTGGACCTCAGACTGGGGTGAAGGTTCATCTTCCAACAGGACAACGACCCTAAGCACACAGCCAAGATAACAAAGGAGTGGCTCCGGGACAACTCTGTGAATGTCCTTAAGTGGCCCAGCCAGAGCCCAGACTTGAACCCCATTGAACATCTCTGGAGAGATCTGAAAATGGCTGTGCATCGACACTCCCCATCCAACCTGATGGAGCTTGAGAGGTCCTGCAAAGAAGAATGGGAGAAACTGCCCAAAAATAGGTGTGCCAAGCTTGTAGCATCATACTCAAAAAGACTTGAGGATGTAATTGGTGCTAAAGGTGCTTCAACAAAGTATTGAGCAAAGGCTGTGAATACTTATGTACATGTGATTTTTTTTTTTTTTCATTTTTTTTTTTTTTTAATAAATTTGCTGTACTGTTTTTGTTTTATTTATTTAGTTTTTATAGCTGTAAAAAAAACACATGAACAAATAATATCAGCAGTCCGGTTTACCTATGCACTGTTTCACATCTTAGACATTGTGTGTGTGTGTGTGTGTGTGTGTGTGTGTGACAAGCACTAATGTAAACAGACTTGGCTGCATGCATCACGCTCGATCAACATGTTTTCACAGTGAATATACGAGTTTTAAACTGTTATTGTGGTGCTTTTGTGATAGTTTGGCTGTCTTTTTCAGAAAACAAATGTATTATATGCCTAAAAAGACTTTTTGAGTTGCTGTTTGTGTGAAAGAAAACTGCATCTGTACCTAATCAGCAGACATGATGGCTGTGCATACACAAGCTCTGAACTGTTGTCGTGGTACTTCGGTAAAAATTTGGCTGCTTGTTACATAAAATAAACATATTATGCACTTGAAAAGACTCTTTGAGTAGCTGTTTGTTTGATGAATGACAACCGCTACTAATGTAAACAAATGGAGGAAGATCACGTTTGATGTATTGACTGTGCATATAAGAGCTGTAAACTTTTTATCATGGTACTTTGGTGACGAGTTGGATGTATGGATGTAAAATATAAATATTCTGTGTTTTAAAAGACTGTATGAGTGACTGTTTGAGCTAATATAAATAACAGACGCTTAACCAGCGCAGCCTGTGTCGGCGCGAAAGCCGATTTGAATCTGACAGCTTGTAACGTAACTGGCTGTTGTAAAACACATATGTGTGATGCTACTCTGCGGGGCACAGCTATTAACCGTCACATATGTGTGATAGTACGTATGAAAGGGTTATTAATTCGAGGGTGTAAGGCTGGCACAAGGATGTCTATGCCCAAAAGCCGCCACTTCCGGTAAAAGTCAAAGAACTCTGCAAGAGCCAACATCATAAAACTCTCACACAGAAGAGCATCTCCACCTGAGACAACACACCCTACAGAGTAAGGACCATAAAACGCAAATCACATCTGCCACATCTGAGATCCACGTACACGGCCGGCACAAGACTCTCTAAGCGACATAGGAATCTGAATGAATGAGTACAATATAAAATAAAGAGTTAAATATGATGATCAAATGTTGAACCAAATTTCATAATAATAATTAAGATTGGAACATTAATATATCCTTGGAAACTTTTATAATTGGAGTCAGATCAAATAAACGGGGATCATAAAACGAATAATATAGTTATTTAATTGGAACTTAATGCGCACGATAAGACAGAACACACAGGAGACCTTCAGCCACGCCATTGGATACCGTCCTTGGGCCTTTGGGTGGCCTCCCCCTTACAAGGGGATATGAATATGGTTTCTGACCCAGTGTTAGACAGATCTTGCCCCAACTATAGTTATGCTCAGAAACAATCTTCACTTACACTATATTGCCAAAAGTATTCGCTCACCCATCCAAATAATTGAATTCAGGTGTTCCAATCACTTCCACAGGTGTATAAAATGAAGCACCTAGGCATGCAGACTGCTTCTACAAACATTTGTGAAAGAATGGGCCACTCTCAGGAGCTCAGTGAATTCCAGCGTGGTACTGTGATAGGATGCCACCTGTGCAACAAGTCCAGTCGTGAAATTTCCTCGCTACTAAATATTCCACAGTCAACTGTCAGTGGTATTATAACAAAGTGGAAGCGATTGGGAATGACAGCAACTCAGCCACGAAGTGGTAGGCCATGTAAAATGACAGAGCGGGGTCAGCGGATGCTGAGGCGCATAGTGCGCAGAGGTCGCCAACTTTCTGCAGAGTCAATTGCTACAGACCTCCAAAGTTCATGTGGCCTTCAGATTAGCTCAAGAACAGTGCGTAGAGAGCTTCATGGAATGGGTTTCCATGGCCGAGCAGCTGCATCCAAGCCATACATCACCAAGTGCAATGCAAAGCATCGGATACAGTGGTGTAAAGCACACCACCATTGGACTCTAGAGCAGTGGAGACGCGTTCTCTGGAGTGACGAATCACGCTTCTCCATCTGGCAATCTGATGGACGAGTCTGGGTTTGGCGGTTGCCAGGAGAACGATACTTGTCTGACTGTATTGTGCCAACTGTGAAGTTTGGTGGAGGGGGGATTATGGTGTGGTGTTGTTTTTCAGGAGCTGGGCTTGGTCCCTTAGTTCCAGTGAAAGGAACTCTGAATGCTTCAGCATACCAAGAGATTTTGGACAATTCCATGCTCCCAACTTTGTGGGAACAGTTTGGGGATGGCCCCTTCCTGTTCCAACATGACTGCGCACCAGTGCACAAAGCAAGGTCCATAAAGACATGGATGAGCGAGTTTGGTGTGGAAGTGGCCTGACTGGCCTGCACAGAGTCCTGACCTCAACCCGATAGAGCACCTTTGGGATGAATTAGAGCGAAGACTGCGAGCCAGGCCTTCTCGTCCAACATCAGTGTCTGACCTCACAAATGCGCTTCTGGAAGAATGGTCAAAGATTCCCATAAACACACTCCTAAACCTTGTGGAAAGCCTTCCCAGAAGAGTTGAAGCTGTTATAGCTGCAAAGGGTGGGCCGACATCATATTAAACCCTATGGATTAAGAATGGGATGTCACTTAAGTTCATATGTGTCTAAAGGCAGATGAGCGAATACTTTTGGCAATATAGTGTATGTTTAAGGACTTAAGGCACTGAATATTGTTGATATCTGACGCATGAAAACCCAAACAGCAGAAATTACACCTTTTTCTCTACACGTCATCATACCCATTCCAGAACAGACTATCTGTTATGCTCAAATTAACTATTTCATTAATGTGACCAGACAACAATACCTCCAGATATTCTTTCTGATCACAATGTTCTTTTAAACATTTTTGAATGCAGTCCACTGCACGAAAGTTCTTTAACATCTCTCTCTTACAGATTGACCAGTTTGATATGTACTTCAAATCTAAATTGGCAGAATTCCTTTCATTAAATGTAGGCACTGTTAAAGATCCAATTTTTGTCTAGGAAGCAACAAAGGGTTTCATCAAAGATTTCAAAATGTTGTTCACCTCTAATCTGAAGAAAGCAAGGAATAGCAGAATTGATGAGCTTGTGGAACTGTCAGAAAATTATTTAAAAACTTTCTCTCTTTAAAAATCTCTCTGCAAACAGGGCTGATATGATATCTTCAGGAGAAGAGTGGAATTCATAATGCATCAGACCATACAAAATGACTATTTTAGTGGTTCCGGACCCAGAAAAAGTCAATCCAAAGCCACTATTGACACTATCTGTCATCCAGTTAAGGGGCCAGTTAGCGATAGTAGGGAAATTAATAACATATTCCAGTGTTTTTTTTTTTCTTCTTTTTCCGAGTCGGACCTAGATAAGACTAATTGCAACATCTTCCTGCAGTCTTTGAATTTAACAAGTCTCAACTTGGTGGAAGCTGATCAGCCAGTCACACTTGATAAACTGAAATGCTCACTTCAAGGGGCAAAGAAGGGTAAATCATCTGGGATAGAAAGGATTCCAGTAAAATTATTTCTTCAATATTTTGACATTCTTGTTCCTGTCTTTCTATTGGCCATACACTATGTGTAGAGACTGGCACCTTTCATACACAGATGAACACAGTATTAATTTTCACTGATACCTAAGAACGGAAAGGATCACACAAACTGTGCCAATTACAGACAAATTGGTTTGTTTAATACAGACATAAAGATGTCAAGTCATTTTTATTTGTATAGCGCTTTTCACAATGCATCGTTTCAAAGCAGCTTTACAGAAAATCGTGCATTAACAAAAAATGAAACTGTAATATCTACAAAGTCTTTGAGTGATCATTGTGTAGTTTGATTAAATATGATTGTAAATTGTGTATACAAATTAAATAATTAATAATTGTATTTAGAACCCCTGTGAGCAAGCTGAAGACGACTGTGGCAAGGAACACAAAACTCCATTAGATGTTGTTTAATGGAGAAAAATAACCTTGGGAGAAACCAGGCTCACTATGGGAGTCAGATCTCCTCTGGCTAACCAGCATGAATATAATGCCAATATTAGTTATTTATGTGCAGTGCAGGTCATGGTTTAAGATTAGTAAACTAAGTAAATGTTAAGGTCCAGTGTTTAAAAGAAAAAAAAAATTTTTTTTATGAACTGTAAGATTAATGACTAATGTCTTTTAAGTCCATCGTGGATTAACTGCAGAAGTTCACATAGATGCATTGTCCTTAGTTAGTTGGCTGATGAAGGCTTTTGTTGGCAATTCAATGATAGTCTATGTATTCCATTTCAAGAGTGTAGTCCATCAATAGACAAAGGTGATGCAGGCAGAAATCAATGAGGTGCATCGCAGTTCAACCGACAGGTTATTTTGGTGAGGTTCGGTGGGGTCCATCCTAAATCCAAGGTTCAGGCAGTGGCATATGAAGCATCCGATGTCTTACTGTTGGAGTAGGCATCAGTTTATCCTCTGAAGTCCATCGTAAAAGACTGAAGTGATGTCTGGCTAGCACTGGCTGTATTTAATCGTCATCACTCAGAGACACATAGCAGCGGAGTCCAACACCAAGCAGGAACAGAGCTGGATCTGGTCGACTCTAGTAACCTCGGGATATGAAAGTTGGGTATCATCAGAATAACAGTAGAAACTTATTCCATGATTCCTGATAATATCTCCCAGGGGAAGCATGTTGTGATGAGGAGGAGGGCATGGCCGGGCCGTGATGGTGCATGGCCGGCACTGAATCAGCTGATCAGCAGGAGAGCGAGATAAAGGGGAGCCCGGGAGGGAGGAGGGATGCGCTGTTACGGAGTCCTCGCCACTGCCATCTGCTAGGAGAGCAGCTGTCTGCCTGGGGACGGAGGGGTCCAGCCATTCAGTGACACTAATCTACTATAATCCTTGTTACCACGATGAGCAGGGAGGTGGCCAGAGCATATTACAGTGTCAGACATCATTTTTGCAAGTTCACACACCTCTTTAACATTATCTTTAGTGATCTCCAATTGACAAAGCCGGATATCGCTAGTGCCAACATGAATAACAATTTTATAAAATCTACATTTAGCTTTAGCCAGCACTTGTAAATTTGATCTGATGTCAGACGCTTGAGCCCCAGAAATGCATTTAACAATAGTGGCTGGAGTCTCTATTTCCACATTCCTTACAATAGAATCACCAATTATTAAGGCTCTTTCAACATAATTCTCAGTGGGTGCATCACCGAGTTGGGAGAATTGATTGGAAACCCTAACAGGAATGGGAGAGTGGTGTCGCTTCGCTGAGTGAGTATGTCACAGAGACGTCACCCAAACGCCCTGCTATGGGGGCTCTAGAGCAGGAACCAAAGTGTGTGTGTTGCTCACTGTACTACTCACATCCAAAACAGTATCTACCGGCTTCTTTTACTCACTAACCTCCACTAGTGTTCGGATGCATGTTTCTAACTCATTAACCTTCTCTGTCAGCCTGACTAATTCCCAACATTTATCACATGTGAATCACTCACTGCTGATGGAAGAAGCTATAGTAAACATGCGGCATGCAATGCAGGAAGAAATAACATGAGCGGATGCCATGACATACCGCAATTGTTTGTTGTTGTTGTTATGGTTGAGCAGCAAGGTTTGAGATCGATGTGGTTCAATGTGGTTCCTGATCAGCAGATGTTTGAGATTGATGCAATAATTCATGTAAAACACAGTGGAGAAAACGAATGCACGCAGTCAAGACGCGAGATGTAGACAAGCGGTAAAAGAAAAAAAGAGAGAAAATGGGTGTGTGTGGTAAAATACATGCAGCTGAAAGTGTAGAAAAGCGGAAAAACCCGAAGCATACGGTAAAATGGCAAAGGATAAAATGATGAACATATAAGAATAAGCAATGCTAAGCAGGATAGCAAGCTACAAACACTCGTGCAGCGTGCCGGCTGCAACTAGAACAGGAAGATGTATCTGAGAGTCCTAGCCTTGCGCTTTCAGCAATACCTAAGTAAGCAAGTTCACCCAGACCAGACTGGTTTTATACCCAAGAAACTGGCTGCCAAAAACATTCACAGGTTATTGCATGTTGTACTTGAATCCCAGACCTCTTCTGTCACAACAACCATCTTATCTTATGCTGAGAAAGCATTTGACAGACTGGAGTGGGATTATCTTTGGTTAGGGCTGAATAAATTTGGTCTAGGTAAAAACTTTATAGTTACAGTATGATATGTGTAATATATACAAACCCTTCTGCCTTGGTTTTGATTAATGGACTACATTCACAGTCCTTTAACATTAAACACGAAACGAGACAGGGCTGTTCGCTATCCAAAATGCTTTTTGAATCATCACTTGAACCTCTGGCCCAAATGGTAAGACAGAACAATATTTTTTCTATCTCAGTGAACTCATACAGACAACATATTTCACTCTACGCTGATGACATCTTATTGTTTCTGACCCTCTCTGAAATCTCTTCTGACCCTCAGAAATCGATTCCCAAAATTCTGAAAACATTTGCTGATTTCAGTAATCTTTCAGGGTACAAAATTAAATGGAAAAGTCTTCTCTTCTTCTACTCAATGGAGATGCTCTCTCTCTCTTCTGTTTGACATCCCAATAAAAACTAGCATTACATATTTAAGAATTGATGTTCAGACCTCATTACATGATATTGCAAAAAGCAACTACTTCAAGATATCGATTAATATTGAAAGAGATTTTAAAAGATGGATTGCAATGCCAATGTCACAACAAGCCAGGGTTGCAACTATCAAAATGAATGTATTTACCTTGGATAACCCTGCTGTAAAGACCAGCTTAACCAGCAAGCAATTCCCATGCTGGTCTGGGCTAGTTAGTGCTAGTTTGGTGCTGGTCTAGCTGGTGGACCAGAAAAGCCATGCTTTTCACCAGCAAAACCTTGCTTATTGTGTCACAGTCCTGTCACACTGACAGTGTGGGTTTTTGTGTGACAGGATCGTGACATCATTGTTCTATGCCTGTCTTGTGTTTCGTTTTCTGTCTTTGTGTGAGCGCACAGCTTCGGTTGCAGTTTCCCTGCCGGGCGCTCTTTGGTCTGCCTTGTGTTTTATGTCCGGAGCATGATGTCTGGATCCTGACTTCCCTGTCTGGTTCAGTTTTGGTCAGTGACCTCTGTCCAGCGGCCGCCAACCAGTCCTCTGACCCTTGTCCAGCGGCCAGCACCCAATCTACTGACCCCTGTCCAGTGGCCACCACCCAGTCCTCTGACCCCTGTTCAGCGGCCAGCGCCCAATCTACTGACCCATGTCCAGCGGCCGCCACCCATTCTGCTGACCCCTGACCAGCAGCCGCCACCCATTCTGCTGACCCCTGACAAGCGGCCTCCTCCCAGTCTACTGACCACTGTCCAGCAGCCGCCGCCCAGTCTGCTGCCCTTACCACCCTCCTCTCCTCCCTCAATCCCTACCTTAAACCTCCTCCCAGACCACCAGACCCAGTCCCCTTCCTGAAGCCTCCTCCCAGGCTGCCGGACCCCACCTCATCCCTGAGGCCACCAGACCCTGCCTCTGTCCTGAGGCCTCCTCCAAGGCCGCCGGACCCCACCTCTGTCCTGAGGCCTCCTTCCAGGCTGCCAGACCCCGCCAATTTCCTGAAATTTACTCCCTGGTTTCCCTCTCTTCCCTCCCTTTCTTATGTTCTTTCTGTTCTGTGTTAGTTTCTGTTATGTTTGTCTTATCTATTGTTTGATGTTCCCCTTTTTGGGAGGTCAGGAGGTGTCCCTTTGAGGGGGAGTAGTGTCACAGTCCTGTCACTCTGTCAGTCTGGGTTTTTGTGTGACAGGATTGTGACATCATTGTTCTATGTCTGTCTTGTGTTTCGTTTACTGACTTTGTGTGAGCGCACAGCTTCGGTTGTGCTTTCCCTGCCATGTGCTCTTCGATCAGTCTTGTGTTTTATGTCAGGAGCATGGTGTCTGGATCCTGACTTCCCTGTCTTGATCGGTTTCATTGTGCATTGCGCTTATGTCATCTTGGTGGTTGCACTCACGTCAGTTGTTTATGTCTGTCTTTCATGACCACAGACGCACGTTGCGCTTGCTTTGCGCTACACATCTGGGTCGCGATCTGTCTTTACGTTGTGCTGAGGTTCGGTCACTTCGGTCTGAGGTGTCAGGTTTATTTGTGGCCGAACTCTCGCACAGGTGTCCTGTCTTATTTTGTCACCTGTTGCGTGCATCGCGTGGTGTTTGCCTCACGATGTACGCTCAGGCTTTGTCTAGTGTGAGAATGCATAGCATTGCTTTGTTAGCGTTGCCGTGCATTCTCTCGTTTTGTGTGTCGGTTGGCATGAGTGCATGTTGCCTTATTGTCTTGGCGGTATGCGCTTGTGCCATTCGGGTGTCTGTGTCTTGTGAGAGCACTTGGCTTTGTTTTGTTTCTGTATTGCCATATGTCTCTAAGTCTTGCGTCATACCCCGCCTCCTTGTTTGCCTATTATTAGTTCATTTGCCCCACCTGTCACCTGTTAACCTGTTTGATTTCTCTCCCTATTTTAGTGTTTTTATGTGTGCTGTCTCGTTTGTTGGTCTTGTTCCTTGGTTGTGCTCCTGTCGGGTCAGTCCTGTGTTTTTTGCTCCTTTTACCAGCCCAGCCTGTTTTAGTTATTACCACCCAGAACCTGGTTTTTCCCCTTCGGGGCAGTTTATGTTTTTGCCCTTGTTTATTTTTGTATTAATAAAACCTTTTGTTTTTGTTTTTTCTCTGCGTTTGGCTCCTGCCTCTGCTTCAGTCATGACATATTGACCAGACTGAATTATAGTACATTTTCAACGTACAAAGGCAATGGAAGTTTGGCACTTCCCAATTTTGAATTATACTATAGAGCTTTCCAATTAAGATATACTGTATTAAAATATGGATGGATCCAAATTCCAATGTGCCTTGGAGAGAAATAGAACAGGTTGTAGTGGGGAAATTCAGACTGCAAGATATTTTATTTTCAGGGTTGGGTATTAAACAAAGTATGCTCATTACCAATTCCATATCTAAAAATATATATACAAAAATAAAAAAATGGCATGTACACTCACCCATCTGGCATAACAGGTTATTCTGTCTGGTAGCAAACCATTTGTTGGGCCCAAAAAGGAATACACAATCTTGAGGATATATTTAGAGCTGATGGTCTTTTTCAGGACCTGTGCTCACGTTATGGGACAAAAAAATCCTCCCTTTCTTTACTTTTGTCTTAGATCAGCCATGAAGGCCTATGGGGTACTGTGGGGGGATCAGCTCAATACTCACCCTATTATTCAATGGATTGATATATTTCCCTCCAAAATTTGGTTTCTTGCATTTATTCAAGAATCAACGAAGAAAAGTATACTTATATTTCAACTATGGGAGAAGGAATGAGAGGTGGGGAAAGGGTTTATAAATTGGAAAACCGTGTTTGACAATAGGTTCACCTCATCGAAGAACCCCAATCACCAGTTAATTCACTTTAACATTTATCACAGGACTTATTGGCACCACTTAAGAGAAACCGCGTCAACTCGTCCATTAGTGCCTATTGTGACATGTACATATTGACAGGTAAGCACTTCCCTGCACGTTATGGGAACGGGACAAAGTTAAGGAATACTGGAATAAGGTGTGTTCAACATTATTGGAAAATATTTAGCATAGGATTTAGTTCTCTACATCACATATTAAAAAGGCAAAATCATCTACCTTAATGACCTTGAGTGCAGCTACAGAAACAATTTCTAAGCATTTTAATCATGAGAATTAGGAACTACATATTCTTGTGCAATGCTGCCGTTTTCCCTGTCTTTTCATGACTGTTATTGTGCATTTATATTATTATGACTATTGTTATGATTACCTTGTTCAAAGCGGTGTTGTCTTCTCTTTTTTCTTCTTTTCTCCCCCTCTCCTTTCAGGGTCATGCACAGACATTTTGAGGGGCAGTGGCTCAAAATGAGAAAAAGCAACATGGTGGAGAGAAACTAACTGGTTACCACAAAATACTCAGGGAAGACCCCGCTCGGACGGCTGTTTTTAACAGAGAAAATTATCTTCAGCAAGCTGACTAACACTAAAGATGAGGAATAGAGTTAAACAGCTATTGCTTTACTGTTCATCTCTGGTTGGGAGGTGCAACAGAGGTAGGAAATCGCTCACTGCTCTCTCTCTCTCCCTTATTCTCTCTCAAACACACACACACACACATCCTTGTTTCTCCAATAACTTGTTAGAAACAGCCCAAGCTGCCTTTACTAGTTCAAAAGTGACGTTTTCGGTTTAGTAACGGATGATTGGCTGCATCTTTTGAACTAGCAATGGCAGATCCTGAGCTGTGGCGTAACAAAGTAGTTCCATGCACAAATGCGTTTTTTTTGACAGTCCTTAGATTTCCTCATTGATTTATTTACTTGTTCTTTGAACTGTTGTACATAAGCAATACCACACTTACAATCGTGCCTTATGGCCCTAAATCAGCATGGCTGTGATTACCTATGGCTGCGGCCTCATGCCTGCAGCCGAATCACAGCCGTGCTGATGTAGGGACATGCACCACTCTTGCACATGTGATATTTCTTAAATATAACTCATAACATTAATGAATATGATTCCTTTTTTATTCTGTATACTAATAATTTGAACATATACAATATGCACAGCATAATGTGATATCTGATATGCAGACCAAGTGTTATTTAACATTAAGTAAATTTCATGGTTACTTAATTGTAGTGCAGCAGTTGTAGTAATTGGAAAGTTTTCATTTAAGTTTAAATAACAACAACATTTTTAGAGACTTACATTAGCTCTGTGATGTCATCGTTTACCCTATGATCTAATGCAAGTTTTTAACACATTTGGGCGCGCTCAAGCAATGTCAATACTAATTAATGTGCATTTTTGACACATTTGGACCCTCTCAAGTGTCAAGCATTGGATCCACTTAGGACTCCTCTACTCCCCGTCACTCCTAAACCTCTGCCTGCAAAACAGAGATGCGATGCAACAGCCGAAGATGGCCGTTTAGCGCATGTTAACATATACCAACAAAAATAAACTAACACAGTGTTGTACTATTCATCATATATAAATCGTTTTGATGCTGGGGGTAAACAGCAACTGCAAAATTAATACATACAAATAAAGTTACTTTCTCCAGAGCACCTCAGCCCAAGAGGGCAAAGGGGTAGTAGCTTTTTGTCGCATAATTACACATTTATCAATTACAATATTAGATACTGAGATGAAAACTGACTGACCAATGGGATATGGGTTTTTTCTAATTTTTCCAGAGTCGCTGCAGCTGCTCAATCCTGGGCGTTTGTATCACTAATCATCTGGCAAACACTGGCATTGGATGTGCAGCTGATACACAAACACGAAAATTATATAGCCTACTTAATGACAGTTGCAGTTAATGACCCCTTTGTACTGCAAACATAAACCCGGTCTGTTTTTGAAAGTCTGCTGATAATATTGAGTTTGTACATGTATTATAAACAGGGCTAGACATTAACTTTTTGGCTCATCGGCCACTGTGGCTAGTGGTATTCCAAAGTAACAGCTGTCCTTCCTGTCTCCCTGTAGCACTGTCTTAGGCGTCTCACAGTAAAGACATTGCAATTTATTGCCCTGGGCACATCTGCAGTCCTCATGCCTCCATGCAGCATGGCTAAGGCACGTTCACGCAGATGAGCAGGGACCCTGGGCATCTTTCTTTTGGTGTTTTTCAGAGTCAGTAGAAAAGTCTCCTTAGTGTCCTAAGTTTTTATAACTGTGACCTTAATTGCCTACCATCTGTAAGCTGTTAATGTCTTAACGACTGTTCCACAGGTACATGTTCATTAATTGTTTATGGTTCATTGAAGCATGGAAAACATTGTTTAAACCCTTTACAATAAAGATCTGTAAAGTTATTTGGATGTTTACAAAATTATCTTTAAAATACAGTGTCCTGAAAAAAGGACATTTCTTTTTTCTTTGAGTTTATATTTGTAGAACAGCAACAGTGCTGCCTCCTTTACAGAGGTGAAATAATTTTTCGCTTTATTTGTTACGGTCTCGTTGTGAATACACTTTTCGTCGGAAGTTTGTCACAGATTTTGTGTGCACCTTAATATTGTAAAAGAATGTAAATCATACATATTTTTAAAACAAACAGGAATATTCATCTAAATTACAGCATGTATGAAAGTGTAAATTCACAAATGCTTAGTTACTTACCAGTAACTTTGTAAAATTGTCATGCTTCGAGGGCTGAGCTCATTTATTAGAGTAGCAGTGTATGTGTGATTCCCTGCATGCAGCAAACAAATTGGCCCTGAATCTAGGCATGATCAAAGATTTAAGACAAAGATCGGCAGATTTAATTCGGGGTCTGATTGACTGGTGCATCATCATGAGGATCCCAGCTTTCCAACGACACCTAGTTTAAGCTTCTAGTCCACTCAGAGGCCGAGATATCTGATATGACAGTGGGGAAAGTTTGTAGGATCACAAAATAGACTGAATGCATATGGATAAATGTGAATGCTCAGCTGCATTAGAGTGCCACCTGCATTTCAGATCTGAATACTGTGATGGAGAAAAATCCCTTTTTCCTAGTACTTGTTGCCATCTAGTGGAATGAACAAACCCTTTTTGAAGGGACATTAAGCCTGAATCACAGGCCTTTAAAGAGAGGGAAAAAAATGTATGTTCATCAAACAATTTTAAACACATACAATATTATTAATTAAAAAAATAATAATAGGGGGTGGGTTGGGTTTCTGTAAAATAAGACCAATATTTAGCTTTTAGTCCAGTGTATGTTTGTAAGGCAGTGGTTCTCAAATTTATTTGGTCAAACAAGAAAACCTTTCATGATAAACTTTTTGCATAATCTAATTGAAAATTACAGATTTTTTTTTCATTAATAGCATTTTCTTTTATATTCACATAATGAAAAAAAATTATTAAAAAATACAATGAAAACTCAATGAAAATAATACCCTTCATTAAAAAAGGATCTGAAAGCATGAACTTTCATCACTAGCCATACACTGTTCTGTAATTTTGTGAAACTTTGTGAAAACTGAATCCTCCGTTCATCCATATTTAAATGTCAGAATGTTTTTTATCCCATTTAAACATTTTTCCGCTAGGTAGCTATTTTCAATAAAAACTGATAATTGCCAGCACAGAAAAAAGTAACACGTGACAGCACAATCTATGTGCTGTTTTGGTAGCAGTCTGGACCTCTGTACAACAATTTACACCTGAAAAACTGTAATAACCACTGAAATAAAAATGGACCCAAGACCATTTTAAAAATGACCTCACGTGGTGCCTCCCTGGACATGGTGCCCCTGGGCACATGCCTAATTGCCCATGTAGTTGCCCTGTATAGGAGCAATATTTAAAACAGATCACGTAAAAAATAAAAAATTAAAAAATATAAAACGCCATCATTTACTCACCCTTGTCTTATATAAACAGTATGACTTTTTTCATCCGTAAAAAACAAGGTTGAGGGATGAGAGGATCACGTTTGTTGCTGTCCAAGCTCCAAAAGCACATAAAAATCCCATAAAAGTCAACCATAACACTCATTTCAATTCTTCTGATGCCATTCGATAGTGTTGTGTGAAGAACAGAGCAAAACTTTAAGTTAGTTAAGTTAGCTTTGAGAACCAAAAATGTGGGTGTGAAAAACAGCAAGCGACAGCCAAAATATGCAGCAGAGTGTAAATGATAATTAATTTAAAAAATCATGTTTAACATTAGCTAACTTTAGTCACTAATAACTAGTTAATGAAAAACGCTGAACGTTTTAGAGAGAATAAAGTAGAAACTGTAATATTTGGGCAGTGGGTCAATGACCTACTAAATATAAAATGCTGTTGTAGTACTTTATTCCCTGAATTCATCATCTGACACCATAATGCTACTAAAAACAAATCTGTCAACACAGAATTTGAAGCTCAAAAGAACCCGTTACTGCAGTGGCCTACTGTGTGATGTCACAGTAATTTTATCAGTTGGTATAATCAAAATAATTTCTAATTTCAGTGGTATGGACTCCCGCTTTTATGCATTTTTTTATGCGTTTTCCACTGTTGAAGCCATTTGAAACCCTTTCCGCAAAGTGAGCACTTGTAAGGTTCTTCTCCAGTATGAATTCTTTGGTGCTTTTTCAAGTTATCTCGTCTGGTAAAAGCTTTACCACACTCTAAGCATTCATGAGCTTTTCCACCTAAATGTATTTTCTCATGCTCTTTCATCCAAGCCAGCTGGGAAAAACTCTTTCCACAAACAGTGCAGCTGTAAGGCTTCTCATTTGCATGAAGTTTCAAGTGTCTTTGTAGCACTGATGGCAAAATAAATTTTTGTCCGCACTGATCACAGTTGAAAGGCTTTTCTGCAGAGTGATAGCGCTGATGAAGTCTGAGACGACTTGCCCGTGTGAAACTCTTGCCACACTGGGAACAGTGATGTAATTGATTTTCAGAGTGAACATATATATGCCTTCTTAGGCTACTTGGATTTCTAAACCTCTTTCCACACTGAAGGCATTTGAAATGTTTCCCTCCAGTGTGAGTTCTCATGTGAACCGTGAGACTTGCTGTGTGTCTGAAACTTCTTTCACACTGATTGCATATGAAAGGCTTCTCTCCA
Organism: Myxocyprinus asiaticus; assembly: GCF_019703515.2. Taxonomy (NCBI): domain Eukaryota; kingdom Metazoa; phylum Chordata; class Actinopteri; order Cypriniformes; family Catostomidae; genus Myxocyprinus; species Myxocyprinus asiaticus. Next base: position 6,848,638 of record NC_059349.1, read on the forward strand.
GTGTGAGTTCTCAAGTGAACCGTAAGATTAACTTTCTGTATGAAACTCTTTCCACACTGAGGGCAGGTGTAAGGCTTCTCTCCAGTGTGAATTTTGTTGTGATATGAAAGGTTTTGTCTATGTTTGAAACTCTTTCCACACTGATGGCATGTGAAAGGTTTCTCTACAGTGTGAATTCTTATGTGGATATTGAGGTTTCCTTTATGTTTGAAACTCTTTCCACACTGAGGGCAGATTAAAGAATTCCCTGTTGTTGTTCGAGTTCTTTTTTGTGAGAATTTATTTTCAGTCTGTGAGCAGCTAGAAGATTTTTCTCCAGTTACGACATCATCAGGTTCCTGATACTGATGTTTCTCCTCCACTTCATTCTGTTCTTGGCTCTCCTCTTTCACGTCCATCAGGTCTAAAATGAAAATATTAAAGTCAAAAATCAATACAAGAGGCATAAATGTGCAATGAAAAAAAAAAAAAGAATGGCAAATAAATGACTCAAAGCAACAGAGATTAAGCATTTAGTTCTTTGGTCTTTTTAATCTAAACAGGGCCTGAAATTAATTTCTGAAAATGGATTGGGATTCCCTTCTAAGATGCCTCATTTACACACTTTAGGTGAATTATAAAAGCTACTTTTCTCAATTATTGCCTCTAGTTTTATTCAGATGGAATGATTTTTAAAGTATGTAGCCAACATTATGACCCTTCTCTTCAGTCACGTTTCACAGCGAGACGTGATGCAATCATGTGCTGACTTACATATTGTTGTTCTTGGCAAATACCTTTAACAATTACTTTATAAGGTAGTTTGCCCACACATGACATTTCTGTCATCATTACTCACCCTCAAGCCTGTATGAATTTCTCTCTTCCTTGGAACACAAAAGGAGATTTTTAGACAGAATATTAGTCTGTCACTATTCAGTCACAGAATATTTTTTCCCTGCCATACAATAAAAGTGAATGGTGACTGAAATTAATATTCTCCCTAAACTCTAATTTTGAGTTTCACAGGAAATAGTCATACAGGTTTGCAACAACATGAAGTTAAGTCAGTCATGACAGATTATTCATTTTAGGTTAAGCTATCCATTTAGGAGTAAAAGTCAATAATTACCAGTTACATTAAAATGGCTGTATAATGTTGACAAAATTCACTGAAAATGTCAACAGATGGAATCTTGAGAGGTTGAATGTTGCTGCTAAATCAGTTATGATTTATATTCCAATATAATTTGTATAATAACCCATTTAATCCCAGCGGTTACAATTGTGACCAAAATATAGTTCGAAATTTGAAGGGTGTAAAAAGTTGATGTATTTTTCATCAACAACTTCAATCAATTGTAAGTGACAATGCAGACACTCTTGACTTCATTTGAACATTTCTACATGAGTGGTGCAGTCACATGACCAAAGCAATTTATTTTCACTGTGCTCCTCTACAGATTATGTTTGTCAAAACTCATTAAAAGAAAGCAAATAAAACGTCATGATACACATCATAACACAGTGGTCATAATTGTGACCGGTGGGAAAATACAGAGACCCATTTTTGAATAGGCATTTAAGGATAACAGCCAAAATTATATCAAAGGGTAATTTCATGTGGATATAAAGAATACAATGTTGAAGGAAACAAAAGTATTGCAACATGTAGAAGCTGTGGTTCAAAATATATAGCCGCTTCATCAACAACGTCCAATTTTCAGCTATGGTTCAGTAGCATTTAATTTATTGTGGTAGTTAGGTTGGCTAATAAGCTACTTAGTTCCGCAAAGCTCAGTGCATTGCATCTAAAGTTTTGGCGTGAATTATTTCGCATGCCTCATTGCTGGAACCAGATAAAAGATGCACTGTGGACCAACGAAGATAGGGTTGCCATCTGTCCCATAAAATACGGGATTGTCCCGTGTTTAAAGATGAAATGATGCATCCCGTATCGAATCAATATGGGACGCGATTTGTCCCATATTTAAGCTGGTCAGATGGTGTCATGGCAAAATTGTTTCAAAAAATGTATTTAAAATTAAGTAGGAAATTTTTCCTATGGTGGGTAAGGGGACATCTGAAAAATCCACAAATTGTTCTTAAACATGCTAATACTGTGGAGGGTGTAATTGCTATAGTAATTAATACTCGGACATTAATTTGGGTGAATTGACGCTTAAAGTTGAGGATTTGGGACTTGAATTGAATGCAAAGACTAAAAAAAATATTATGTTTGTTAAATAATAATAACATTTATTATTATTAAGAGCCACAGTTTTGTAAGCATCTAGTAGTGGCATTGCTCTATGTAACTGCAAAGAAAAAAGTGGATTTTTGTCCACTGTAACTGATTTGAGTTTGTCAGTGGCTTGCTCACAAACATGTATACTTACTGTTGGATGATACAGTTGGTTATCATTAAAAAAAAATGGCTGATTCTGTCTGACACTGAGAGTCCAAACGCTTTACATTGAAGTGCGCCATTCTGCGTTCAGGATGCACATAAGCTGTGTTGTGCCGCTCTACCTTTCTTTTTTTCTTACTTTGATAGTCTTCTGCGATAACAGGCTACACTTATTAAGCCTATTTATTTGTTGAATATTTGTCTGTTTTTTTGTTAAAGGACTGCAATTAACATCAACATATCCATCTAAAACGCATCTGATCAGGGTCTCAACTTTTTTGACACTCTCAATCACTCATAACACTTGCTTGCGCTGCTTTCAATGCCACAGTTGTCAAAAAAGTTCAGAAATACTTAACTTTAGAGGGAAAATATGCTTTGAGCTGAAGGCAGTGACCTCTGTCATGCACTTCAAAATCTGACAAATCTAATAATAATACATAATACAACAAACACATAATAAATTAACATTACTTACAACTGAAATGTTCCCCAACACATTCAAGCAGACTTGAGTTACCCCTAATGCTCAAAAAACCAACACATAACCCCACAGTAGTTGATAACTACAGACCAGTCTCTCTCCTTCCTTTCCTAGCAAAAACTCTTGAGGGTTGTTTAACCAGTTGTCTGCTTTTCTTTCATAGAGCAATCTACTCGACAGACATCAGTCTGGCTTTAAAAAAGTACACTCAACACTCAACTACTTGTCAGAAACCCTGCAACTGGTGATAGCAAATTTCGAATCATCTGTCCTTATCCTCCTCGACTTGTCTGCTGCTTTCGACACAGTGAACCACCAGATTCTCCTGTCCACTCTCTCTGACCTGGGCACCACAGGAACTGCGCTTGGATGGTTTGAGTTATACCTCATTGGCAGATATTTCATGGTCTCCTGGAGAGGTGTCCAAATCATACCAGCTGACCACTGGTGTTCCTCAGGGATCAGTGTTTTGACCCCTCTTTTTCTCGATCTACACTACATCACTCAGACCTATCATTAAGGCACATGGTTTGTCCTATCACTGCTACACAGATAATATGCAGCTCTAACTGTCATTCTAGCCTGACGACCCTACTGTCTCAGCTCACATCTCTGCCTGTCTCTCAGAGGTCTCAGCCTGGATAAAAGAACATCACCTTCAGCTCAAACTTGCCGAGACAGAACTCCTCGTGATCCAAGCCAACCTCTATATTTATCTTGGTTCAACTACGCCAATGCAAACCAGGTCTGCCCGGAACTGGGGAGGTGTGGTGGACAACCAGCTTAACTTCACTGTCAAAATCTCATCAGCTGCCCGGTCTTGCAGGTTCGCATTTTACAAAATCTGAATATGTACACAACTCCTGACCCAAGCTCTGGCCATTTCAAGGCTGGACAACTGTAATGCCCTGTTGGCCGGTCTCCCAGCTAGCATGATTAAGCCACTGCAGATTGTCTAGAATGCTCCAGCTTGTCTGGTCTTCAATCAGCAAAAGAGGGCTCACGTTATCCCACTGGCTGCCAGTAGCTACCCACAACAAATTCACGGCTTTGACTATAGCCTTCAGCACAGCTAATGGAACAGCTCCTTCTTCAATTCACTCCTCCAGGTCTATGTCCTAACCCGCTCTTTGTGATCAGTGAATGAGAGGCACCTGGTGGTCCATTCGCAGAGGCACAAAGTAATTTCATGATCATTAACTCTCTCTGGTCCTCTGTGGTGGAATGAGCTTCCAAACTCCACACGATCTGCTGACAGCATCTCAGCATTCCAGAACCAGCTGAAAACACATCTGTTCTGCGAGCACTTAATCAATCAACAATAAATGCCAAATAAATAACAAAAAAGTATCTTTACTAGCATCTTTACTACTCCTGCCACTGTGAGAACTTGGCAGTGCAATACTTAGGATATTGTTGACTTTTGTATGACAAACTGCTTGTTTTGTTCATTTGTAAGTTGCTTTGGATAAAAGCGTCTGCTAAATGACTTAATGTAAACCTGTTAATGTTACCTGCTGTTATTGTATTTTATGACAAATTTTGTCAAAAGTATCCACCCAAGGGTTTGTATACTGTTTTTTTTTATTTATTTTATTTTTTTTTAAAGAAAGACATTTGATACTACTGCAAAGATGGGAATGGTAAACAGATAAGGGGAACAGGTTTCAATTGACAGAATACAGGCAAAGAGTAAGCAAGTGCAGCAAGTGCAAATATGGCAGTGAGGTATGTGAAGTCCTGCCACAACAAAAGGGTAACCAATGGGACAGGACCGCAAATTGGACCAACATTAAACAACAAGCATAAAAGGTTTTAAGCATTAAAACCACTGTTTTATTTCTACCTTTATTATTATCTTGATTTTATTTGACATTTTATTCTAGATATTTTTAAATTGCATGTGTGTGTGTGTATAAATTAATATGGTCAGTCTATTTAAATATTTAATCACAATTAATCGCATGAAAGTTTCCACAGAATAAAGATAGAAATACATTAAAATAGAACCAATTCAAGTAACATGAAATGTTAAATTAACATACAAAGTAACAACAGTCGCATGATTCACAACAGTGCATCAAACACCGCCTTGAAGTTTGAACTCCAAAAACAAGCGCTGCAGAGAACGGACAAATTCAGAATGGCATACTCCTGTTTACCACCCATACTACTCTTACTCCTAGCATATCTTTGTATGGCAGAAATATAATGAGTAGTAGAGTAGTATGTCATTCCGAACACGGCCAACATCCTGTTTTGCTTTAAGCACTGGAACTGCCAATGTACATCCAAACTGTCCAGTAATCCTTATCTGGTTTTTCAAAAAAATCAGCAGGTTCATTGAAATTCATTGAACTCAGAGTGGCGTTTTGAACAGAATTTAATTTTTGTACCACCTGGGTTTGTTCTGTAATAGGTCCTTACTCCAAAACTTGACCATTGACACAGAATCACTGTTGTGTGTGTTTGTGGTGTTTATGTCCACTTAATAGGGGTGCACCAACCGATCAGCCATCGATCTAAATCAGACAATTTTCATCTTAAATCGATGATCGGCCCGGTTGTGCCTAGATTCAGGGACAATCTTTTTTGTAGCACACAAGGAATCATACATACACTGCTACTCTAATGAATAAGCACTTGCTCAGCCCTTGAAGCATACAGTGTGTCCAATGGAGGGTGAGTTGGTGGTATTTCTAAGTGTTCACGAATTTAAACTTTCAGACATGATGTAATTTAGATGAATATGCTGTGTCAGTGTTTTGATCTGGTCATTTCTTGTTTTGTTCACTAGATGTCCCCATTGTGTTTCCCTGTGTTTCCCACACTAGTTTTTGATCATTCATTTCACCTGTGCCTCGTTTTCTGTGAAGCATTTAAGTTGGTTGTTTCTGTCCATTCCTTGCTCAGTTTTTTCAGACTTCCTTGTGTTCTTTGCAACTGGGTCCACATTCCCCGTATTCCCTGAGCTCAGTTCCCTTGACCTTGCATCACCCTGAGTTTATGACAGAAAAACTGAGCCACTTCATGGACTCAGCGAAGAACTGACCCTACAAAATGGATCTAGCGGCTTGGTTCATTAAATTGAGCTGCGCAGATTTACCCATGAGGGAGCGCTCCCTTCGTTTCTGCGACATTGCCAGTCTCACAGGTTTTGAGGACTCCCATCTCAAGTGAATATACCGGATAGGACTAACATCTCACCGGTGGAGGGAATTGCCCGAGATGGGAGATTACACATGGAGGGAATACGTGAGGTTAACACTAGAAACTCTAGCTTCAAAGGATCCTCCTCTCCCTACTCTGAACCCGGCTTCAGAGCCTTCCACGGCTCCTTGCTCCAAGCCGGCCAACGAGCCAACGCCCACGCCTGCCTCGGCCAACGAGCCAATGCCCACGCCTGCCTCGGCCAATGAACCAACGCCTGCCACGGCCAACGAGCCAATGCCCACGGCCCCAGAGCCAGCGTTGCAAGTCTCGTCCATCTTAGAGCCAGCTCTTGCTGTGCTTTTAGATCTTGACTTCATTCCCGCCCATATCCCCACCCTGTGTACTCTTCCTCCTCCGCTAGTTACCTGAGTTTAATGGTGCAAAGCTCAAATATTTAGTAGTGCATAAATTGTGACTTAGGGGCCATTTACACGACAAAGTTTTCAACTAAAAACGGAAAACGCATGCGTTTTGGCTGTTCGTTTACACGACAACGGTGTTTTGGGGCCTGAAAACGCAAACTTTTGAAAACGGGTTTCAAAGTGCATGTTTTTGAAAATGATGCCGTTATCGTCTCCGTGCAAACATACAAAAATGCGAATTTGTGAAAACGATGACGTCATGCGCACACGTATTACATGTTATATAAAGAATGATGGATTGATAGGCATCAATTTGAGATGTATAATTATCAGTATGAATACTGGTATCTGTGCAAATAACAATAATCAACTATTTATTCATTTGGAGTGTTTTGTATGGAGTGTGAACAGTAGGCAGAACCTGCAATTTGAAAATCTTGAAATTAATGTATGGATTCAGATGGGAAAAATGTATTTGTATTTTAAATGTTATTTATTTATTTACTTAATTTTATTTGATGTACCTTTACCCTGCAATTCATTCACCCATCGCTTATGTGTATAGCCTATAGACAGAGGTGTGATGCCATGTACAGTATTCAGTGATATGCTTTGAATATGAAAACATGAGGCAGTGAAAATGCATGTTAGATCCAGTGTGCACAAGACTTCTCTCCATCAGAAGATATCCATATATCAGAGTTCTGTCTGATATCCAAAACTAGTCAACATGAACAGCTTGTTATGTTAACTTGCTCTCCTACCAGCCCAAGAGTCAGCAGGGGAAATACAGAAGAAGGCAGGAGACAAAGTGATGGTAAAAATGAGCAGAGTTTATTGAATAATCTTGAGAGTTCAGTCTATAGTCATGTGCGCGAGTACTTCAAAAACAATGCACGAGACATTCAAAACCACAATGACGGACTACAGGACTGTGTTTGTGCTGCTCAAGATTTTGAGGTTATTGACGCTTCTCCAGCAAAGCAATTGTAGTAATAAAGCAACCTCATTGTCCATCCAGACAAAATTGCTCGATGCCTTCGCCATCTTCATTGTTTGTATTCACCGCTCTCTGGAAAAATGCTTATGTGCTCAGGCGCATAGTGTTTCTTTACAAAGTGACATCTCCAACTACTGGCCTGGCATGCATAATACAGCGTTTTTAGTCGTTTTTGCGGATCCGTATGAACGGGGATCGTTTTGACAACGTTGTCGTCTGTACGCAAAACTTTTCAAAAACGCAAAAGAAAAACTTTTCAGTTTTTAGTACATCGTTGTCATGTAAACGTACCCTTAGCGCCCATTTACACCACGACTAGGCTACGTTGTAATTTGCGTATAGCTGGTGCAACCGGCCCCAGGTGCTCTCAGTATCTCATCAGTCACTCATCTCAGCGCTACTCCCAATTTAATTGAGGATCCCAGTTTAAATCAGACTGATGCTGGTCACAATGTCACTTATAACAGATATAACTGTTTAACCTTAAATAACTGCACTGCATCTTCACGTATTTGCTTAATAATTAGTGATTTGTATTGCAACAAAACAAATAATAAATACTAATGATTCCTCACAGCAGCAGTTTTGGAGCTAGTAATAGACAACGTTCTTATTTTTGAACGTATCTCTGCTGTGTGTGATGCCCTCATAGATTTTACTGGTTGCCAGTATGTCACAATGACCTTTGATATTGTTGGGCCTCATGTATTCAGATAGAAAACAAAGGCAGGCCTAACACAGTCGTAAAACCTAACTCAGGCCCATATACCAAGTCATAAATTTTTTTGATAAAAATCACGCCAAAATCAAACAAAGGGAGTCCAAAACAGACTACAAATCCCATGAAGCCTTGCTCACTAATGGATCGAACGCTCAACTTCTATTGGATGAGGCACACGACAGAACGCACCTCAACCATGACATCATCAGGAGTAGAAATACCTCTGAAATGCTTCTGGGATTTGCTTCAAGCAACTTTGCTCGCTGTGTGTAGATGCAGCTCATCGCTGCTCTCAGGTGTAGCCTTGTGGCACAAGGAAGTAACGTCTGACTTGAAACTGTGGCCATACAATCTCCATCTCGCTGAACGAGTTGAGATTACTCTGTGTTCAACCGAACACGCTAACGGATCCGAAGGAGACCGCAGAGCAATCCGCATCTTCATCCGTTTGCCTGCAGAAGTGAAGAGAGAAAAGATTTCTCTTCCATCTTCAATCGAGTCGACGTTGCTGATTTCTCCGCCAGCCCACCGAGAATCAGCAGCCGTACCGCCCGGCCTCCCGTCATCACCCAAGCCTCGAGGAACCGAGTCGGAGTTAAAGGACGGATGAACACACATTCTGCATCCTCATGCGATTCAAGTAAGAGGTTTACGTCTGGGCAGAGATAGAATATTATAGTGTGTTATTCTTGTGTATCAAGGTTATTGCTTGTACAGTTTATGGACCACCGAGTCCGCTCATTGCGATTTAATACTCAGGGTATTAATTAATTATCATGAATGAGATTTGCTGTATTGTAGTCCAAACACATTGGACTGTTGTGCATTTCCGCCATCGCGGGTGAGACCGGCAAACTGAGTTTATCCATTAAAGAATCAAAGACTGCGGGACAGTTTACGAGCCGTCCACCGCGTCTCTGAGTGATAAACTAACAGCTGCTTTCTCTCCCAGGATCGCGAAACCGGCTTTGGGGCCGTCACTTTATTCTCCCTCTCTTGTACTAACTAACCGGATGTTTATTGACTGCATTGTATTAATTATTAATTGATATTACTGCATAAATAAACTTTGTTATATTACAAAGAGAAGTGTTTTGGTTTGTTTTGCATACACCTGTGTCATGCTGGCGGGATGTCAGTGCTCGGATTCAAGCCTTCATTCATTGTTTTTTTCCCGAAAATCAATATTCTTCAGATATTCTTCAAACAACCACACCGTCTTTTTCCAGAGCAGCCTGTATTTCTCCTGAGGTTACCTGTGGGTTTTTCTTTGTATCCCGAACAATTCTTCTGGCAGTTGTGTCTGAAATCTTTCTTGGTCTACCTGATCTTGGCTTGGTATCAAGAAATCCTCGAATCTTCCACTTCTTAATAAGTGATTGAACAGTACTGACTGGTATTTTCAAGGCTTTGGATATCTTTTTATATCCTTTTCCATCTTTATTATGTTCCATTACCTTGTTACGCAGGTCTTTTGACAGTTATTTTCTGCTCCCCATGGCTCAGTACATGGCTCAGCCTGTTCAGTGCATCCACGTGAGAGCTAACAAACTCATTGACTATTTATACACAGATACTAATTGTAATTTAAAAAGCCACAGGTGTGGGAAATTAACCTTTAATTGCCATTTAAACCTGTGTGTGTCACCTTGTGTGTCTGTAACAAGGCCAAACATTCAAGGGTATGTAAACTTTTGATCAGGGCCATTTGGGTGATTTCTGTTATCATTATGATTTAAAAAGGAGCCAAAAAACTATGTGATAACAAATGGCTTCATATAATCACTATCCTTAAATAAAAGACATGATCAGTCATATTTTCAAAATCAATGCCAAAATCTTACAATTTCTGCCAGGGTATGCAAACTTTTGAGTACAACTGTATGTGGCTTTCAATCAGCTTTGCCCTAAGTATAATTGCAACAGGCAATGGCAGAGCCAGCCCATTGTTGGAAGTACCCCCTTCGGAAACCTTCTGCTATCTGCAGCCACATTTTTACAGGTGGATCATTCATCCAACTACAAAAAGGTATGCACGTAACCACTTAGTATACACCACAATTGCAATCAGTGTTCTTTGTGTAATATTTTCCCTTTTTTCATATATTTATAGATTTTCACGGCCATGCAGCTACACATATTTAAGTATGATACATTCCGGAGACATTCCAGGACTTTCTTAGAGCCATCCATTATCCACAAACAGAAAAGTGAACAACAAAATATTTTCCAGAAGTTAAAACAAGGGGGAAAGATCGCAATTGCCGGAGATATGCATGCAGACTCACCAGGTAAGCCCGGAGTTTGTCAGAAATGACTAGAAAGTTATTTCATAGAATGGTTATGTATGTATGAAAATTGTAAAATCACATTTTGAAACCTAATTGTTGGTCAATCTTTGTCCTGTTTTCTATAGGACATTCAGCGAAATATGGCAGCTATACAGTGATGCACATGGACAGCAACACTATTTTGGACCTACAGCTTGTTCAGGTGTGTAACCTTTTTAAAAATAAATAAATAAATAAAATTCCTGCCACCATATGTGATCATTTGTTTCTAAAAGATGTTTTATAATTATAGTACCGTACCTGGAGCAATGAGGTTGGTGGTAGTTACCACATGGAGAAGGAAGGCCTAAAGAGATGTCTGGATCTGCTCAAGTCTAATAGTTTGACAGTGGACTACATTGTCACTGACCGTCATCCACAGATCCAGAAATATCTGAGAGAATGCAACATAACGCAGTTCTATGATGTGTGGCACTTTGAGAAAGGTAAATGTTCATCCTACTGAACTATATAATATGGTGTGGATTGAGGTCACACTTAAAACAATTTCTCTTGTACTTCATCCAAATGAAATGTATGTGATAATCATTTACTTTCTATCAGGTTTGTCTAAGAAATCAGACAAACTATCGAAAAACAAGGACTGTGAGGTGTTGAAGAATTGGTGGCGCAGCATAAAGAACCATGTGTACTGGAGCGCAACAACATCTACATCAGGACCAGAGAAGGTGACCAAGTGGACTTCACTGATCAACCACCTTCAGAATGTACACATACACGAAGACCCCATCTTCCCAAAGTGTGCACATCCTGATAGAGTTTCAAGGGATCTGAAAAAATGGTTTCAAAGAGGTATTTATAGAAATGATTAATATCCATAATAAAACTAATATGCCTCACTATACCTTCAAAAATATCCATTACTGAATGTTTGTGAATTGACTGTTTTGAAATGCAATTATTGTACAATCTTACTATTTAATGACAATGTAGGGTCGCTGGCACTCCACAAAGTTGAAAAAAAATCCAACTCCAAAATTCTCAAAGATGTGCAGAAGCTAAGTCACCACTTTCAAACCTCATCGCTGGAGGCCTTCCACAGCTTGATTCTGCGTTTCACAACGAAAAATTTTGTTTACACTTTCATGGGAATGTTGTGCAGGTACTATAACTTATAAAATTTTATTGAATTATTTTTATAAGGAGATTATGATTTAGTGGCTAATATGGCACACATAAACTGTAAACGTCATATATAAAATTATTTTTGGTTACTTGTTCTTGCAGGTTGTACCTTGCAGCAATGTATTACAATGAGAATGCTAATCGAGAACAAGCCAAAACCTCAGCAGGACAAGATGTGTACAGGCTGGTCTACCCCAAGTTCAAAAAGGGTGAATGGACTGTAAGGCCAGTAACAACAGCTCCAACATACAGTAAGTTATCAAACATTTTTATTATTAAAATGAAATAAAACAATAAATATAAGAGAAAAGTATAATGTACTACAAAAAAAAAAAAAAAAAAACAGTTGTACTTGCAACGCATACTAAGCACACGGGATATGGTTTATGATTCATACATAATTTACACATACAATAAAGTGATTGTCATTGTGATATTTTTTTTTTGACAGACTATGTGGATGACCTACTGAGGCTGGTCTTCGAGGAGGTGTTTGTGGACCCCACTCCATTTATTGAACAGTTGCTGACAATCCCCATTCCCACAGCCTTTTGTTCTGAGATTGAGAGACCCACAAAGGAGGAAGCAATTGCTCGCCATGTCTCCCGATTCAATCAAGGGGTGGTCGAAAGCCAACACAGCCACCAGACTGATCCGGAAACTCCTGGCGTATCCGGAGTACAACACATGACGGAATGACAACTCTGACATGCCGTCCGAAGTAGCCCCAGCACCAGCTAACAAAGCTGCGATAAGCCAAATGACGGTATTGTCTGCAATCAAAGGATTGATCACTTAGTGTTGATGACCAAAAAAGAAATATGCAAATTTATACATTACTGTTTATTTTTGGGATTTTCTGTTTATAAATAAAGTTTATTGGAGTACAAAATACATTTTTTAATGTCTTATGTCATTTTGTAAAATGTAACTTCATTGTAGTTATATTAATTTGCTAATTTTACGTTTTTATCAAGTAATAAACACTTACTCCTCTACGATTCTGCTCCTCAAAGGGCCATAGTCAGTTCTATAGATGTTGTGTATGTTTTGAAGGGTGTATGGATTAAGACAATTGGGTTCAAAGCCGGGATGGTGTACCATGCATGTTGGAGGTACTGGAATCTCTTTCATTCGTCTTAGAACCTAGGAAGGAAAATGTGACATTGACTATCTAGAAAACATTGCTTTACAATAAAGGCTGTGTTGACTGGTAACATCACTGCATACTTAAAATGTTTTTTAAATAAACATAAAAATAAAACCAAAAATAATCAAAACAATTATGCAACACAATGTTACTGATTGCACTTAGGTTGCAATATAATGTATTAATTTATTATACTACCTGTCCTACTTCATGGCAGCAAAGGTTTTCAGCTTCGCTTGGCATTCTGCTACAGTTCCCACAGGTGCACCTCATTAAATTAGAAATATACACATTGGTTTGTTGTACACTTGTTACAGCTGATGTAGAGGAATTGCATACTTATAAAATGTCATCTTCAATGTACGTCAAACTACATATAAACTTACCACTGAGAAATGTCCTGTTCTCGTCGCGATGGTGGTTCGGGTTTATCTTCCGATGCATCATTGTCGGACTCGGGCTCAAATTGGTAAGGTAAAACAGACATTTTTTCAGACGGAGCTGAAACTCGGATATGGTAGTGGCCGTTTCCTTTCCGACACGCGCTGTAAGCGGTAGACCAATCACAATAGACTGGGACATCTGACCAATCAGAGCAGAGTAGGCTCTCTGAAAGGAGGAGTTTAGAATGAATCCTTTAGAACGAGTCGTTTTTGACACTGGGAAAAAAGGTAATGCTGCAATTTAAATTATGAGCAAATTAAAGTGTTTTTTTGACCTTGGATGCATGTAAATCTGTTATATGAGACCTTTAAAACAAAATCAGGCACCTTTAAAAACCATAATAGGTGCTCTTTAATGTCCCCTGACACATCGCAACGGTTCCACCCTATTTCATCCAGTGTCTAGAACTCGCACAGAGCTGAATAAAATGTCAAAATCTAATGTCAACATTGGTAAACGCGTTAATCACATAAAAAAATAATCACGCATTAAACATTTTAAAATAAACAAGCATTAAGGTGTAAATTCTGACAGCTCTAGTATAAATGTGCATTTATGTTTACCAGTGCTTAGGCAATGTAAAGCTTCTTTTTACAATGCCTATAAAACTAATTGAACCTTAAAAAATCATTAGGGGCATATCTGTGAGTCTCACTTGGGCAGAAGTGTGGCTCATATGCTTTAACACACCAGTTAATACAAGCATCAAGCACCGCTTTGCTCTCCACATGAAAAGCTCTGCAGAGAATGTCTTTCGATTTTAGCACTGGCATGGTCCACGTAATATGTGATCTGATTTACCAACAATCATTGGCTGATGCTTTGAGAAGTCAGTGGAATCAGGGTAAATGCTAAAAGTGACGCATCAGTCCACATCATCAGATTGAGAGGAAGTTCATTGGTCACTGCAAAAATCAGAAGAGTCCATCTAAGCAACTGACAGTGAAAACAGTTTTGTCAGGGGACAATTAACTGAGACACTCAGACACATTTCTCATTTCACAGCTCCTATGATTTTATAACTACAGCAACCAAATCTTGTGAACTGCCTGAAAGTGTTACCTTAATGTTCCTTAGCCGTCATTTAATAAAAATCATGAATGGACACCAACTAGAGGTAGACTGATATATCGGTTTTACAGATCGGTGCCGATAGTTGCTTTTTAGAACTATTGATTATCAGCAAAAGATGTGTGTCTATAGTTTTTTTATTCCTCATAAATAAACCTCATCTGGTGAAATTATATACATACAGTATATATACAGAACTCTTCATCTGGTGAATATATGGGCTATAAAAAGCTTAATTTGTCAAATACTTACATATAGAGCATTGTAACGGAGCCAAGTCTCTAATTTAAAAAAAAAACAAAAAAAAAAAAAAAGTGCCTGGTGTATTTTAGGCTTGTTTATAGTTAAAAGTCCCACGTTATGCACCAAATCTTAATTTTCTGGCTATTATTAGAATTTTGTTTGCACAATAAACTGCTTTGGGATCTTATACACTATATGGCCAAAAGTTTGTGGACACCCCCTTCTAATTAACGAATTTGGTTACTCCATTAAATCCAGTAAAGAAAAATCTTAATGTTTCTTTATGTAATGGCTTGGGCTTTGTGTGCTTCCAAATTTGTGGCAACTGTTTGGGGATAGCCCTTTTCTGTTCCAGCATGACAATGCCCCTGTGAACAAAGTGAGGTCCATAAAGAAATGGTTTACTGTGTCTGGCGTGGAAGAAACTGACTGGCCTGCACAAAGCCCAGACCTGAACCCCACTGATCACTTTTGGGGTGAACTGGAACAGCAACTGTAAATCAGGCCCCATCGACCAACATCAGTTCCTGACCTCACTGATAGCCTGTCTGAATGAGAGCAAATCCCTGCAGCCATGTTACTACATACAGTATCGTGGAAAGCCTTCCCAAAAGAGTGGAAGCTGTTATTACAGCAAAGGGGGAAATTGATGCCTAAGTTTTTGAAATCAAATGTTCATCAAGCACATATGGTGTCCACAAACTTTTGGCCATATAGTGTACATTTCGGACTCTTGTAGCCTAAATGTGTGTGCTGGTCATGGTAAGGAAAGACCAGAACTCATTGATCATTCTATAAATCGATTTGAAAAAACTATCGTCCAATTAATCTGATATCAGTGGACCTATAACACCAACCTCTTTTTTCCTCAGTATCTTCATTCTTCACTGTGAATGGTTCTGAAATATGGATGTCTTCACTCTCCTCTTTAAACTCTTCTTTAATAAACTCCTCTTTAACAAACTCCATCTTTTCAGAGGTATGTGTAGTCTAAGGTACTTAAGCAGATTCCAGGTGGTATTTGTTAATGGTTTTGCTTTGTTAACCCTATAAAAGAGAAATGAAAACGTAAAAATTAGAGCATAGATTAAAATTCATAATCATGATTAATCACATGATTTTTTTAATGTAATGCATTCAGTTTCTCTTTAAAGACACAGGTCAAATGTCCGGTACTCTTTACTCACAACAGCACATACAGTGCTGTGAAAAAGTATTTGCCTGATTTCTTCTGATTTTGTGGATATCTCATACTAAATTGTTAAAAATAAATTCAAACAAAATCTAACATAAAACAAAGGCAATCTGTGTAAACACAAAATACAGTTTTTAAATGATAATGTTATTTACTGAAGCAAAAAAGTTATCCAATACCAACTGGGCCTGTGTGAAAAAGTATTTGCCCCCTAAATTACTAAATCCCCAAATCTATGAAGCTGCATTCATAATGGGGTTCAGCTGGACTAGACACACCCAAAACTGATTATTGCCAGCCCTGTTCAACCCAGTAGCACACTATGCCAAGGTCAAAGAAATTCCAGAAATTATGAGGAAAAAGGTGATTGAAATACATCAGTCTGGGAAGGGTTACAAAGCTACTCAAAGGCTCTGGGACACCAAAGAACCACAGTGAGAGCCTAACTTGGCACTGTAGTGAACCTTCACAGAAGTGGTCGACCTTCCAAAATTCCTCCAAGAGCACAGCAACGACTCATCCAGGAAGTCACAAAAAAGCCAAGGACAACATCCAAGGAACTGCAGGCCTCTCTCACATCAATAAAGGTCACTGTTCATGACTCCACTATCAGAAAGACACTGGCCAAAAATGCCTTTCATGGAAGAGTGGCGAGGCGAAAACCACTGCTAACCCAGAAGAACATTAAGGCTCATCTGAATTTTGCCAAAACACACCTTGATGATCCTCAAAGCTTTTGGGAGAATGTTCTGAGGACTGATGAGTCGAAAGTGGAACTGTTTGGAAGACAGGGGTCCCGTTACATCTGGCGTAAATCAAACACAGAATTCCACAAAAAGAACACCATACCTACGGTAAAGCATGGTGGTGGTAGTGTGATGGTGTGGGGATACTTTGCTGCTTCAGGGCGACTTGCAATAATTGAGGGAAACATGAATTCTGCTCTCTACCAGAAAATCCTAAAAGAGAACGTCCGGTCATCAGTCCATGAGTTGAAGATCAAGTGCAACTGGATTATGCAGCAAGACAATGCTCCAAAGCATAGGAGTAAGTCCACCTCTGAATGGCTCAAAAGAAGCAGAATTAAAGTTCTGGAGTGGCCTAGTCAAAGTCCTGACTTGAACCCGTTTGAGATGCTGTGGCAGGACCTTAAACAGGCAGTTCATGCCCAAACCCTCCAATGTGGCTGAACTAAAGCAGTTCTGCAAAAAAGAGTGGGTCAAAATTCCACCACAGCATTGTGAAAGACTGATCTCCAGTTATCGGAAGTGTTTGGTTGCAGTTGTTGCTGCTAATGGTGGCACAACCAGCTATTAAGTTTGAGGGGGCAGTTAGTTTTTCACATGGGTGATATAGATGTTGGATAACTTTTTTGCTTCAATAAAATATATATATTTGAAAACTGTATTTTGTGTTTAATCAGATTGCCTTTGTTTTATGTTATATCTCGTTTGAAGATCTAAAACAATTTAGTATGACAAATACACAAAAACAAGAAATTAGGAAGAGGGCAAATACTTTTTCACAGAACTGTATTCTTTTCTCCGCCCATCACATATCTAATCCAATCAACACAGCTAATCAAATTAATGCAGCATTAATGTAACAAACAGATTCAATATTTCACAAATTGCATAATCAAAAGACTTCTCAGTTACACTTCTACATCATGTTCAAAAATCAAACATTTATCTAATTTCAGTTGTCTACATTTGCAACACACAAACATGCAACTTAACAGACAAGGACTGTACAGATGCTGGTCATATAATTATAATATCATCAAAAAGTTGATTTATTTCACTAATTCCATTCAAAAAGTGAAACTTGTATATTATATTCATTCATTACACACAGACTGATATATTTCAAATGTTTATTTCTTTTAATTTTGATGATTATAACTGACAACTAAGGAAAATCCCAAATTCAGTATCTCAGAAAATTAGAATATTGTGAAAAGGTTCAATATTGAAGACACCTGGTGCCACACTCTAATCAGCTAATTAACTCAAAACACCTGCAAAGGCCTTTAAATGGTCTCTCAGTCTAGTTCTGTAGGCTACACAATCATGGGGAAGACTGCTGACTTGACAGTTGTTCAAAAGACGACCATTGACACGTTGCACAAGGAGGGCAAGACACAAAAGGTTATTGCAAAAGAGGCTGGCTGTTCACAGAGCTCTGTGACCAAGCACATTAATGGAGAGGCGAAGGGAAGGAAAAGATGTGGTAGAAAAAAAGTGTACAAGCAATAGGGATAACCGCACCCTGGAGAGGATTGTGAAACAAAACCCATTCAAAAATGTGGGGGAGAACCACTACGCACAGACATATGCAAGACATGGGTTTCAGCTGTCGCATTCCTTGTCAAGCCACTCTTGAACAACAGACAGCGTCTGAAGCGTCTCGCCTGGGCTAAAGACAAAAAGGACTGGACTGCTGCTGAGTGGTCCAAAGTTATGTTCTCTGATGAAAGTAAATTTTGCATTTCCTTTGGAAATCAGGGTCCCAGAGTCTGGAGGAAGAGAGGAGAGGCACACAATCCACGTTGCTTGAGGTCCAGTGTAAAGTTTCCACAGTCAGTGATGGTTTGGGGTGCCATGTCATCTGCTGGTGTTGGTCCACTGTGTTTTCTGAGGTCCAAGGTCAACGCAGCCGTATACCAGGAAGTTTTAGAGCACTTCATGCTTTCTGCTGCTGACCAACTTTATGGAGATGCAGATTTCATTTTCCAACAGGACTTGGCACCTGCACACAGTGCCAAAGCAACCAGTATCTGGTTTAAGGACCATGGTATCCCTGTTCTTAATTGGCCAGCAAACTCGCCTGACCTTAACCCCATAGATTTTCTATTATTGTGAAGAGGAAGATGCGATATGCCAGACCCAACAATGCAGAAGAGCTGAAGGCCACTATCAGAGCAACCTGGGCTCTCATAACACCTGAGCGGTGCCACAGACTGATCGACTCCATGCCACGCCGCATTGCTGCAGTAATTCAGGCAAAAGGAGCCCCAACTAAGTATTGAGTGCTGTACATGCTCATACTTTTCATGTTCATACTTTTCAGTTGGCCAAGATTTCTAAAAATCCTTTTTGTATTGGTCTTAAGTAATATTCAAATTTTCTGAGATACTGAATTTGGGATTTTCCTTAGTTGTCAGTTATAATCATCAAAATTAAAAGAAATAAACATTTGAAATATATCAGTCTGTGTGTAATGAATGAATATAATATACAAGTTTCACTTTTTGAATGGAATTAGTGAAATAAATCAACTTTTTGATGATATTCTAATTATATGACCAGCACCTGTATATTCAACATTTTCAAACCTACCTCATAAAACAGCTGAAAGGTATTAGTTAAAATCTAAATATTATCACCAAAATTCACATATTATCATCAATAACCATACTGGATACAGTCCCGTGCGTCAGAGAACATTTTCACTATACGCAAGACTGCCTATGCATTTTACCCTTACATCTGTGAGGAAAGCAGATCTGGTTTAGGTATCTCATACTCTTCGTCTCTTTGATCAGTTGATCAGTGGTGCATTGGCGAATCAAATTGAAATCTTTAATGACGGATTTCATATCCAGTCAAACAAGACATGGGTAGTTTGCTGACTAGCTGAAGTAAAATTTTGCTCAATTTATCTTATAAATGATGAACAAGTGTTAGATGTTGCATGCTCGAATCCTACAGTTATCAGCAGGTCTGCTAAGAACAAACCACCTCATCTGGTCGATAGTTGAAATAAAATCATAGCCTGAATGCAATCTTTACATAATCCCTTTTTCAAAGAAATAACATCAATCCTCAGTCTTGTCCGACGGGCCGTATTCAACGATACTATGGGCCGTATACGGCCCGTGGGCCGCCAGCTGCCCATCCATGCTCTAGACTGCTTGTAAACGCAACTTCTCACATGCCCACAAAATGATGTTTCATCACACTTGTAGTAAAAAAATTCAGTTCGTGAACCGGATAGTTAGTGCAGAGAAATTTGCTAATATCAAAAATATCCTAAGACAGACAGTCTTTAACGTTAATGAATTAATAGAATACAGACTCTAACATTTGTCAGTGCAACTTATACAAAGAGGCGATTTATCTGTGATGTTTTTCTCTGTACAACACGATTTTGACCAGGTGTGACTTATATTCAGGTGCGACTTTATTTCTGGAAAATACGACATATGAGTAAAATCTTTATCACACTAATTTTTAATCTCACATTCAGAACAATTTATTGAGAAAAGTGATACAAGAATGTCAGTAAGTTAGTTGGTCCCTGGAATGACCTTTAATTTTTAAATTGCGCAAGAGAGCAAATTTCTGAATCTTATACCCTGCAACGTTGTGGAAAGGTTAGTTTATGGTTTTAAAAATAAAACCTAAAAATAACCATTAAAGAAATGTATTAAACGTTAAAGTTATTTTTAGGTTGTCACATGAAAACCTCCCTGCAATGTTCGGGGAATATTAGTTTAATCTAGGGATGCTCCGATCGATTGGCCACCGATCGGTCTCAGCCGACATTGACCTCCTATAACTCGATTGATGATCGGTAATTTGGCTGATTTCATAAATAGGCATGTGATCGGTAAAGGACAGAAAAAAGGAAAACTACTTAAATTGTGTGTAGAAGTTATGAAATTGGGAACTTTTTACACTGGTGGCCAAAAGTTTGGAATAATGTACAGATTTTGCTGTTTCGGAAGGAAATTGGTACTTTAATTCACCAGAGCGGCATTCAACTGATCACAAAGTATAGTCAGGACATTACCGATGTAAAAAACAGCACCATCACTATTTGAAAAACGTCATTTTTGATCAAATCTAGACAGGCCCCATTTCCAGCAGCCATCACTCCAACACCTTATCCTTGAGTAATCATGCTAAATTGCTAATCTGGTACTAGAAAATTACTTGCCATTATATCAAACACAGTTGAAAGCTATCTGTTCATTAAATGAAGCTTAACATTGTCTTTGTGTTTGTTTTTGAGTTGCCACAGTATGCAATTGACTGGCTTGTCTTAATGTCAATATTAGGTCAAAAATGGCAAAAAAAGAAGCTCTCTCTAGAAACTTGTCAGTCAATCATTGTTTTGAGGAATGAAGGCTACACCCATACTTCAAACTGCCAAAAAAAACTGAAGATTTCATACAAAAAAGTGTACACTACAGTCTTCAAAGACAAAGGACAACTGGCTCTAACAAGGACAGAAAGAGATGTGGAAGGCCAGATGTACAACTAAACAAGAGGATAAGTACATCAGAGTCTCTAGTTTGAGAAATAGACACCTCACATGTCCTCAGCTGACAGCTTCATTGAATTCTACCCGCTCAACACCAGTTTCATGTACAACAGTAAAGAGAAGACTCAGGGGTGCAGGCCTTATGGGAAGAATTGCAAAGAAAAAGACACTTTTGAAACAGAAAAACAAAAGAAAAGGTTAGAGTGGGCAAAGAAACACAGACATTGGACAACAGATAATTGGAAAAGAGTGTTATGGATCTTAACCCCATTGAGCTTTTGTGGGATCAGCTAGACTGTAAGGTGTGTGAGAAGTGCCCGACAAGACAGCCACATCTATGGCAAGTGCTACAGGAAGTGTGGGGTGAAATGTCACCTGAGTATCTGGACAAACTGACAGAATACCAAGGATCTGCAAAGCTGTCATTGCTGCACGTGGAGGATTTTTTGATGAGAACTCTTTGAAGTAGTTTAAGAAGTTCTGAAAATGTGTTTGTATATAGTAACTGTAATATTAATTTTTCACGTTATTAATGTCCTGACTATACATTGTGATCAGTTGAATGCCACTTTGGTGAACAAAAGTACCAATTTCTTTCCATAAGAGCAAAATCTGTACATTATTCCAAACGTTTGGCTGCCAGTGTAAGTCTATTTAGCCTTTAAGCTTCATTTAAGCTTTCTCACACCTTTTCTATTACTGCCTTCTGACACCTGCAAACAGGCATATTTATTGAAAACAATTGAATGAACAGTGCAGGACCAATAAGAACAAACCTAATAATCTATTCTAAATAAAATTCACCCAGTAATAGTTACCCAACATATTATAGGCAAACAGTCAGGACTGAAAATAATTAACAGGTAAGCAAGTCTAAAAATAAAATGGGCAGAGACATTGTGCATGTTTTAAAACTTGCATTAGATATACTACAAAATATTACAGCTGTTCACTCAAGAAAGTTAGCTAATAACAGTTATGATTAAAAAACAATAGCTAGGATAGAAATAGAGGCTATGATAAATGTAAACCTATTATATTGTCTTAAAACATGACATCCACTCACAGAATAACCACTTAAACAACTGGTATTTCTTTGAAAAGTAGCCTACTTGATGAACAGGCAGGGTAAAAAAATGTGGAAAATATAGGCATACCTAGCGTACAATAGCCATTTGCTGCTCACTCAGACCATACATTTTTGTTGTGCATAATTAACATGTCATAACATGCGTTGCAAATCCCATTATAATTTGATGTTGTCTACACTGGAAGCATCCATTGAAGCACGTCGCACCGACAATAAACGAATGCCCCATCTATTTTGTGCTGCACGTGCTGGCGCTCCTGCCAGCAAGACAGAATAGACCACTTTAGAATGTTCACTATGACACGTCCACTGCAGACAGCCTAAAGCTGTTGCAGCACGTTGCGTCAGTAGCGGATTTGGGCATGGGCGACATGTGCCGTTGCCCCGGTCAACAACTTTGGGGGTGTGGTGAAGTGGGTTTCGCCCAGGGCGCCATACAAGCTAGAACCGCCACTGCGTCGTGTGATTGGACGCGCCTGGTGTAGACAGGTGAGGTGATTAATCCCTGAACTAGAAAATGTCCGTTCGCTTGGAACAATAAAGCCTACATTCACGCCGCAGCTAATGTGGCCAAAATCAGATTTTTTTCACTCACGTGTGACACAAAAAAAAGTTGTAGACACTAGGGGTGTAATGGTTCTCGGAAGAAAGAAACGAGCCGTATGGTTCACCAACCACAGTTCGGTAAGCATTTGCTTCGCGGTTCATCTGTAGTTTAATAACGCATCTGGATCATACAGTTTGGCTAAGAAAATAAAGCGCCAAACAGACATGCACAGTTGTAACCTCCACTAATGCACCTGTATGGCTCTGTAAATGGACACACACCGCCTGTGTGTCACGTGGGTCAATTTTTTACCGAGAAAGCTGTCCTATTAACTGTTAGTATGTTAAAATCAGTTGATAACATCACAGTTCTGCATGCATTAGTTGGCAAGATGGCAAGCAGAGAAAACAATCCTCAAGAGAGAAGCCCCTGCGTCATTTAAGTCTACTGTCTGAGAACTTTTTCTTTATGCAGTCCATTAAAATAGTGATGGTCAAAAACATTTACAAAACAGGCACTGTCTGCAGACATTGCTCGACGCGAGTGCTGTATACTGGTAATACATCGATATTTGATTTGCTATTTACGCTGACATTACCCGAGGATATATAGCATGCAATGCGCACAGAGCCGCAGGTGAGCCCGAAACTGCACACAGACACACTCCCTTCCGTCTTTAAACAGGCACTCGGTGAACCTGAAACAAGAACTAAAGCGCTTGGGGTGTTCATAGCCAAAGTTATGTTGCCCTTACTCCATTGATGAAGATGTGGGATTTACACATATTATTAAAATACTCGAGTCGCGTTACGACATCCATTTTTGTATTCATTTTAACAGCAAGTTTATTTCTTATATAGTGATGTACAGATTCTAAACACTGAATATACGATGAGTTTGAAATGCACTTTGTTGATGCATGTAACGTAATTATGCAGGTATTAAGTTCAAATGTTGAGTTAGTAATTAGAGTAAGCTTTTTTTAGTTAAGGAACCTAACGAAAATTAACCATGTTTTTACTACAGTAATATTGTAGTAACCATGACTGTAATAACAAGGACTGTTGTCACCAAGGTTTCCTTAGCAGAAATCATGGTTTTGATAGAATTAACCATGGTTTTATGTAGTAATACTGTAGTAGCCATATAGTAACCATGGTTTTACTATAGTAATATTGTAGTAGCCATGACTAAATTAACAATGACTGCTGTCACCATTGTTTTATTGGCAGAAATCATAGTTTCTACATAGTACAGTCATACTGTAGTTTCCAAACAGTAACTTTGATTTTACTATAGTAATTGTAACCATGACAGTAACCATGTCAACTTTGTGGTTACTATGATTTTACTACAAGTACAATGTTTAAACTATGGGTACTGTAGTAAAAGCATGGTGATTTGTAGTGAGGGCAAATCTCTTGAAGTGTCTATTACCAAAAAGAATATTTTTTTTTCCATGAACAGAACAAATACCGAACTGTACCGAAACCGAGACCCTAAAACTGTGATAAAAAACCGAACCGTGAGAAATTTTAACCGTTACACCCCTAGTAGGCATGCAGAGGTTTAAAGAGGACTAAAGTGTAAAAACAACCATAGTAACTTGCCATCCAACTAGGGGTGGGCGATATACCGGTAGATATGATAAACCAGTAGACATTTTGGATTATCGTATCCATTGCGGTAACGCAAAATTGCCACACGAGAAATGTGTACAGCACATGACACGTACACATTACACACACTGTCGGATAAATGGAGGAAAGCGGAGAGACTGCTTGTTCCTCAAATTCATTTGAATGAGAAGATGAGAGGAGATTATGAAGGAAAAAGTGCGTCTTCTGTGGTGTGGAATTGGTTTGGCTTTAGAAAACGTGATACCGAGCAGAAAACAGTGATTTGCAAGGTTTGTACGCGTATATATCAGTGGTCAGGGCTTCACGTGAGACTGACAGAAATAATGAAACGCAGTTTTTCACTGACAGCAGCACGTGTCATTAGATGAAAACTTGTCTAGAACAAGTTTCCTACATATATTTTACATGTTCTTTATATAGATTACTAATTTACTTTTTGCATTGCTTTAAAAAGATGTTGTTTCTTAAGGAACGTTATAACAATAATCATAATAATAACAATAACAACAACAAGAACAATAAGAAGAAAAAAGAAAATTGGTGCACATCATCAGACTGAAATGTAGCATTTAATTTTTTACTTTGATTATGTTTGTCAAGTTTAAAATAAAGAGAAAATTATATAAGATGAAGTTTTCATTTAGAAAGTATTTAATTCACTGACTAGATTACTCAAAATTACACATTGTGACATGGCTTAATATATAATACAGTTTTATTGCTTTTTCAGAAAGATTTCACTATATAGTGATATATATCCATATTGTGATATAAAATTACTCATGTTGTGATATAGGATTTTGGTCATATCGCCCACCCCTACATCCAACATTTCACAACTCTGCTTCCCACACCACTGATCAAGGTAAGGTTGAATAACACTTGTTTACCCTAGTTTATTGGGCACTGCTGTTCTACAAATGTATTCTGGTTCATTTGACAACTGTTTCATTGTGTTCCTTGCATGTTTTTGATGAATCAGACATACATCATCTGTTGCATAAATCTACCTCTGTGTATCTTCATTGTTATACACATGTATTTTTCAATAACTGTGATCCAAAAGAACTATCGAACCAAACTGCTTTTTTATCACCAGGACAGTATGATAATGTACAGTGTAGGGTTAGGGTTATAAAAGCATTACAACTAGCATTAAAACTATTAACATTGAGTAAATCAACACAGAAATACACCTCAGTCCTGTGTCTTTATATGCATTATTTTACCAGGAGTTATTCAGTGTAGTTCAAATGAAATGCTGAATATGTCATACAATTAATAACGCCAGCTCAGGATAATTAAACATTAAATAGTGTTCAGCATAAATAATTGAAAAGCATGTATTAGTGCATATCTTTTGTAATACATGCACAAATATTAGAAGAACACAGTTCTCACTGGATCTGCTTTAGTTTGGAATCGTTTCATTGTTAACATGCGCTGATTTCAGTCAATCCCATTAAACTCAATCCGAATGAAGATTCCAGAAGTATCTGAATATTTATATGTACCCTGAACAGTACATGCAGTCCGACCGGAATGTGCACGTAGACGATTTTTAAAACGTTTGAAATGTTTCTTCACCTTATAAAACACTTACCTTGCCAGAAAGAAACCACAGCAGACTTTTGAGCATTTATGACGTCACAACATAACCGTCTTCTTCTTTATTTTTGGGAGATTCGCATTTCACGTGCGTATCGCCACCTACAGGGTTTTTGTGCAATCGTTGTTTATGTCTTCTGATTCGCTCTTTTCCTTTTCCGTTCTCCCTCTTTTTCTTGCTTTATGCTACTTGACACTCTGCCCCAATCTCTTCATCCATCAGCTGCTCTTTTTACATGAACCAGAGTCGAGCATCAGCAAACCATTCTTTAACCCATATCAAATTCTGATATTCAAACCTGTCCTATATACTGTACATACTAGCATGTATTGTAAAATAATCATATATCTTACTTCAGTGAATCCCAAAAGGGGGCATGCGAAAAGATTTGGATTTTGCTTTGTTTAACATAAAAAAATAAAAAATTATGATTTAAAGAAAAACTTAAAATCCCAAGACAGATCTTTCACTCTATGCAATTTTCAGCACTGAGATCGTTTCACTGCATGTTGAGAGTAAAAGTTTGGTTCAACTCATTCTGTGTAATGTGTGTCCAAACAAGATCCATGCAATCCATGTTACTGAATAATGTCTCGTTCTTTACAGTCAGTTGCTGATCAAAAACTCCAAAAAATAAACATTTAAAACTAATAAAGGAGTCATGCAAGTCCATGGGTGCTTCTAATTTTTTTAATTCTTCATCCTTATTTCCTTTCCTAATGTCCTAGCTCTTCACTCTTAGTAATGAGCAAAGGATGCAAGGAAAGGAAATGAGGACGGGAGAATGAAATGTCCTTGTTCATTCAAGCATCACTAAAGAGTGCCGTCGCTGCATTACATCGGAGCGCTTGCTGGTTTGTTACTGAAAACTTGATTAATTAATATTTTCATAATAAAGCCTAATAATTCAAGATGCACTACTGAAGTATGTGATAATTATGGTTTATTTAAACCCCAAAGATAAAAATGTTGTGCCATGTTAGGAGGTAGTTAGTGATAGTACTGTCAAACACAAAAGCCCAGATGATGTCACTCTTGGTGGGAATAAGAAAGGTGCACATGCCTTATTCCTGGCCTTTTATTGGTGTTTTGAACTCAGTCCACTAAGTGTGGGGCTGGTACGGCCCTTTGTGGATTAATCCTCCTTTTCATGAATGCTGCCGTTTTCCTCTTGGGAATTATCTCATGTTGTGGACATGTTGTTTTAGCACCACCACTACTACACTGGAAACTTTTAAAACTGAACATTCCCTCTGCTTCCATGCTTAAGCATCCTCTGGAAGCTTCCTCTGTCCTCGATCCTAGTGGTGCATTTTGAGAATTGATATGTGCTTCATGATGCTGGACTTCGATTGGTTTCTGGGTCTCGAGGATTGATGCTTCGTTCCATTCAATGTCAGATGTGGGCAGTGTTGGGGAGTAACGGAATACATGTAACGGGATTACGTATTTAAAATACAAAATATGAGTAACTGTATTCCACTACAGTTACAAGTTAAATCATTGGTAATTAGAATACAGTTACATTCAAAAAGTATTTTGATTACTGAAGAGATTACTTTGCATTTTATTGTCATTTGTTTCATTTAATATTTAGTCCTTTCAGATGGAAAACATTTATACATATAAATGATGTGATCCAAAGTGCATTTGAACAGCGGTGAAACACTTACTTATGATGTGTTACATTCATACGAGCAGACAGAGAGGTAAGTTTGAAGTAAGTTTGGAGCAGAAGAAATAGACATAAACCTTGTGTGAATTGTCAGCTTTACGCTAAGCTAAAATGCTATTTCTAGCCATTTTACATGTACATGTTACCAGGCACGATCATATTTTTTTTTATCAAGAAAATTCACGTTAGATCATAATTAATTTTTTTCTAGTAAGACCTTTGATATTAGGGCAAAAATCATATTCTTGATAATCATTTTTGTATTGTTTTCCTGTAAAAATATCTAAAAATCCTTGAAACACGATCAATTTGATTTATCTTGTTTTAGAAACAACACTGCATAAGATATTTAGGTTTTTCAGAGAATGTATTTTTAACATGTGTATTTTGAAAAAATCTACCTGTGCTGAAGAAGTAATCCAAAGTATTTAGAATACGTTACTGACCTTGAGTAATCTAACGGAATGATACAAATTACATTTTACAGCATGTATTCTGTAATCTGTAGTGGAATACATTTCAAAAGTAACCCTCCCAACCCTGGATGTGGGATATTCTGATTTGATATGTCCAATCTCCAACCATAAAGTCATTCCATTGCTCGGTGCTCGGAAGTTGATGTATTGCAAGCAAAACGGCAATGCTCCCATTAGCTTAGCAGCTTTCAACAGCGATGTCTCTAGCAAACAACTTTATATATATATATATATATATACACATACAGTGGCAAAAAAAGTATGTGAACCCTTTGGAATTAGCTGGTTTTCTGCATTAATTGGTCATAAAATGTGATCACATCTTCATCAAAGTCACAAGTATAGACAAACACAATGTGCTTAAGCTAACAACACAAAATCACAATTAACTTTCATGTCTTTATTGAACACATCCCATTAAACATTCACAGTGCTGTGGAAAAAGTAAGTGAACCCTTGGATTTAATAACTGGTCGATCCTCCTTTGGCAACAATAACCTCAACAAAGTGTTCCCGGTAGCTGCAGATTAGACCTGCACAACATTCAGAAGGAATTTTGGACCATTCTTCCTTACAGAACTGCTTCAGCTCAGCCATTTTCTTAGGATTTCTGGTATGAACGGCTCTCTTGCGGTCATTCCACAGCATCTCTATTGGGTTAAGGTCTGGGCCCTGACTGGGCCACTCCAAAAGGTGTAGTTTCTTTTTTTGAAGCCATTCTGTAGTGGATTTACTTTTGATGTTTAGGGTCATTGTCCTGCTGCATCACCCACCTTCTTCTGAGCTTGATAAACATGGGAATTAATTTTTCCCTCAATGATGGCAAATGGTTCTGGACCTGAAGTAGCAAAGCAGCCCCAGATCATGAAGCTCTCTCTACCGTAGTGGTGTTCTGCCATGGACACCATTCCTGTTTAATATTTTCCGTATAGTAGACTCATTAACAGAGATGTTAACCAGTTCCAATGATTCCTTCAAGTCTTTAGCTGTCACTCTAGAGTTCTTTTTTACTTCCATTTATAGACAATTTAACTGTGGAAAGATGAATATCTAAGCTCTTCAAAATAACTTTGTAATGCTTTCCAGCTTCAAGCAACAATTCTCGTAGGTCTTCCGAAATCTTTTTATTGCGAAGCATGGTCCACGTCAGCAGATTCAAATGTTTGAGAGTTTTTTATAAGTCAGAGTAGCTCTAACCCACACCTCCAATCACGTTTAATTAATTGGATGCCAGGTTTGCCAACTCCTGACTCTTAATTAGCTTTTTTGGCATCTTTAGCCTAGGGAGTTCACTTACTTTTTCCACAGCACTGTGAATGTTTAATGAGATTTTTTCAATAAAGACATGAAAGATTTACATTTTTGTGTGTTGTTAACTTAAGCACATTGTGCTTTGTCTATACCATGCCATTCCAGAATTGTGGATACATTTCAAGCATAGAAAGAAAACAAACAATAGGAATGATTTTTTCCATTAAGCTTTTTTTATTCTCATAGAACACATTTTAAATTTAACATTTTCAGTATTTGCTTATCTTAAATCTGTAAGATTTAAAATATATATTCTGAAAATCAATGTACTAACAGAAAAATCAGTCAACTCTGTTATAGACAAATTGGGTCAAATATGTATATAGTCAACAAATGTAATACTCTTTCCAAAGAGATATTTTGTCTCTACATACATTAATTCAACTTTAAGTCTTATAAGATAGAGACTTTTTGTTTTGGAGTAAAAATATCAACACATTTAACTGAAAAGTTGCTAAGATAGTGTGCATTTTCTCTAAACATAGCTTTAAAAATGAATGAAATGCTTTGAAATTTCACATAGTAAGAATGTTAGCTATGACACAGCTTCTGAACAATTTGTTAACAATAAAAAAATCTCTAATTTTTAAAGCAAAACCTTAAACAGAGTTGACATTGATGGTAACAGAGTTGATATGAATAACAGAGTTGATCACCCATAGTTAAAAGACCAAAAACAACATCATTTTCTGCCTGACTCTGAAACTTTTAAAACCATTTTGAAATGTAAAAACAATTATTTAATAGTAACTATACATCTGAATTACAGATCTTTCATGAACTTGAATAATAACTGCATGTGTCTCATGCATTACTGATCTGGAAAATAAAATGACTTTCAAAATTCTGATGGGCATCATATTGTAGCAGATTCAGGGGCAGGCAGGAATTGAACTCAGCTTGCCTAGACCATAGGCAAGCACACTAACCAGTCGGCTAAAGGGTCCAACCTATTAGTCAAGGGCTAGTGAGCCTACACATCTATGGTCATTATGCTGCCCCTTCAGGAAGTGTGGCCCCCATGCTACACCATGCCTTCTCCCTCACACCCTGGGCATGTGAATCAGTAATTGGCTATTTCTGCCCATATTTCTTTGTTTATTTCTACATGACATTCTGTCACTGGAGTTGGTTGTGGGATGATTCTGAGGACATCATCAAAGAGATACTACAAAGTATCCTCATGGTTTGGCCAGAAGAAGCAATTTGTCCCTACTTTGTGCATGCATGTGACTTTTGCATGTGTCTCATTGAAATGTTGCCTGGATGTCTGTGGTTCAGGGTCTGATTCAGGACTTTGTGGTGGTGTCATCTCTACAATTCTCTGCCTTCTTGCTCTGCACCTCTCTCCAATACCGCCACTTGTACCTTTGCTCCCTTTCACCCAGATTGGCCACTCTGCTTGTCTGCCCTGCATTTCTCCTTTTTTGCCATCTATTTCTGTCTTTTTGCAAACTTTCTGCCTTTCTTACAGGGTCAGCATCTCGCCGTGCCCTGTATGACAGCTTCATCTACCTATTATTCAATATCTTTAACCTGGAATGGTATACAACAAATGTACCATATACAGTAAATGACCCAGAATCCATAATAAATGTGATTGGGAACATTTGACTCATCGTCAACCCTATTTTGTTAAACTTTTTAAACCATGAACAGAGTTGATGTTAACAGAGTTGACATTTTCCACCATTTTGTGCCTTAACTCCATGTGCTAATC
Organism: Myxocyprinus asiaticus; assembly: GCF_019703515.2. Classification (NCBI taxonomy): domain Eukaryota; kingdom Metazoa; phylum Chordata; class Actinopteri; order Cypriniformes; family Catostomidae; genus Myxocyprinus; species Myxocyprinus asiaticus. The sequence goes on from NC_059349.1 coordinate 6,879,725, forward strand.
TCAAACCAGATACCACATGACATTTCTAAAAACAGAATTTTATGGATTTTCATCATATTATCATTTTTTAAAAATTTAATGAGAGATAATTAATCTACTGTTGGTGTATCCTCAACATTTAGTACAAAATAATGAAAGAAGCATGACATACCTCACTGCCTTCCAGAGTTTCCCGCCAGAGGAAGTGACATCACTGGGTGCATGTCACATGCTTTTTATATGAACGCTTTGGAGATTTTTATGTGGTTTTATAATAGAGGTAACAGAGTTGACCAGAACAACTTTTTTTAATTACTGAAATGATATATAAAATACATAAAATAGATATTCTATACAATTAATTTTATAACTGTTAATAGACTAAGCACAAAAAACTGAAAATTAAACATATTTCATGTTAATTCAAGTTGAATGTACATCATTTAGTTAATATTTTCTGTATAAATTGTCCCTAAAATATACATCAAGCATTATTATTAGTGAAAGTTTAATATAATTGGTGTTATAATTCAAAATGGATTACATTTTTTTAAATAACAAAAGGTTTATCTGGGAGACACAAAATGTACCCCCAATTCTAGAACTACCCCATACTTGTGACTTTAATGAAGACGAGATCACATTTTATGACCAATTAATGCAGAAACCCAGCTAATTCCAAAGTGTTCACATACTTTTTCTTGCCACACATACAATGCATGACCAAAATGATAAAAAACATCAGCATCATAAATCTGCTCTAATTGCACATTTCACAGCTCATATGGCCTGGTTTTGTTTTTGTTGCTATTGATGAATAAAACTGGCAAGTTCATCAAAGGTATTACAATATTAATGATGGTATTAAATGATATTAAGCCTTTGGTACACATTTTTGGTTTTGTGTTGATGAAGGGGTATTTGAGCTTGACTGATGGTGCTGTGGGGGTATTTGCAGAAAAAAAGACAGGGAAACACTTTCCTACTTGACTTCCATTCCAATAGATACTCCAAATCCTTATCATTTCGACCAGTTTTATTTAGATGTCATATTCATTCTCCTTAACATATCTGCTACAGTCATATATTACATGCTTTACTGATCCTTTCACCCCACAAAACTTACATATTTCATTTTCATATTCTCCAATTATGAGCAGTGAAGAATTCAATCCTGAATGACCAAGCCTTAATCTAATTATTATGACCTCCTTCCTGTTTCTACCCAAAATAGACCTTTTAACATCTAAGTTTTCGTTTAATATTATACTGATGTCTACCTGTCTACAAGCCTTAATAATAAATGTTACAATAACAATGTTTCTTCCTTACAGACATTATAACTCTCAGGCACATAATTCATATATTTTTGTTTGTTTTAGCTCTGTCAGATAGTATGCATCTCATCAGTGGTGACTTCTGTAAATTCTAAAAATGTCAATTTAAGCCTAACATTTATAAAACTCATAAGAATATCAAAATTACTAATTTTACTCGATATATTGATTTATTCTGTGCATGTAGTCTGGTACTATACCACATGGATTTCTTGGGAACGCTTATGGAGCCACTGTCGTGCATCTGACGTAATTCTTCAGTCCGAATGGAGTGTCAGTCCTGAACTTTGATGGCTACCATGTCATTCTTTCTGCTGCCCTGAACTCGATTCTCCCTCACTGCGATACCATCATCCCTCCCTGCATTAAGTTTGCACTACGGAACTTTGGGCTCTCCAGTGACATCTACGGTTGAAGGCTAAAACTGCAAGCAACTTGTGGACGAGCATTTAACGCAAGTTGTGTTTCAGCGCTGCTCTTCTGTGCTGATGAATCTCATGGTTTGAGGTTACCTGCTTTGCCTGAGATATTCACCAGCAGAGCATATGGATTCATACAAATTGGCTAAATCGCATGTACAAATTCGTATGACCTATACAATCAGGTGACTCTCTCTCATATACTTCTAAAACGAGACAATTACTTTCTTCCGCCTTACACAACATACTCTTAACACACACACACACACAAAAAAGGGGGGGGGGGGCTTAGGGACTCTATATATTTAGGTTGAGATATTTGGTTTGGGTTAGGGCATAAAAATAATAAGACAGAACTTTCGCTTATTTCTGCATTAGACAGGGATTTGCACTTCTAATTTGTACAAATTTAGCCAACTTGTATGACTATTCATGAGATCAGGTTGGTTTTATCCACTACACATTGTTTGCATTGTACTAGACACATCAATTTAAGAGGCAAAACTCCTGATATAGCTGATATGAGTTCAATTGAAGACACTTTATTTTTATAATAAAATCTACAGCCTCAGTGGACAACGCAAATTAACCGAAATACTACAATAGTAGGTTTGTGCACTGCAAAAAAATAAGACTAATTTAAAAACATAAAATGAGAATTCAATAACGATGGGATGAAATTCACTTCATTATACATTAGAAAAATATACAGAAATATGCAATATATCAATAACTGTTTCCTTTATCGTTTCTTTGGAAGTAATAATAATAGATAGATGGCTACGTGCAAAACAAATTAATATGTGTATTACTGTGCTATGAAATCGGTACATTAAAAACAACTTATGCTTTTCTTAAGGAACTACGTTGTACCGATAGTGGCTTTTAGATGTGAATTGTCAATTTGGACAATTTTAAATTGTCCACTCTGTTTAAACAGACTACCTGCTAAAAGGGCAATGGAAAGTGACAACAACATGTGCAATTCTGTGACATGGGGAAAAAGAAGAAAACTAGATGGATGCATATGAATCGGCATTATAAGTAATCAAATGCACCGAGAAAACAAGTAAATAGGAATACACCCCTAGTGAAGTTACATATGCGTTCTAGAGTTAAGCAAATACTCACTAATAAATATCAGTAACAATATAAACGTTATTATTACTTTTACTTGATCAAAATCAGCAATAATTTCAAAGCAAAAAGACATGTGCATCACAATATGAAGCCAGCCATTTTGGAAACATTACAAGGTCTTCTACTTCCAGAAGAGCACAGAAACTTTCACCAGGAGGCAGTGGTCATCTAGAGACTTGCACACAACAGGTTTATCAGCAAAGTATTCATAAGTATTTACAGGGTTAATACAATGTTTAATGATTAAAACAATAGTGAAAGTGAATATCATGTTCATTCATCACACTATACAAGATAGATTGGCCTGGGTTATAAGATACAATAAATTACAATATTATTATTATCTCTAAATGTTAAATGCAAAAGCTGCCCATGCGCTAAGTACACGGTAGAAATACTGAAATGAGCAAAACAACCTTATTTTAAAGAAATATTTTTATTCTATTTATGTTTTGACTGATTAACTTTTTAACACCATAGTGTAGACTACTCGTAGTCTCTTAATTATTTCAGTGGATTAAATTCTTTTCAGTTCTACATGTATTACAGCAAACAACATGTATTGAATGGTGATATAATAGACTAATAGAATAATTAGGTCTTTTTATTCATCCAAAAATGTTAATTTCACAGCATCAACAGTTCTTTAAAACTAACACTTTGACTTCTTTTTAGCTTGTAGAGAAAGTACAAGTGTCCTTCTAACCAGAAGGCCAGCTCATTCAGCACTACAGTTGTAACTGTTATTTTGAGAGAAATTCCATCTTCTTTTTCCCCTTTAATTTCAACCTATTTGCCAGGCAAATAAAGATGAACTTTGCTCACTGTGAAAACCCTGGACAATGATTTTTTATATGAGTCACTAGAGAGCCTGATTGGGTGAAACTCTTCCCACATGAAGTGCAGTGGTACGGCCTCTCTCCAGTATGAATTCTTTCATGTGCTTTCAAGTTTCCTGACCTAATGAAACTCTTCCCACATGAAGTGCAGTGGTACGGCCTCTCTCCCGTATGCACTCTCTCATGTGCTTTAAGGTTTCCTGACCTAATGAAACTCATCCCACATAAAGTGCAGTGGTACGACCTCTCCCTAGTATGCACTCTCTCGTGTGCTTTAAGGTTTCCTGACCTAATGAAACTCATCCCACATAAAGTGCAGTGGTATGACCTCTCCCTAGTATGCACTCTCTCGTGTTTTTTCAAGTTTCCTGAAGTAGTGAAACTCTTTTCACAATATGAACACTTGTAAGGTTTTTCTCCAGTATGGATTCTTTGGTGCTGTTCCAAGTCACAAGCTCTGTGAAAGGCTTTCCCACACTCAGAGCACACATGATCTCTCACATCAGTATGTTTTCTCTGGTGGTCTTTTAAACTGTGCAGAAATGAAAAACTCTTTCCACAAAATGGACACAAGAAAGGCTTCTCATTTGTATGAATTTTCCGGTGTGTTCTTAAGACTGATGGTGAAGAATATGTTTTGCCACATAGATCACAGATATATGACTTTTCTCCAAAATGAAAGGACAGATGATCTTTGAGACTACATGCCTCTCTGTAACTCTTCCCACACAGATGGCATTTGAAAGGCTTCTCGCCAGTGTGAATTCTCATGTGCTTAGTAAGATTCGTTTTACGTGTAAACGTATTCCCACACTGAGGGCAGATGAACGATTTTTTTTCTCTTTTTCTTTGAGTTCTTTTTTGTGAGATATTCTTTTCGGTCTGTAAACCACTAAAAGATTTTTGTCCAGTTTTGAAATCATTTAGTGTCTGATACGAAAGGTCCTTCTCCTCCACTTCATTCAGTTCTTGACTTTTCTCTGTCACGTCCATCAAATCTAAAATGAAAACACAAAATGATTGCCATTAATTTCGAAGGACAAATATTACAATTCATGAAATAAATTTGACACCAAATTTTAGAGCAGAAAGCTACAGTAGTCAAGTAAGGCATTTGTTATAATGAGATGTCATGCATTCAAGTGAGAAAAAAATACAGAAGAAGCCAAATGTAGACAAATACACAATGAACAACAGCAAAAGCTCTTTTTTCTGTTGTACCAGTAAACAAACATAAGCGAATACACCTGCATCCTTTAGTGCATGGCATCTAAAAAGTTATAGAGCTGCATTCAAAATATTGATAAACCAACAGATCGTCATGTTCTCCTATCCGATGTACATTTCGATGCAGCTGCGTCCCATCTATCGTGTGATGCAAATTGGCAGTTTCAATCACTTGAGTAGTTGTAGACCACAACATTAAAAACAACAGATGAGACTCTTGCTACCACAGACAAAAATAAAATAGAAAAATGTGTGTGCATTTCAGTGTTTTTTCAGAACCCGGCAATAAGAGTTAGACAGGACTTAGGGCTTGTTATACTTCTTTTTTCGATCCAGCACATGGCTCCAGTTCTCAGCCTTTTAAAGTAAACCTTTTTGACCAAGAGCAAATACGGATGCATTCGACGCATACGCACTACTACTGCTTTGTGGTACTCTTTTAGCACAGTCAATGGCAGGTGCTTACGCCAACAACGTGCACAGACAAGGACTGTCCGGTTGTCGAGAAAAACTGGGCCGTACACGGACAATCCAAGACGACTGTGCTGATGATGAAATTTGTGTGTCGAAAAGTGTTTTTTTTTTCTGGATTCTTTTTGTGGGTCGTGATAAAATGGGGGCTCATCACTTTGTATTTACTTAGCTTTTGCACCTAGATTGATTTTCAATTTTGTCTTAACCGGGTTCTCTTGATTAGCTACGGAATTTGTGACTGGTGTCGCTGGTCTTTTAGGGGAAATCTCATTTGAATATTTTGATGTCCCTAAGCTCTTGGTTTGGCTACCCTGTTGATTCACCTACTGGTTAGTTACCTGTATGCAATATTGTATACTTTTGAATTTGGAGTTTTCCCCTAATAGGTATAGCGGCGTGTTTCCTTTGAGACATGTCTGGTTTTTTGTTTAAGTAGTATTGTGGTGAAAGCAGGTAGTACGGGGGCATATCTGTTGTGCTGAGTGTCGCTGGTCTGTCCATTTATATTTTTCACCCATCAGGCTTCAGTGCATAAATTCCCTGCACCTGTAACTGCATGAAGATTTGGCTTAACCTGCGACCCTGCATCCTAATGAGAGGACATGGTATTCTGGCTTTGCTATACGGTACGCATACTTTAATTTAATTTAAACCGACTGATCTCAGTTCAGGACACTCTGCCTGTCATTTAAGTTCTAAACCTTCGATGCATGGAGTCATGTGACTAAACATTTAGACAACTGTCTTTAACAGGGTGCCCTGTTAAAGTCACTCCTCCTTTGTGCATACTGTGTGCAGTTCAACAGGGATTGGGAAGAGGGTCTACCCTGGCTGATTGTGGATGCACGGGAGGTGGTACAAGAAAGTACGGGGTTCAGTCCGAATGGGTTAGCGTTTGGCCACAAGGTTTGTAGACCTTTTTCTGTGCTTCACGACACTGGTAAACTCTCTGAGCCTCCTAAAAATGTGCTTTATGTTTATGGATTTAGACAGACTCACTCAGGACAGAAAGATTGCAAAATATAAACTTTAAGCAACAAGAAAACATGAAACACCTATATGATCGCACTGTGGAGCATTGCGTTTTTGTACCTGTAAATCCGGTTCTTGTATTGCGCCCTTTAGTTGTCTCCCCTTTTGAGTTTTATGGCCCGTAGAGCATAAAATGAAAGAAAATGACATTCGCCACTCCGTCAACAACTTAGTTGGGTCATGTTCATTTATTGAAGCCCTACTATGAAATTAAGTCTGTTTCAGCAGAGTTGAATACCTTTGAGTGAGCTGAGTGAGTTGTTGAAGGGTTTTCCTGAATTATTTGGAGAGACGCCATCCTGAACAGACTGGGAAGCGACACCTATTAAACAGTTTTTATTGCGTATCACCAAAGAAATGTAAAATAATGGGCAGGGTAATTTAGTACATGCAGAAAAACAATTTAGATGTACCATCATTTCCAAACTGGGCAACTCCTTGTCTCCTTGTTGGAAAACCTGGTGGGTCGGAGAGATTTGCACTGATTTTTGTAAAGTAAATAGTGTAAAAAAACCAGATTGTTTTGCACTTCCACATGTTGAAGACGGTGTTGATCAGGTTAGCTTTATATGCAGTCTATTTGGTTACTTTGTTTTATTTTCCAATTTTGTTTCAGCTCCTTGGCCACTGTCCCTGGTTCTGAAATTGAAGAATTACAGCGGTGATGTATAGGGCTTATGTTTAATATGCTTTGTAATGTGCGATGACATTGTGCTTCTGTTCACAGGGATTCTTGACAGATCCTTGTCTTATGGGAATGGGTGTGACGGCCCCGTGTTAGTCTGAAGCAGTGTTCTCTGTGCACGTGAGATTGACGGCTCAGTCCAAATTCTCTCTCATTGTGTACAACTGTAATGGGAACTTCCATCTCTTTAAAAGAGTCCTTAGGACACAGTCAACCATCAGATCCTCCTATCCACCCTATCTATTCTGGGCATCACAGGGGGAACTGTGCTTGGCTAGTTCAAGTCCTATCTCTCAGGTAGGTCTTTCAAGGTAACCTGGAGAGGTGAGGTGTCCATGTCACATCAGCTTCTTACTGGGGTACCTCAGGGCTCAGTACTTGGACCATTTCTCTTCTCTATATTCACAACATCACTAGGATCCACTATTCACATTCATGGATTCTCTTACCACTGCTACTTCACTGACAAACAGCTCTACTCGTCTTTCCAGCCAAATGACCCCATGGTCGAATCTCGGCCTGTTTGGCAGACATCTCGGCCTGGATGAAGGATCACCACCTGCAACTCAACTTAGTGAAAAATGAGCTCCTCGTATTTCCAGCCAACCCTGGTGCTGAGCACAACATCAATGTTCAGCTGGGTTAATCTACAATAAAACTTTCCAAAACGGTCAGAAATCTAGGGGTAACCTTTGACAATCAACTCAATTTCACCAAACACATCTCAAAGACAGCACAATCATGTACAGTTACACTCTAAAACATCAGAAAAATGAAGACCCTTCCTCTCTAAACATGCCACACAACTCCTTGTTCAGTCAACCGTCATAACTAAACTGGATTACTGTCATAATCTTATTGCTGGCCTTCCTGCATGCGCAGTTAGGCCTCTGCAAATGATCCAGAATGCAGCAGCACGTCTGGTCTTCAACTAACCAAAAAGAGTGCCTGGTACAACACTCCTGGTCTCTCTTCACTGGCTGCTGCATGTATCAAATTCAAGTCTCTGATGCTGGCATAAAGAACAGTCACTGGATCTATTCCAGCCTACCTAAAATCATTCCTGCAGATCTATGTTCCCACCAGAAGCCTGCGGTCGGCTAATTAGTGGCACCTTCTTGTACCAACACAAAGAGGCACCAAATCACTGTCTCTGACTTTCGGCTTCACTTTACCTTGTTGGTGGAATGACCTTCCCAACTCCACCCATGAAGCAGACTTACTCTCTATCTTCAAAAATTGGCTAAAGACACTTCTTTTCCATGAGCACTTGCCCATACACTCATAAAAAATAAACACACACACATACACACACACACATATATATATATAAATATAACGAGCGCATTTCGCCCAGCAGTCAGCATTGTTTTGGATGTTCGGAAAGTTCTGTCATAAAAGCTGTCCAATCAGGTTGTGACTTTTTCCTGATGCCTTTTGTGTTGTATCGTTAGGTTCGGTGATAAAAATGCCAGTGTGAATGCTAAGCGAACCAGGACTAAATGTATCATTTTCTTTTTTGGTCTGGACCAAGAAGACCAAGAGAACTGAACTACAAGTGTGAACACACCCTAAAGAGACCTTTCTACTGACTCTGAAAAACACCAAAAGAAAGATGCCCAGGGTCCCTGCTCATCTGCGTGAACGTGCCTTAGGCATGCTGCATGGAGGCATGAGGACTGCAGATGTGGCCAGGGCAATAAATTGCAGTGTTCGTACTGTGAGATGCCTAAGACAGCACTACAGGGAGACAGGAAGGACAGCTGATCATTCTTGCAGTGGCAGACCACGTGTAACAACATCTGCACAGGATCGGTACATCTGAATATCACACATGCGGGACAGGTATGGGATGGCAACAGCAACTGCCCAAGTTACACCAGGAATGCACAATCCCTCCATCAGTGCTCAGACTGACCGCAACATGCTGAGAGAGGCTGGACTGAGGGCTTCTAAGCCTGTTGTAAGGCAGGTCCTTACCAGACATCACCGGCAACAATGTCGCCTATGAGCACAAACCCACCTTCGCTTGACCAGACAGGACTGGCAAAAAGTGCTCTTCACTGACGAGTCGCAGTTTTGTCTCACCAGGGGTGATGGTTGGACTCGCGTTTATCATCGAAGGAATGAGCGTTACACCGAGGCCTGTACTCTGGAGTGGGATCGATTTGAAGGTGGAGGGTTCGTCATGGTCTGGGGTGGTGTGTCACAGCATCATCGGACTGAGCTTGTCATCATTGCAGGCAATCCCAATGCTGTGCGTTACAGAGAAGACATCCTTCTCCCTCATGTGGTACCCCTCCTGCAGGCTCATCCTGACATGACCCTCCAGCATGACAATGCCACCAGCCATACTGCTCGTTCTGTGCATGATTTCCTGCAAGACAGGAATATCAGTGTTTAATGTCAGCCATGGCCAGCGAAGGGCCGGATCTCAATCCCACTGAGCACATCTGGGACCTGCTGGATCGGAGGGCGAGGGCTAGGGCCATTCCCCCCAGCAATGTCCGGGAACTTGCAAGTGCCTTGGTGGAAGAGTGGGGTAACATCTCACAGCAAGAACTGGCAAATCTGGTGCAGTCCATGAGGAGGAGATGCACTGCAGTACTTAATGCAGCTGGTGGCCACACCAGATACTGACTGTTACTTTTGATTTATCAGTTCGACAATCAGTTCTTGTAGTCAACATGCTGAATGCAGGCCAAATGGACAGGAGTAAAGACCAGAATGATTTGTTGTGAAGCTGCAGACCAGCCTGAGTGCCCAGGATGACTCCTGTCCACCATCGAAAGCACCTATAATGGGCACGTGTGTGTCGGAACTAGACCTTGGAGCAGTGGAAGAGGGTCACCTGGTCCGATGAGTCCCGTTTTCTTTTAAATCACATGGACGGCCGTGTACATGTGCACTGTTTACCTGGGAAAGTGATGGCACCAGGAAGCACTGTGGGAAGATGACAAGCCGGTGGAGGGAGTGTGATGCTCTGGGCAATGTTATGCTGGGAAACCCTGGGTCCAGCTATTCATGTGGATGTCAATTTGACATATGCCACCTACCTAAACATCGTTGCAGACAAGGTACACCCATTCATAGCAATGGTATTCCCTGATTGCAGCAGCCTCTTTCAGCAGGACAGTGCACCCTGCCGCACTGCACATATTGTTTGGGAATGGTTTGAGGAACATGATGAAGAGTTCAAGGTGTTGCCCTGGCCTCCAAATTCCCCAGACCTCAATCCGATTGAGCATCTGTGGGATGTGCTGTACTAACAAGTCCGATCCATGGCGGCTCCACCTCAACTTACAGGACTTGAAGGATCTGCTGTTAATGACTTGGTGCCAGGTACTGTACCACCGGACACTTTCAGGGGTCTTGTAAAGTCCACGCCTCTGCGGGTTGGTGCTGTTTTGGCAGCAAGTTGAGGACCAACAGCATATAAGGCATATTAGGTCGTAATGTTTTGGCTCAGTGTACACATTTTATTCTTGTTGCACTCTAATCTGTCTTGGATAGTATTATACTAATGCAATTGAAACTTGGTAATGCAGCACTTTTCGTACTACTGTCTCCTTAAGATAAATCTCTTATGTTGTATTCTTCTTCTTTTGCAAGTCAGGTTGGTTAAAAGCATCTGCCAAATGGATAAAAGTCCATTTAAATGTCCAAGGGGGCTGGGTGTTTTCTTTGAATTTTTTTGTTTCTTTCTGTGCACTTCACAGCTCCACAGGATATTACACTTTCATCCACGCATATTTCATTACACTGCTGATTTTACAGACAATTACATTTGACATTATTTTTTATTATTATTATTTTGACATTTTAAATAAATCCTTGAGTTAAATGGTTAAAAAAAAAATGTCCTGTTTTAACCAGGGTATGAAATGCCAAACGTAGGTACTTATTGCACAGTGGCAGATAATTTTGTTCATCTGCTAGCCACTGTGGTGGCTTGAAGGAACACATCTGGTTATATTTTGAAGAGAAGATGAAAGAAAAGCCGTCAGTGTGTGTATCTGATTTGCTGTTTGTTCAGAGGTTCATTGGTGCTCTGTGACTATTCCTGTGTATTTATGAAAATGGCATAAAATATGGGCTATATAAGTATTAAATGTACTTGTTACAGTTTCATGTTATGATAGATTAACTTGAATACAAGAACAGTGTGGAAATGTGTTTGAATTGTGTTTGAATCCCTGTTGCACACTTTATTGTGTAAAAAAAGAAAGAAAGAAGAAAGAGCCATTATAAGTTATTTGCTCTTTGGTAACAGAATTTGAAAAAATAACAGTAAAACATTTGCCGGCGTTCTCATCAGAGTAAGATGTCGTGCAAATCGGCCCCCGCTACCCAGTATTCTACTGGCAAATGTTCAGTCTCTGGACAACAGGCTCTGTGAGCTGAGAGCGTGGATCTCTTTCCAACGAGAGACTGCTGCATTATCTGCCTTACAGAAACCTGGATGTCTGCTGAGATTCCAGATTCAGCCATTGAACCCATGGGGTTCTCCGTGCACCGAGCAGACAGAGCGAAAGACCTCTCAGGTAAAAGCAGAGGTGGTGGTGTATGTTTTATGGTCAACAAATCCTGGTGTGATCAGAGTACATTCTATCAAGTCTTTCTGCTCTCCTGATCTGGAATTTCTCATGCTTCTGTGTTGACCATTCTGGCTACCGAGGGAATTCACAGCGGTCATTATCACTGCTGTGTACATCCCGCCACAAGCCGACACAGACCGGGCACTCAAGGAACTGTATGGGATTATAAGCAAGCAGGAAACCGAGCACTCTGAGGCTGCGTTCATTGTGACCGGGGACTTTAACAAAGCCAATTTTAAATCAATTGCACCAAAATACCACCAACACATAAGTTTTAACACATGAGGGGACCGGGTTTTGGACCACTGCTACTCTCCCTTCCGGGATGGCTACAAATCCCTTCCCCACCCACCATTTGGCAAATCAGACCACTATTCCATTCTGCTTCTGCCCGCTTACAGGCAGAAACTGAAACAGGAAGCACACACCCTCAAAACGATCCAGTGTTGGTCGGACCAATCAGATTCCACGCTACAAGACTGTTTTGATCACGCGGACTGGAATATGTTCCGGTCCGCCTCTGATGACGACATCGAGGTGTATGCTGATAGCGTAACGTGTTTCATCAGAAAGTGCATAGAGGATGTTGTTCTGACCAAAATGATATGGATCTACCCCAACCAGAAGCCATGGATAAACAGCGATGTTAGCACAGGCTCATCAGCGCCTCTTCTTCCCGAGACAGCTGAGGAAGTTTGGAATGAACCGCCACATTCTCACACAGTTATACACCAGCACTGTAGAGAGCATCCTGACTGGCTGCATCTCCGCCTGGTATGGCAATAGCACTGCCCACAACCGCAAAGCCCTGCAAAGGGTGGTGCGAACTGCCAGACACATCATCGGAGGTGAGCTTCCCTCTCTCCAGGACATATATACAAGGCGGGGTGTGAATAAAGTTCGGAGGATCATCAGAGACTCCAGCCACCCAAGTCATGGGCTGCTCTCACTGCTACCACCAGGCAGGCGGTATCGCAGCATCAGGACCCGCACCAGCCAACTTCATGACAGCTTCTTCCCCCAAGCAATCAGACTTCTGAACTCTTGATCTCTCACAATCAATATACATCAGCACTGCACTTTATTAATCTTATTATCTCACACTGGACTGTCATATTTTATATTCTCTCTTACCAACACACTGGCAACTGACTATCAACCGACAGCCTGAATGTCAATACAGTACAATACAACCTACTGTATATTTTATATATACTATTTTTATTGTATAATGTGTATTCTATATTGTGTGTATGTGTATTCTATATTGTGTGTATTGTATACTGTACAATATTCTATATTGTGTGTATTATATACTGTATATTGGATATTATTATTTGTATTTTGTGTTGTGTTATATTAGATATGTAAATTGTGATGTGTAAATCTGTTTATTGTAAATTGGTAAATGTCTCATCACTGTCATGACTGCTATGTTGCTCGGAACTGCACTCAAGACTTTCACCCACTATTGCACTTGTGTATATAGTTGTGTGACAATAAAAGTGATTTGATTTGGTCTGGTTTGAGTATTTGTGTAACTGCTGATTTCCTGGGATTTTCAAGCACAACGGTCTCTAGAGTTTACTCAGAATGAAACCAGAAACTAAAAACATCCAATTAGTAGCAGTTCTACAGACGGAAACGCCTTGTTAAAGAGAGGAAACCAGAGAACGGCCAGACTGGTTCAAGCTGACAGAAAGGCTACGGTAACTAAGATAACCACTCCGTACAACTGTAGTGAGCAGAATAGCATCTCAGAATCCACAACACATCAAACCTTGAGGCGGATGGGCCACAACAGCAGAAGACCACGTTGGGCAATTTATAAGGACCATAATGTCCTAATAAAGTGCTCAGTGAGTGTATATTTGAAACTTAATCGAGAGAGAATGAACCAGCTCAATAACAATAAATAACTACATTTCTGGGTTTACACATAACACACATCCAACACATTGCATCTGAATGTAAACTGTTCACATAAGCACAATAGCACCATAAACTATAACTATCAAACAGTCATGACATATGAAACATTCATGAATGGAACTGCAGTGTTTCCCATTAACTGACTAGACTCTGGCGGCCCACCACAGTCTAATTTGCCACGCCATGGTCTCATAATGAACCGAAAACATTTTTACACTTCTCAGTCTCATATTAACATAAAATAAAAGGTTGTGTTTTGTGCTCCCTCTCGAGTGCCAGTCAGCTCCAGTCAGTTCAGTCAGCTCCTCACTCGCTGCTGTAAACTCACGCGCTCACACACACTCGCAGATATATGCACTGGAGTATTCCTGGATCCGTCTAACCTTATTTGGTTGAGGAGGACGACAAATCTTTGAGGTAGTAACGTTAACAAACATTAAATGTATCCACTGCATTTATACACTGCTCCACACACAATTTATCATCATCAGTGTACAAGAGCAAACAGATAATATTACTGCCGAAGTTAGAATAGTAAGGGTGACCATACGTCCTCTTTTTCCCGGATATGTCCTCTTTTTTGGACCTTAAAAAAGCATCCGGCCGGGATTTCTATATTTGCAAAAATGTCCAGGATTCGGCTTTAGTTGCATTATGATGTGCATCTGGTCTAATACTTCATTGTGTGTGCATGCATATTTGCATTGCTTTGACCCCTCTTTGTAAGTCCCGCCTTCTTTCACACCAATTGGTCGATTATAAGAGGCTTGCAGCAACTATTGGCCACATTCCTGCCTGTCAATCTCTCAGCGAACGCACACAGCGCTGTTGTGTTCGGCATCAAACAGTTGCTTGACAGCAGCAGCAAATGACAGCTGAGTGGAAACAATGCCCAAACGAAAGTGCAAATTTACAGAAGATTTGCACAAAAAATTTCCATGCTTTCGTCCAGGTCGAGATCCGAGGGAAGCAGAATGTATGACATGTAAAGCTGGCACTAATGTGTCAGTTGCTAATAAAGGTGCAAGTGATTTAGAAGCACACATTAGCTCTGCAAAGCATAAAGGGTCAGCAAAAGGTGAAAGTTCATCAGGTAAATTAACAGACTATTTTTTGCGATCAAGTAAAATTGTTATCACATTTTCCATGGCCATTCAAAATAATAGTAATAGTTAATGAAGGTACACTCATGGCATCAAATATTTTATTTTACTACATGGACATTCAAAAGAATATTGGAAATTTGTATTTATTTATGTTATGCTAATAGAGCGTCTTTTTCACTGAATTAAAGTTTGCATTCATAGTTACACTGTTTTGAACCCTATTATTCCACCCCACCCCATATGGTCACCCTAATCATGATGATTAATGTAAATTAACGTTAGAGTTACTAGGTTAATTGGCATAACGTTACACTGCTTACGGCTTCACTAGCTAGCTATCGTTTGCAGTCTGAGGTAACGTTAAAAGATAAAAAGTTGAAACTGACATCCCTAGTTTGTACCCTGTGAGAGATTAGTTAGCACCACAGACTCTAGCATTGAGTGAAAATTGTGGGTCTGGTAGTGTCAATCCAGCTAATTTTAGCCAATTGCTTTTGGCGAGGCAGACCTTGGCTGGGGGTGAAAAGCATCATGTATATGGGGAAGAATTGGGGCGCTGTTTCTCACAATTCAAATTATTTCAAAGTTGCCTACTGCAGCTTTAAGAGCACAAAATTGTTTACAAGAGCACAACACTAGCCTCTTAATTTTGCTCTCAAAGCGCACCAGATGGAAGTATTTAACTTTAAAATGTACAACATTTTCTTCCGGGGGAACATGCCCCTGGACCCCCCCTAAAGGGTCGGAGTTCCACCCCCCATAGTCTCACAAAATCCTGTGGGAAACACTGGAATTGGTTACTTTCGGTTTTGCATTCGAGTCCAATTGTGTTTTTAAATCCCAAAAACACTTCTTTTGCAAAGCTTGAATCATATTGTGACTGGTTCACAAGCAATCAGCGCTGATTAAAGAATGTTTTATTTTTAAACCAATTTAATTTGCTTGTTTTTTTGTTAGTTTGATTGATTATATTGTTATATAACATGAATTGTTAATTACAACCAACAAATGTGGTGAACTGCTTTAAGTCCTGTTATTTTAATCTTCATCAACAGACAATAATAACGAATCAAGAATGGACACCAACCTCTTTGTTCCTCAGTATCTTCATTATTCAGCCTGATTAATTCTGAAATACAGACTTCATCAATCTCCACTTTAACAAACTCCTCTTCAACAGAGTCCATCTTTTCGGGATGTGTATAGCGAAGTTCAGCAGGTTCCAGGGGGTATTTGATAATGGTTTGCTTTGTTAAACCTATAAACGATAAATTTAAAATTAAAATACTAGTGGTGTAAATAGATTTTCACTTGTCTCACTTGCTCACGCTCTTCTTCACAACAATACACTTCATCTATTGCCCTCCAATCACACAAGCCAGTCAACACAACCAACCAAAGTAAATGCAGTTATAAAGTAACAAAAACACAGATTCTTTATTTCTATAAATTGCCTAAAAATACTAATTTGCCATAATAAAAATTAGGGTTGTCAATCGATTACATTTTTTTATTACTTACATGTCCTACTAATTAATTAATCAAATTAATTGCATATATGTCAATATTTGCTGAGAAAGGCTCTCTAATAAAGATTTTTCCAATATAAATAATACATCATTATACCACGGGTCTGTTGAATGCTTGATTCTGATTGGTTCACGGACGTTCTGAGGTGTGCAATTATTTTCCAGTAACCGCGCGGCTATAAAGTAGTTCAAGGTCTTGACCGCATAACGGCTCCATATCACTTCGCCAAATTATTTCTGTAGAGTCCTACAGGCTACCACAACAAAATAACCAATTAAAACAAAGACATTGGTTAAAGTAAATCGGTTAAGAACATCAAGACAATGTCTAAAATATCCTACATTTATTTCAATTTCGGTTAAAAAGAGCCCTCGCGCTCCCGTCTCCCCCGCACTTACACACGCTCGCACACACGTGCGCGCTCGGGCACACACACACGCACGCGCACGATCACACTTTCGCACGCGCGTGCTCGCACCCACACACAACAAAAAAAGGTAATCCCAGAAGCGAGATCTCATTTTCTCAGTTTCTCTCTTTCGATCACTCAAACACAAACTCACACACGCACAAACGCACTAACACACACACACAGACAGACACACACACAGACACGCACTAACTTGTTACTCCAGTAAGTGCTACAGTAAAGCAGCGCAAGCCTCCGTTGCTAGTTCTAACGTGACGTTTTCTTATTAACATCTAAGGCTCAGACTGTTTTAAAGCAGGACGCTGAATATGTGGCGGAAGAAAGTAGTTCCTCTCATGAGATAAAACCCTGAACAATGTCTTAAGGTGTGGTAACCATGGTATAAGTGGAATAATTGACTCCACTGCACGTTGTGACCGCATTACCACCTTGGGTGTGCATTATTTTTAAACAATTTAACGGTCCGTCGTTAATTATTCCTTACTTAAACAAATACATTAATATATTATATATGATTAGACAATACAATGTGGCTTTAAAGCAGAAGTATGTAACTTTTTCCGTGTTAAAATACTGTCTCTTATCCCAGCGTAATATGCAGAGACAACTACAAGTAAGCCATCTGTCGGTTCATTTTCTTGAAAACTGTAAACACTCTGTCTCTGTGGCGCTATAAACATTTCTCTTTTTGTTTTGAGTGGCCCGTCGATACAGACACAATACCATTGGCTAAACCAAAGGCCTGAGTTGGGGACAGGACAATCTCTTTGTTTGATCAACGGCATAAGGGGGGCGTTTTCCGAAAGCCGTTTAAAAAACGAAGTGTCTTTTAGCAGTTCCGTTCGGTGGCTGAGGAGAGCAGAAATTACATACTTCAGCCTTAAAAGTCAATATATTGTTCGTTTTTTTTCCCATATCACTGAAAATAGGGGAGGGCGATATGACCAAAATCTTCTATCAAGATATGAGTAATTATATATCACAATAACGATATACATCATGAAACAGTAAAAGTTTGTAATGTCTATTTTTGAAAACTCCAGTCAGTGCATTAAATATTTTAAAAATGAAACCTACTTCTTATATAATTTTCTCTTTATTTGAAGCTGGACAAACATATTCCAAAAAAAAATAAAAAATAAAAAATAGTTCTAAATTTCAACCTTACCAAAATGTTAAATTACACATTATGCCACATTTCAGTCTATGTTGTTTAACAATATTAATATTATTATAAATTTTCCTTAGGAAATTCAAGATCTTCTCAAAGTAGTGCAACAAAGA
Source organism: Myxocyprinus asiaticus (assembly GCF_019703515.2). Classification (NCBI taxonomy): domain Eukaryota; kingdom Metazoa; phylum Chordata; class Actinopteri; order Cypriniformes; family Catostomidae; genus Myxocyprinus; species Myxocyprinus asiaticus. The sequence continues at coordinate 6,897,737 of NC_059349.1, forward strand.
AATTCATACAAAAGTACACCGATCAGCCACAATATTAAAACCACCTGCCTAATATTGTGTAGGTCCCCCTCGTGCCACCAAAACAGCGCCAACCTGCATCTCAGAACAGCATTCTCAGATGATATTCTTCTCACCACAACTGTACAGAGTGGTTATCTGAGTTACCATAGACTTTGTCAATTCGAACCAGTCTGGCCATTCTCTGTTGACCTCTCTCATTAACAAGGCATTTCCATCCACAGAACTGCCGCTCACTGGATGTTTTTTGTTATTGGCACCATTCTGAGTAAATTCTAGAGACTGTTTTGTGTGTAAATCCCAGGAGATCAGCAGTTACACCAACAATCATACCACGGTCCAAATCACTGAGATCACATTTTTTCCCCATTCTGATGGTTGATGGGAACATTAACTGAAGCACCTGACCTGTATCTGCGTTATTTTATGCACTGCACTGCTGCCACATGATTGGCTGTTTAGATAATCACATGGATGACTGTTGGTGCCAGATGGGCTGGTTTGATTATTTCTGTAACTGCTGATCTCCTGGGATTTTCACACACAACAGTCTCTAGAATTTACTCAGAATGGTGCCAAAAACAAAAAAACATCCAGTGAGCGGCAGTTCTGTGGACGGAAATGCCTTGTTGATGAGAGAGGTCAACATAGAATGGTAACTCAGATAAACGCTCTGTACAATTGTGGTGAGAAGAATAGCTTCTCAGAATACTATTCTGAGATGCGGGTTGGCGCTGTTTTGGCGGCACAAGGGAGACCTACACAACATTAGGTTTTAATGTTGTGGCTGATCGGTGTATATATAAATATATATTCAGAAGAAAAAAAACTTTAACCCTTGTGCGAACTTTGGGACGTTTTTCTCTTTAATTTTTGTTTTTTCTATCATTTTGGCTGTGTTAATGCCAATGGATAGTTCAACCTCAGTTCCTATATACATCGATAATATACTGTGTACACAAAATAGTTCCACTCAGGACCTTAAGGACAATAATGTCCTCATTGAAACCCATTAAAACTGCAATATTTGATCCCAGTGCAATTAAAGCATAAAATCATGAATTCTATGATATCATGCTTTCTTCAAAATTTACATTTTTTTATATTCTCCAACAGATGGTGCCATTTTTCTCATGTTTAGCCTATGGAGCAAATACATGCTTTTTTCCTGTTTTCTGTTTGCTGTATAATAGAGCACTGCAGGCCAACTGAATAAATGATGCAGCTAAATTGTGTGGGTGTGCTGATATGGATGTTAGTGTGCGTTTTGTATGTGTGTGTGTGTGTGTGTGTGTGTGTGTGTGTGTGTGAAAAAACAAAAGTGGCATCATGTAAACAAACTGGAATTTAAATGGTTAAAATCCTGAAAATAAATGAATATTTGGTAGTTATGATCAGGACTGATGTTGGTTAAAAAATTTAAGTCAGTGAAAGTGGAAAATAATATTAATATTTAATATTTTTATGGCAGTTTGACATGGACATTTTTGTCTTCTAAGGTCCTGAGTGTGTTGTGTTTTTTTGTTTTGTTTGTTTTTTTAAATCTGACACTGCACAAAAAATAATGCATCAAAATCAATGTTGTTATTAATCATTGACATATCCCAGACTGTGATTTTATTTGTCCTCTAAGGACCTTTGAGTAACTTTTTTTTTATTGACGCACAAGGGTTAATTAAGCAATAACGCATGAGAGGCCATGCTTTATTGGGAATATAGTCATTAACAATAACACAATTTTGCCTCTATCATTCTCTGCATTGTTTTAATGTGGGTGTCCTGCTCACTTTGTGTCTCCACTACGGTTTATGTGGTAAAAATCTGTTACTCTACTCACTCAGTACGTTTACATGCACTTTAAATGTTTTATTAAGGTGTGACTAAAACAATAATCTTTATAAAATGTCATGAAATCAGTTTAGTCCAACTGACTAAAATATTAAGGTGTTTGTAGCTCAAATATGTTCAGCAGGTATACACCTTAGTAAGACCATAAAGGCTGATTTATACTTCTACATCAAACCTACACTGTAACTTCATGTTGGTCTGCATTCATAGTTCTGCGTTATTGTGTGTGTGTGTGTGTGTGTGTCGTTCTGCGAGTACAGTAGTGTATTGAGAGAAAATGTTTTCATTTGAGAAATAATTACACATTTCAGAAATAAAAGCAATATAACTTGAGGATTAAAATATATGTATTAAACTATTGTAGAATGAAAAATTAGTTCATCAGTGTAAACATGTTGACATGTGGGTTCATATTATCGATTATAAATGTGGCCTGCTATGAAGAGAGAAAATAAATGCATTATAGGCTACTGTATGCTTGCTCCTGTGTCGCTTAAAGAATAATAAATATTTGAAAGAGTGTGATATAGACAGATAGATAAATACATTAAAAAAAAAAAAAAAAATCACTCTTTCAAATCCGTCAAATTCACTTCAGAAGTGATTAAATCGTTCAGCTCATCCTTACTACTCAGATTAAAGGCCAATTTACACAAATACGAGTTGAAAAGGTTTCAGGTATTATATTAATTATTGAAAAATGACCTTTTTGTTTGTGTGTGTGTGTGTGTGTGTGTGTGTGTTACTATGTGTAGTTCAAATTTAATGCTGAACTTGCAATTTTTAATGCCAGGATAATATAACACAAGGTAGTCATAAACACAATAATGCTGTACATTAAGATAAACACCGAGTATATTGTAAAATATGAGGCATCAGCATAGATAATGTATAAACAATTAAAAAAAAAAGCATGTGTTCACAGTTTTAATAACTTATTTATCATTTAATTACTGCATATTTGCATTGATTTTTTTATAGCCTACACCTGGAATATACATCTATCCGGTGTCATGTTTATGCATAACAATAATACATGCTCATTATATTATTAGTAATAAAAAATAGCAACACAGTTCTTTTAATACTTACGTGATTAACTAGTGACTTCACTCACTGAATCTGCTTTAGTTTGGAATCTTTCCACTGTGTGTTCCCCGCGAAACAATGTTTACATGCGTAGATTTTTGTCAGTCCCAATCAACTATTTTATGCAATTCGACTGAAAAAGCGAAGAACGACTTTTTTGGGCGTTGTTTTACTTCTCTTTGTTTCTCAGCAGACTGGTGAGCTGTCACTCACAGTCGCAGCATTATGACATCAATGCATTCTTTCTTGGCGATTCTCATTTTATGTGCACATTGCCACCTACTGGGCTATTGTGCAATCATGTTCTTTTTTCATTTCCTTTCTCTTTGTTTACTTCTCTCTGCTTTAATCCCCATCTCCCTTTCTTCCCTATGTTTACATACAGTATATAATATTTACCTTTGCCTATTTCTTCCCATTCTGATTTCTTTTCTGAAATTCCTAAATCATGAATTTACATACATTTTCCATACGTTACATACTAATTCTGCAATTTATCTGCTAAAGAATTTATGACCCACGCAAAACTCCTTCCATACTACCAGGAATTATTTAAAACCTCAGTAGCATTTTGCAGGGGCATTTCTACACTTGCCTCATTAGTGTGACAGGAAAGTTTGTTTCCTGAGGTTAGACACTTCTTCACAACAAATAAACAACTTTTATGAAAATTGATGGAAAAAGTTTGTGTAAAGCCATCTGTTTTCAAACACAGAAACACTGTTTTCATGTACAGACCATATTATAAAGGGCATGTCTTGCGGTGAATTAGGGTTAGGGCTAGGGTTAGGGTTTGCAAAGTAATTGCACTATAGGTATATGGGTTATTGGTATGACAAAAATAACCAGATTGTTTTTGTCTTTATTTCATCCGATAACTCACATATTGGAGTTATCGACAGGTTACGAACACCATAACACTATTTTAGTGTCTTTAACCAAAATTCCATCTTTGAAATTTACACAAATTTCACATGATAAGGATTCTGAAGACCCTCTCTTCTCAGCTTTGCTCACTGTGACAACTTTGTGCAGTTCTTCTTTAAATATCTTTGTAGAGTACTTTGTAGGCTGAAACTCTTTCCACATGAAAAGCAGCTGTATGGCTTCTCTCCAGTATGAACTCTCACATGCGGTTTCATGTTCACTAACATGGTGAAACTCTTTCCACAATACGAGCGCTTGTAAGGCTTTTCTACAGTATGAATTATTTTGTGCCGTTTCACGGTGCTGATTTGGACGAAGTTTTTGCCACACTCTGAGCATACATGATCTTTCTTAGTGATATGTATTTTTTAGGTGCGGTTAAAACTCTTTTCGCAAAGAGAACACAACAAAGGTTTCTTATTATCATGCATTATCAAGAGAAAACGCTTCTCTCCAGTGTGAATCCTCATGTGCTTAGTAAGGTTTACTTTCTATATGAAACTTTTTCCACACTGAGTGCATGTGAAAGGCTTTTCTCTCCAGTGTGAATTCTCGTGTGAATCTTAAGGTTTCCTTTTCTGGAGAAACTCTTTCCACACTGAAGGCACATGGAAGAATTTTCTGCTTTTGTTCTTTTTGGTTTGAAATTCATCTTAGCCTGTGGATAAGTGTACAATCTTTCTCCAGTAATGAAGTTAACAGGTTTCTGATCCTCTTCATTCAGTTCTTGACTTTCCTCTTTCACTTTCATCAGGTCTAAAATAGATAAAACTGTGAAAAAACAAATACAAGTGAGAAATAAAAATCAATAAAGGAAGAACAGAAGAGCAAGTTATATTTTTATGTCATCTTAATTTAAAGGTTAATTTTGTTATTGTCATGTTCATTATACTGGAATAGGTGACAAAGTTTTACGCACACTTCTGACTGAAAACATATTGCTTCCTAGTGCGCTCTAGTGCCTTCCGTCTCGCACTATGCAAAACTTTTGACCAGAGGATGTTTGCCTACACACAAGCCTGCAGAGGTCATAAGTGGTCACTATGGCAGTGACATACAGTATACTTTGAGTGTGGATGGAGTGAGTCCTGCATCCAAACCCTCTTGCATAAAGGAGAGTTTCGTCTGCACAGGGCAATGAAAGTCACCATTTAAAGGCATACAGCCACCTTGTTGAGGGGGCCTTAGCCTTTAGTATGATGCCCAGCACCAGTTGTGACAACTCTACTGTGTCACACGAGACCCATTCAGAGGCTAGACATGCAGTTTCCATAGCCCTGGCTGAGGATGCCAGATCGTGCCTCGAGCTTGCGACAGCAGATCTGTAGCACTGGGCTTGACAAGTGACTGAAGAGAATGACCATAAGTCTATATACTTTAATCTGAATAAAACTGCATGAAATCTGTCTGTCTATCGATCTCCTCCGCTGTGTTTCAGTACTATGGACAGCACCTACAACAGTACAACTTTACAGCCCGGCTTGTAAAGATACATAAAAATCCATCAAACATACCAAAGCTGCTCATCATTTGAAGACAAAGTCCATCCTCCTTTATTTATAAAGATTTCAATGACACGGTTGTACAGTACATCGGTGCGTTTCAGTTCCGATAAAAGGTCCTTCTCGATTGCCATGGAGGCCAGTGATGACAGTCGAGCCTGACCAGTCTTATTTCTTGAATACGTTTTAATGCATTTTAGAGCTGAAAATGTCCGCTCAACAGAGGCAGTAGATACTGGGATGGTCACCACCAAACATGCCAATGCGTAAAGTTGACGCATGCTCCCACATAGATCTTTCTGCTGAAGGAAAGCGAGGAGGTCCGCAGGGCTTTTTCCTTCAAAATCAGTCATGGCATACATTACAGTCAGTTCTGTTTTAAGCCTGGGCAGGTCAAAGAGTGTTCCGTGGCTCTGCGTTAAGCTGGAGAAGGCCACATCCGGGAATTTTTCCAGTATGTCTGAAATTGCTGAGGGTCGAGGAGGGAAAGAAACATGACTTTCTCGTGGTCTTTAAACCGGTTCCGTATCTGGGCAAGGATGTTGTCCAAAATGTCACTGTGGAGTTTCTGGTACCTTGCGCGAATGTCCCCCTACGCTTGGCCTCTCCGTGTGCTTGGCGCACCTGTTTCGTGCAAAGTAGATTCATAAATCTCACCAAATTGCCCTCGCTCCCTCTCAATGGTGTCACAAAACTCATCCATTCTTGCCAGACAGAATTGTACATCGAGTGTTTTGTTCTGCAATATTCCAAAAAGCACATCCAAATACTTTTGCTTTGGAAAGCAAAAAACAAAACTAAAAATCATCCAGATGTGCGCTGTCAGCACAGCACACAGAATCCTCGTCGTACTCATCATGGTGTTCTAATATGTGCTCTAATAGCCCCTTTAGGGCAATTCAGGTTTGCAAACCCAGCATGGCTCCAAACACCATATCGGTCGGTTGCAAATAACAGACATTCCCAGCAATACAATTTGCAATGTTCCTTCAACGCTGTAAGCCAGGTGTACCTTTCGTAGTTGCTCGATTGAAAGTGCCACACAAATCCTTTCCCTGGCTGGGACAGGCCTGCTAACTGCGGGGTTAGTCGACCCTTTCACACAATTTCCAGTTTTTCTTGAAAGGTCCTTCTCGAAAAAGGCTTTGCCAGTAAATCCGCCCCAAATCCATTTCTTCTCCTCCTTCATCCATTGTGCATTTAAAAAAAAAACAACAGGGCTAAGTAAAAATCTAAAGCACTACATCAAAAAATATAAACATCACATGAAAGAATGTTTACGTGCTAGCTAGTTGTACTTCAGTTTCAGTTAGCTAATCCTCCTCCTCCGATCATGCCACGTGAAAAATGCTGACGAAGGTGGCTAGGCCTGCTAGAAGGCTCCGGCGGGTCAAAGAATACGCCCAACATGGCAAACTCGAAATCTGATTGGTTAAAGAAGATCGTCCCCATTTACATTAACAGCAGAGGGGATTCACTTGAAATTCTGAAGGCCTCAGGGTATATTTTTCACCCGGAGACAGCACAGTGGAAAATCTGATTGGATAAAAGCTCTAATTTAAATGAGCTGCACTGGAAGTAGTGCAAGTTGCGCTGCACAAATGAGGGAGAGAGTAGCAATGAATTGACGTTAATACTATTAATAGACTGATGGGAACGAACTTTGTAAAATACATATAGCATTAATGAAATATATATTAAATTATAAAAATATAATTTTCTGATTCTGACAATCTCTAGGCCAGCAGAGAAGGCCTTGCTGGCCCTGACAGCCCACCTCTGCTGTCCATGTTGTCATAATTGTCTTGGTTGACAAAAATGTACAGGGTTGCTCTGTGCAAGTGTCACATACATCCAGTTTCTGGTAAAAAAAACAAAACAAAAAAACAGGATTTTTGACCATATTATTTTGCTATGGTGGACAGGCACCAGCAAAGCCCCTAAAACGTATTCTGGAAATAAGCCCAAAAAATCTTTTTCAAAAGTGACCATTTTCATATGCAACTCTGAGGAAAAATAAGTCCAAAGTCTCTAATAATAAGTGGGTTTGTCAACTATGCCTATCAGATGCAGAATTACCATAGTGCACTAGCCAAGCACGCGATTAGCTGCTGCTGTAATCCATCATGCGATCAATCCGCCGCGATAAGGACCACTGTACTCATTTATGCGTTCGGTTAGAGTTGAGGTATGAATAAACTCTTACACCCGGTCTACACTAGGCACATCCATTGATGTGACACAACAGCTTGAGGCTGTCTACACTGGATGCATCAACATGAACGATCTAAACTGTTTATTTGTGTTGTTGGCAGTATTAGCGACAGCACGTGTAGTGCAAAATGGAACAGGCTTTCAGTCTGGCTTTAAAAAGGGACACTTAATGGAGACTGCCTTCTTGTCAGTAGCGCAAACCCTGCGATGGGCAAGAGCAAACTTGATAGGGTGTGATTTACTGTGGGGTAAAACAAATCCTGGTTACTAATGTGGAAAATGAAAATAAATATAAAATAGATTTAGCTATTTTTAAGGAAAGTTTGTATGTGTGTGTGTGTGTGTATTTGTATGTGTTTTCCACTTCAAATAAATGCAAAAATTCTAAAATTGATTACATTAAAACTGGTGGTAAATGTATCAATATATCAATACATAGCCTAGGAATAAACAACAGTATGAAGGCTACCTACAAATTACACTAAATACTTTAATGTAAAATGTCATGTGGGGAAGTCCGTGACAACTTTTAATAGATTTCATAAACAAACTCTAATATTAGACTACATTACTGTAATATAATATTGAATGATTACTATTGAATATGCTAATTTTATTGTAGTACAACAGTGCTATTTCTGTTGTAATTTTGGTAACACTTTGAAATAAGGTTACATTTGTTTACATTACAACATTAGTTAAAATGAACTTACAATGAACAATACTTTTACAGCATTAATTAATCTTTGTTAACATTAATTTCAACATATACTAACACATTTTTAAAATCAAAAGTAGAATATGTTAACATTAATGCACTACAAACTACTGTAACATGAACGATGAACAATTTTAATGTTATTTAATAACATTTAAACATTAATAAATACTTTAAAAAACATTTTGTTCATTGTTAGTTTACAGTATGATACCTAATGCAATTATTAATGTTAACAAATGTAACCTTATTATAAGTGCTACCATAATTTCTTTACATTCAAACACGTTGGTCCTGTTGAACCCTCAAGTCTTTTTTGATGGTAAACTATAGACTTTGTATTTTTTGGTGAAATACCACTTCCTCCTCTTCTGTGCCCCACGTTATTACAAGAATATTTTGAATTACGTGAAAATAAAAGTGATCTCGTAGCACTTTCAAAACTTAAGCATATTCCAAACCTTCAAAACCTAACTGTGAAAATCAAGCATTTTCTAAACTTTCAAGACTCTGTACGAACTCTGAGCTTAACTTTGCTGCTAACATCTCATCAACTGCCCGGTCTTGCAGGTTTGCGCTTTACAACATCAGGAAAATCAGACCTTTCCTGTCTGAATATGCTACATAGCTCCTGATTCAAACTCTGGTCATTTCAAGGCTGGACTACTGTAATGCCCTGTTGTCTGATATTGTTCTGTGAGCACACAAAATGGTCTTACTTTTTAACAAAAAATAAAATTATTCTTTGTCTGTTTCTTTCTTCTGTGCTAGTATCTGTACTACTCTAGCCACTGCGAGAACTTGGCAGTATAATACTAAATATATTGCTGACTTTTGTATGACAAACTGCTTGCTTTGTTCCTTATATGTAAGTCACTTTGGATAAAAGTGTCTGCTAAATGACTAAATGTAATGTAAATGTAAAATATAAATGTAATTGACTACTCTTCTCCTATTGTCCCATATACAATGACCATAAATATAAACAACACAAATTAAACTAACATTTATAGGCTTGGAACTAAATGGAATTTTCATGCAAATGGGAAACATCTGGAAGGAATGTAACACTTTTTGTCCATCCAAATAAACAGTTCTAAAACTTTCAAATTCTGAAAAGGTAGCAACATCTCTGTAGTGTGCAGTAAATACTGTTACATTAAATGTGTGGTTATAATGCAGCCTTGATGTGAAGTAAAAGGAGTTCAAATGTTACAACCTACCACAATACCAGGTTAAGTTGTAACAATATATGAAAAAAATAAAAATAATAAAAAATAAAAATTAACAGATCTACAATGTAACAGATTTAAAGAACAAACTAAAAAATATACATGGCTGTGTTTATGTGGTCAAAAGGAAATGAGGAAATTGACATGAAATGTCTGGGTTACAGTGTATGAGAAATATTAAGCATACTATAGACCAATGTACAAAGCACAGATCTTTCTATGTAAATCACATTCCTCATGACATTCAGTACTTGATTTCACTTCAAAAAGCACACCACAGTAAACAGTGACATCAATTGTCAGCATTTTGCCTAGAAAAATAACACACAACTGCTTGACAAACATGCAGCAGCTGTTCTACTCTCTCCAGTGCCATGGGAATGCCGGTTGCATTCAGTTCTGCTGGCTCCTCCTCTTCCTACATTGAAGCATCCAAAATGTTATCGCCCTCTGATGCGCAAAAGTTATGTAGGACACAGCAGCTGCTAACAATTGTTGGAACCCTTGATATGCTCAATTCCATCCTCTTCAGCAGACACCTCAATCTCCTCTTTAGCGTTCAAAGGCACATTCAACAGTCTTGTGTGCACGGCTCAATCAGTAGTTGATGTGCCTCACTTCTCTGATTAGATGTTAATTGTCTGGAAATCCCTTCATCAGCCAGCTCAAGAGAGGGTAGGCAGGGTCACAAAGAAGCATAATAGGAACCTGCGCACCTTCAGATTCCTGTGTGACCTACAGACAAAAATGAAGAATGAAACTGGGAGCCTCGGCAACAAGTAAAAGTGAATATAAAAATAATCAGTTAAACAGTAATGTCACCTACAGATGCCTACACCAATGGGAAACGTTTGTCATTCTTTGCCAGTTGGAACTGGGTGGATTTTCGTACCACTTGTGCATCATGCACACTGCCAGTCCATCCCACATTGATACTGGAAAACTTACTGAGGACAAACCAGTCATAAAACAGACTTGTTAACTTACTGGGATATACAAATAGACTAGCTGTTTATTAATATATGGATTTGTGTAACTGCATAACTTTACTTACCGGAAGTGGTGGTCTACAATTGCTTGTAATATGATGAAGTTACTTTCTTTATTATTAAAAGTCTTTTTAAATCATCACAGGATGAAGTAACAGGGATATGGGAACCATTAATAGCTCCGGCACATTGAGGGAATCCCCACCTATCCTCACAGCCATCCACAATCACCTGAATTTTTCCCCCATAGGCAAAATTAATACAATGACTTTGTAGTGTGCGTCTGGCAAACACACATCTCCCACAAACAACAGTGCACAGATGCTTTACCAAGGCTAAAAAACTAGTCTAAACTTCTGAAATCAGTGCCTCAAAATCTAAAAAAGCCCATGCACAAGACTTCACACAGAATCTCCAATATTGTTTGCTAAAAACACATGCAGTAAAATACTGACTTAATATTTGTGCGCGAGTGACAATCGCAGACATGCCTATGCACCCTCCCCTTGAAGAAATGCAGTCACAAGTGGACAAAGGAGATGCATTTAAATACCAGGTGCATACAATTTTGTGGTTTGGTTGATATTAAATACTGGGTGTATACGGGAAGAGGGTTCATTGTATAATGTTGATCAAAATCAAATCAACTGTGACAAATGAATAATACATTAATTGAACCCCAATTTAATTTGACTCTTTTTATGAGATATGCGGTTAATTCTGTCAATCTGATGTTAATGACATAAAATCTGGTAGATAATCTGTTTATACAAGGTTATGATAATTTATACCACTGCAAAAATCATAATTGTCTTGCTCAGTATTTTGTCCTGTTTTCCAGTGAAAATATCTAAACATTAAATAAAACAAGATATATTTACTTGACAAACAATACGGCATAAGAAACTGTCTTGTTTTCAGAAGAATCTGACTAAATTAAGTGAACTTTATGCTTAAAACAAGACAAAAATCTGCCAGTGGGTAAAAAAAATTTTTTTTTCCCTTTTGAATCAAGTTCATTTTACTTACCCCATTGGTAAATATATATATTTTTCCTTTTAAGCTTAAACCTCATTAAATTTAGTCTCAAAACAAGACTTTATATCTTATGCCAGGGGTTTTCAAAGTGTGGGGCATGCCTCCCCAGGGGGGCACTAGAGCATGTCAGGGGAGGTGTGGAAAGAGTGGTAAAAAAATATAAAATAATATAATAATAATAATAATAATATATATATATATATATATATATATATATATATATATATATATATATGAGTTTAACTATTAAATTATATTAAAACAATTATTTAAACAGTTCTGAAAATAATAAGCAAAAAAATATATATCTAGAATCTTTGTGAAGATTCTCTGCTACTTGTCAAGTCCGCCAATATAGCAGACGTATTACAAAGGAGCGGTTTCTGAGACCATCAAATGCAAATCCTTCAGTTTCAGGGGTCAAAGCCAAAAGACAATGATACGATGAGCAGTATTTAAGTTTAGGATTTACATGGACAGAATCAGTTGATGAACCACGACCTTTATGTGTCATTTGTCAGGAGAGTTTAGCTAATGACAGCATGACACCAAGCATGCTGAGGATTGACGAATCTACTGATGTGGCCAGCAGCGCACAGCTGTTAACATATGTGAGGTATGTAGTGTAGCCACCCATCCCGTAAAATGTTTATATATATGTACACACACACACACACACACACACACAGGCGGCCAAAAGTTTGGAATAATGGCATTCAACTGATCACAAAGTATAGTCAGGACATAGTCAGCACCATCACTATTTGAAAAAAGTCATTTTTGATCAAATCTAGACAGGCCCCATTTCCAGTAGCCATCACTCCACCACCTTATCCTTGAGTAATCATGCTAAATTGATCAGTTGGTGCTAGAAAATCACTTGCCATTATATCAAACACAGTTGAAAGCTATTTGGTTCGTTAAATGAAGCTTAACATTGTCTTTGTGTTTGAGTTGCCACAGTATGCAATAGACTGGCATGTCTTAATGTCAATATTAGGTCAAAAATGGCAAAAACAGAAAAAGCTTTCTCTAGAAACTCATCAGTCAATCATTGTTTTGAGGAATTAAGGCTATACAATGCTTGAAATTATCAAAAAACTGAAGATTTCATACAAATGTGTACACTACAGTCTTCAAAGACAAAGGACAACTGGCTCTAACAAGGACAGAAAGAGATGTGGAAGGCCAGATGTACAACTAAACAAGAGGATAAGTACATCAGAGTCTCTAGTTTGAGAAATAGACACCTCACATGTCCTCAGCTGACAGCTTCATTGAATTCTACCCGCTCAACACCAGTTTCATGTACAACAGTAAAGAGAAGACTCAGGGGTGCAGGCCTTATGGGAAGAATAGAAAGAAAAAGCCACTTTTGAAACAGAAAACAAAAAGAAAAGGTTAGAGTGGGCAAAGACACAAACACTGGACAACAGATAATTGGAAAAGAGTGTTATGGATCTTAACCCCATTGAGCTTTTGTGGGATCAGCTAGACTGTAAGGTGTGTGAGAAGTGCCCGACAAGACAGCCTCATCTATGACAAGTGCTACAGGAAGCGTGGGGTGAAATGTCATTGCTGCATGTAGAGGATTTTTTGATGAGAACTCTTTGAAGTAGTTTAAGTAAACAAATTCAAACTGTAATAGTCATTTTTCACGTTATTAACGTCCTGACTATACATTGTGATCAACTGAATGCCACTTTGGTGAATAAAAGTACCAACTGTCAGAAGGGAGGCCCACTGTCTTTGACTTTGAAAACACCTGTCTTATGCCATTTTGCATGTTAAGTAAATATGTCTTGTTTTAACCCATATGTTGTATTCTGGTCATTTTGACCTGGACAAGACTTTTCTTTTTCACTTAATCCAATTGGAATAAAGTTCCTTGACTTTGTTCACATATGGTACCTGAAAACACACAAAACAGTGGACCATTTTCATTACATTTTAATGGTTTTATTTAACTTTGTTACACTTGTGTTCCTGGTCAAAAATTAGACTACAAAATACAGAAATATTAAGTGCTCAGGAGCATCCCAATAATTTAGATGAGCACATATGTGGATGTGTGTTTGCACACACAAAGTCCACTGACATGCGCGCACACACACACACACACATATACAAATACACACACGCATCGTGTGTAAAGAGCCCTCTTGTGCATCTTATTTCCATGTACACTCTGTGAGGAATACTGATCATTTTATGTTGCAACTGGGCTCGATTGAATTGGGATAGTCTGCTGTAAGTTACAATATTTCATTGTCTATGTTATATGTATGTTTCAGGAAGTAATAAGTAAAAACATTACAAAAAGACACTTCTGTTTATTATATTTATGTGTGTCTGTGGGAATTTCATACACTAAAACTCCCTGCCGTTTGGCCTCTGAGTGAAACTAATTTACTCATTGCATTCTACTAATTGAGACCTTTCCAACAATATATAACACATGGCTATCTAATTTTTGTTTATGGTTTTACCAACTCTGAATATACTGTAATTGTTGTGATAAATTTGCAAATGATGAGAACCAAACAGTTCTAATTTGTCAACAAATTAAAAAGCATTATTAAAAAATGTGTAGGATCTGCTACACGCTTTGCAAAGTCCAGATTCTAGGCTTTAAAACGTCACCTGTTTTCTTCAGATCAAGCAAGTGGTTATTAATTTATTACGCCACAGGGAATTCCCTAAAATTGCATCATTTTTTTTAAATATGTTCAAAAAAGGTCTACAAAACCTGTCATAATTACTAAAAATGAAGTTGCAAAAAAAATCTAATGCAATATCTTGTGAAAATATAAGCAATGTGAGAGATTTATAAACAAAATTAGTTGGCCGGGAACACAAAACGTGTTAGCAAAAAACTAACAAAATGGACAAGAATGTTTTGATATTTTTGCTGAAAAAAATAAAAATAAAAAATAAAATGCTAATTAAGATTTTTTTTTTGCAATGTATGCACTTCAGGCATTTTTTCGATTTATAACTTTTGTGGTTCTTTTTTTTATGATTTTATGACTTTCAAACTTTAGCAGATCTAGTAAACTGTTTGAAGTAGTTATAGTAACTCTTTACTGTAAAGAAAAGAAAAGGTCTTTTAAAAGATTTCCTGTTTCAGTGGCAACCCCAAAATTAAAGACTTATAACTCTACAAAAAACCAAAGAGGGTCAAGTGTTTGATACCATTGTAAAGAAATCTTAAGCCTAAGAAACTGTGGAAAATTCACAAAACTTGAACCAAAATGTACATTTATTTTTTTTTTCTGATTTTACAGTATACGCCTTAGGGTGTAAATGAGGTGGCTCCAAAAAAGTGCTTTTGTGTTGTTCTCAATCATGTAACCTGTAACTGAGTACAATTTTGTGTTGATACGACAAAGCAATCAAAATGTAAAATAGCATTACAAAAATACTTTAAAACATAATAATTGTACATAAGAACTAATTACACATGCAAATACTACAATGACTAAAGGTATGCTCTCTCTCCAAAGCATGCAGGCATGAGTAACAAGACCTCATTCAGTTCCATTAAGTGTCATTTGAGCCATCAATGACATTTGATTCATGTACTTGGCACCATATCCTGGGGGCCAATTGTAATTAGGGTGAACGATCCTCTCTGCCCATATTTGGATGACTTCCACCTCTGGTTGCTGCGATTTGAATCCTAAAACGATTGGTTTAGCATTCCATGACGCTGGACAATGTACTACATAACTTCCGATAAAGTCATCTGATCCAGGTAAGCTAACATGTTTTGGCCATCTCTTCACATGAAACATGTATGTCAAAAGATATATACTTAGCTATTACATATTACTAATATATTACATATATATATATATATATATTTTTTTGCAAGTAAAACAAATAGGCTTGTTGTATTCTACACTTGAGAACTGTCCAACAACATAAGACACGTCTGTTTGATCAGTTTGATGTTTTTACCAATTACAATAATATGTACAGTGCAAATATTTTAATAAATTTACAAAAAGGAATATTTCAGACTTGTCTGCAAATTTCAAAGCACTTGTTTAGTTTTGGTCTAATAACTAGCTTTTAAGCTTTAAAACAATACCTATTTTGTGATAGTCAAGACTAATAAAAGGTAGTTAAGATTTTGATAATATTTTTTTCTTTCTCAGCAGGCCCAAGCTTAAAGGGTTAAATACAAAAGTGTTAAACCGGAAATTAACTTTGCTCCCTATGACAATACTTTTTTAAATGAGCCTGTAGATTACTGGATTGTCTGAAACTCTTCCAACATGAAGTGCAGTGGTATGGCTTCTCTCCAGTATGCACTCTCTCATGAGTTTTTAGGTTATATGATTTAACAAAACTCTTTCCACAAAAAGAACATATGCAAGGCTTGTCATTTGTGTGAGTTTTCACGTGTGCCTTTAGATGTGATGTCCGAATAAACGTCTTGCCACAATGATCACAGTTAAACGGCCTTAATCCAGAATGATATTGCAGATGAACTTTGAGATGGCCTGCTTGTGTGAAACTCTTTTCACACTGATGGCATGTGTAAGGCTTCTCTCCAGTGTGAATTCTCAAGTGACATTTAAAGTTTCCTCTATCTCTGAAACTCTTGCCACATTGAGGACATGTGAACGGCTTCTCTCCTGTGTGAATTCTCATGTGACGCTTAATATCTCCTTTTTGTGCAAAACTCTTTCCACAGTAACAGCAGGTGAAATAATTTTTGGCTCTTATTCTTTGAGATCTTTGCTGTGTAAAATTCTTTTCAGTCTTTGAGCCACTAAAAGATTCTTCATCAGTCATGAAATTCTCAAATGTATGATACTGATGGTGTTTCTCCTCCACGTCATTTGGTTCTTGACTTTCTTCTTTTATTTTTATCAAGTCTAAAATGAACATAGTAAATTGAGACAAATGTGAAAAAATAAATACAGTTGTACCCCTATTTAATGGCAGTAAGCAACAAAGGCCAGTTATCTACTTTGAGATCTATGATATGTTGAAGGTTAGTTTTTTCTTTCTTACGTAGATTCTGGAATTATTTGTTTGTAAAATTCTAACTATAATTTAACCACTTCTATTCATTTTTAACTACAGCTGCCAGGTCTAGTGATCTATAAGAAGCTATGAATCATCAGAAGCTTCAATCAGAAGCTGAATGTTTCTCAACAGTCATTATGAAGAATCAAGTATGGACACCAACCTCTTTGTTCCTCAGTATCTTCTTGTTTCATTCTGCATGCTTCTGTAATACTGATGTCTTCAGTCTCCTCTTTAAACTCCTCTTTAACAAACTTCATTTTTGCAATAAGTAGACTTCAGTAGTTACACTTGGAGTTGTTTCTCTTTATATACAACCTTTTTCTTTCTTCACTTTTTCAGATGATGGAAATAATCACAGCATTAATTGGTGAATTGCCATGGAAATGGTCTTCACTCCAGAGGTGAATCACGATTGTTGTGTGGTATGGAAGAGCAGCTCTGCCAAAAAAGGGACCAAATTCCTTAATTTTTACAATAACACCTTTTTGAAGGAAATGCCATTATGCTGTTTACAATGTATAACCATAGCTAGGCAGTGAAACATTTATGTATTACACAAAGAAACTAGACTTCATGACCTTAAGAATGTAAGCTTAGCTGTGTGTCAACCAAAAGAATGTAACAAGGTGGATGCAATAATATGGGTAGGGATTATTTCATGCAATGCTAAAAATGACTAACTGCTTAAAGGCAGAAGTTGGGTTAAAAAGCGGACATGTAGTTTATTCTACACCTCAGAATGACCTAAGACCTTGATGACCACTATTGACCCATTTCATGTGACGTCACTCTATGACCATACTGCCATGTTTGTGACCAAAATTCTATATACCTTCAATGTGGTGCACTGTTGGATGTGGCAAAATGTTTGTTTCTATTTATAAATCTTAAAAAGAGACACTGCTGTTTACTAACCAGAGCCAAAATATAATTTTTCTTTCAATAAAGTTTTATCTTTCAAGTGATGCTTCATTTCGACCACAGTCAAGCAGCAATAAAGGGGGAAAAGCAGGGATAAAACACTTGTTGGTTTGTAGCGAGTGTTTGTATCTTGCTAGCCTGCTTAGCATTTCTTATCCTTATACATTCATCATTTTATCCTTTGCCATTTTACTGCGTGCTTCTGGTTTTTCCGCTTTTCTACTGTTTCAACCGCATGTATTTTACCACGCGCACGTTTTCCCTCTTTTTTTCTTTTTCCCCCCGCTTGTCTACATCTCGCGTCTCGACTGTGTGCATTAGTTTTCTCCACTGTGTTTTACACAGATTATTGCATCAATCTCAAACCTCTGCTGATCAGGAACCCCATCGATCTCAAACCCTTGCCGTTCAAGAACCATAACAACAACAACAACAACAAAATCAAACAATTGCGGTAAGTCATGGCATCCGCTCATGTTATTTCTTCCTGCATTGCATGCCACATATTTACTATAGCTTCTTCTGTCAGCAGTGAGGGATTTAAATGTGATAAATGTAAGGAATTATTCAGGCTGATGGAGAAGGTTAATGACTTAGAGACAAGCATCCGAGTGCTAGTGGAGATCAGTGAGAAAGAGAAGTTGGTAGATACTGTTTAGGATGAGGGTAGAACAGTGAGCAACACACAATTTGGTTCCGGCTGTGGAGCTCCTGCAGCAGGGCGTTTGGATGACGTCTTCGCTCAGCAAAGGGACACCTCTCTCCCATTCTTGTTAGGGTTTCCAATCAATTCTCCCCACTCAGAGATGCACCCACTGAGAATCATGTTGAAAGAGCCTTTCCCCCCCCCCCCTTTTTCTCCCAATTTGGAAAGCCCAATTCCCAATATGCTTTTAAGTCCTTGTGGTCACGTAGTGATTCGTCTCAGTCTGGGTGGCGGAGGACGAATCCCAGTTGCCTCCGCATCTGAGACCGTCAACCGTGCATCTTATCACGTGGCTTGCTGAGCGCGTTGCCACGGACACAGCGCATGTGGAGGCTTCACGTTCTTGGAGTCAGACCAACTGTGGCAGGACCAACTCATCACCATAATCATAGGCTAGATTTTATTTTGTTTTATGGAGTTGATGAACTATAGAAATTCTACTGCAGAGCGATGACATCTCAGATCATTACCTCGTTACTTGTTTGCTGCGATCAGCTAATGTCACTCAATCTACACCACTCTTTCACTCAGGTAGAACTATTCTTTCGACCACTAAAGATAGCTTCACTAATAATCTTCCAGAATTGTCTCACATACTCAGTAAGCCAAAAAGTCTATAAGAACTTGATTTGATATCAGAAAATATAAATACAGCCTTCTCTAGCACTCTTGATAGTGTCGCCCCCCTTTGATTTAAGAAAATTCAAGAAAAATGCCCCGCACCATGGTACAATGATCACACTCATGCTCTCAAGAGAGCAGCTTGGAAAATGGAGCACAAGTAGAAGAATACGAAATTAGAGGTATTTCGTGGTGCATGGAAGGATAGTGTATGTAGCTACAGACAGGCACTAAAAGTTGCCAGGCCAGCATATTTTGGCAAACTCATTGATAATAACCACAATAATCCTAGGTGTTTATTCAGTACTGTGGCAAAATTGGTTAAGAATAAAGCAACAGCTGAACCAGATATTCCCTTGCAGCACAATAGTAAAAACTTCCTGAATTTCTTTACTGATAAAATTGAAATAATCAGAAATAAAATTGGAACTATGCAATCAACTGTCACAGAACCTCAGAAAACAGTGTCTCACGACTGTCCTCCCAAGCAACTTCAATCCATCGCTGTCATAGTTCATGAAGAGCTAACAAAATGTATTAAAAAAAATCAAAAGCCACAACATGTATGTTAGACCAAATACCAACTAAGCTCTTAAGAGTTATTCCCTGTAATCTCAGAACCTCTTCTTAATATTATTAACTCCTCGCTATCCTTAGGACATGTCCCAAGAAACTTTAAATGGCAGTTATTAACCGCTTAATAAGAAGCCACAGCTTGATCCTGGAGAATCTACCATTTATGTCGAAAATACTAGAAAAGGTAGTGTCCTCCCAACTATGTCAATTTCTACAGAGAAATGGTATATATGAACAATTTCAGTCAGGATTTAGGCCCCATCACAGTACAGAGACTGCACTTATCAGAGTTACAAATGACTTGCTCTTATCATCTGATCACTGCTGCATTTCTCCTATAGTACTTTTAGATCTTAGTGCTGCCTTCGATACGATAGATCACAATGTTCTCTTGATAGGCTGGAGAATTATGTTGGTATTAGTGGACTTGTATTAGCATGGTTTAGGTCCTATTTTTCATGCCGCTACCACTTTGTATGTGTAAACGAGAAATTGTCAAATCAAACAAAAGTATGGAGTGTCACAGGGATTGGTTTTAGGGCCTCTGCTTTTCCTCTAATACATGCTTCCCCTGGGAGCTATTATCAGGAATCATCAAATAAGTTTCCACTGTTATGCTGACGATACCCAACTTTATATCTCTTCTAAACCCAATGAAAATTCACAATTCTCCAAATTAGCAGAATGTATCAATGAAATCAAAGATTGGATGGCCAGAAGTTTCCTTCTACTCAATTCCAAATTAGTACTCAAGGTACTAATTACCTCTAAAAATAAGCCACTAAAATATAATTTGACTCGCAATGGATGTAGTTACATTGTCTTCACAGCTAAGAACTTGGGTGTTATATTTGATACCAGTCTGTCTGTTGAAAATCAAATTTCCAATGTTTGTAGAACAGCATTCTTCCACCACAGAAATACTGCTAAGTTACGACACATGCTCTCTGTTGCTGATGCCGAAAAACTAATGAATGCGTTTATGACCTCAAGGCTAGATTATTGTAATGCATTACTCGGAGGATGTCCAGCAAGTTCAATTAATAAACTTAACATTTTTTCAAAATGCAGCTGCCAGAGTGCTGACTAGAACCAAGAAAAATGATCATGGGGCCTGGGTAGCTCACAGAGTATTGAGACAGACTACCACCCCTGGAGTCGCGAGTTCGAATCCAGGGCGTGCTGAGTGACTCCAGTCAGGTCTCCTAAGCAACCAAATTGGCCTGGTTGCTAGGGAGGGTAGAGTCACATGGGGTAACCTCCTCATGGTCGCTATAATGTGTGGTTCTCGCTCTCGGTGGGGTGCGTGGTGAGTTGTGCATGGATGCCGCAGAGAATAGCGTAGGCCTCTACACGCGCTACGTCTCCGCGGTAACGCACTCAACAAGCCACGTGATAAGATATGTGGATTGACGGTCTCAGACATGGAGGCAACTGAGATTCGTCCTCCACCACCCGGATTGAGGCGAGTCACTACACCACCACGAGGACTTAGAGCACATTGGGAATTGGGCATTCCAAATAGGGGAGAAAAAAAAAAAAAAAGAAATATGATCATATTAGCCTAATTTTATCATCGTTATCATAGGAGGGGTAATCACTGGCACGCCAGCAACGGCATTCCAATCTACATCTTGATGTAATCCTTCCTCATGATCACGCAGCGTGTTTTCATCAGCTGAATGGGAGACTAAACAAAAAGTTTAAACGAGTCTACAGTATACCCAATAGACTCGTGCAGTGCGTGCAAGCCATTCGCGCATCACGAGCCAGCAGAGCTTCACTTTCGGTTAACCGCGCGAGTTAATGCGCCCGCTGTGCTTCGGTCAGGCTGCATGGATGACAGCCTACATTCTGTGTTTTATTTGTTTCTTTTTCCTTTCAGAACAACATGTGATGTAATAAGGAAAACACCACTATTCATCTGTGAGGTTTCCAACCCAGCATACAGGTACACCCTCCTTAAACCATAGTCACACTCAAAACTACATTAAATTATTAAAAGAGAAAACATAAAACATAAAAATCTGAGTCTATTCAAAATCTAAATTAAACCTGGAAATAAAGTTTTAGGATTTTGCAGGTACGATTCAGGGTTAAATAGTTGATCGGCTTGTGATGCGTGAATGTCTTGCACACTTTAATAGTGTTTAAGCTCCCATTCAGCTGATGAAAACACGCTGTGTGAACATGAGGAAGGATTACATCAAGATGTAGATTGGAATGCAGATGTGAAACACTTAATATAAATCAAATAGCCTGCTCCTCTCTCACTGTTGCTTGCAAGCTATGATTACGCCTCTATGTGATTTTGAAAAATATACATACATAATATAAGAAATAGTTATGATTCCACACAATTCCGTGAAAACTTGTGACATTTAACTGTGTTAACTCATTTTGTACAAAAGGACACGTTTTCTTTCATTAAAGAACTTTCAAAAGATGCTCTGTGAAAATTCACATGCAGGATCATGATTATATCATAATCATCAGGTTTTGCACAAATTTTCACTTTAACTGTTATGCTGATAGTATAATTTGAAATGAAAAATAAACGTTTAAATTAGAAAAATGCAAAATATAAACATTTTCACAAGTTTGGGGGGGGGGGGGGGGTCCTTGGCACAGCCATTGACCAGGAAAATAAAAAATGGCACTCCATGTCTAAAAGGTTGCCGACCCCTGGTCTAGCTCCGCAGTACTTAAGTGACCTTCTGACACGCTATATTCCATCACGTTCATTATGATCACAAAATTCTGCCTTGTTAATAGTTCCTAGAATATCAAAATCCACAAAAGGAGGTAGATCCTTTTCCTATTTGGCTCCTAAACTATGGAATAGTCTCCCTAACACTGTTCGGGACACAGACACACTCACTCAGTTTAAGTCTAGACTAAAGTCTCATCTATTTAGCCAGGCATACACCTAATTTAGCCATCAACTCACAATTAGGCTGCTTTAGTTAGGTCTGCCGAAACCAGAAACATCTATCATGATCTATAACTCTGCATAAAATTGAATGGCATCTACACTAATATTATTCTATTTGTTTCCATGTCTCAATATCCTGAAGTTACCAGAGCCGGCCAGATCCAGCTTCATTCCTGCTTGGTGTCAGACTCCACTGTTACGTGTTGCTGAGTGATGACGACAAACTACAGCCGGAGTTAGCCAGTCTTTTACGATTGACTTCAGAGGATGAACTGATGCCAACTCCAATTGTAAGACATCGGATTCTTCATATACCACTGCCTGAACCTTGGACTTAGGATGGGCCCCACTGAACCTCACCGAAATGACTTGCCGGTTGAACTGCGATGCACCTTATTAATCTCTGCCTGCATCACCTTTGTCTATTGATGCACTACACTCTTGAAATGGAATACATAGACTATCATTGAATTGCCAACAAAAACCTTCATCAGCCAACTAACAAAGGACAATGCATCTATGTGAACTTCTGCCATTAATCCAGTATGGACTTTAATGCATTAGTCATTAATTTTACAGTTCATAAAAAATATTTTTTTAAACACTGGACCTTAACACTTACTTAGTTTACAAATTAGCCATGACTTGCACTGCACACAAATAACTAATACTGGCATTATATTCATGTTGTTTAGCCAGAAGAGAACTGACAACTTATGTAACCTACATCTTATTGAGTTTTGTGTTCCTTGCCACAGTTGCCTTCAGCTTGCTCATAGGGGTTCTAAATACAATTATTATTTTATTATTATATAAATTTACAATCATATTTAATCAAACTACACAATGATCACTCTAAGACATTATAGATATTACAGTTTAATTTTCTGTTAATGTATGATTTTCTGTAAAGCTGCTTTGAAACAATATGTGTTGTGAAAAGTGCTACACAAATAAAAATGACTTGACATGAGCAGCAAAACCATGTCATCTGTAAAGAATGCCATAAACAGGTTGCATCCAAAAGTGGAAGCACTTCAGATCTCTTCCACCATTTACAACAGCGGTATAAACTGCAGTATGAAGAGTGTGTTAAACTTTGTGGTGCTGCTGCAACCCCGGCGGTGAAGCCTTTGCAGCCCGTAAAGTCTTCTGCCCCGAAACAAAGCGCATTGCAAGCTTCATCTGCCATCTCACATGTATCTTTGTCTTACAACTGAACATTTAGTACAAAGATATATATCGTGTATCGCTATTCAGCTTAAAAATACAGAGATATGATTTTTGGTCCATATCACCCAGCCCTAATTCAGATAACCGCTCTGTACATTTGTGGTGAGAGAATATCATCTCAGAATGCTATTCTGAGACGCGGGTTAGCGCTATTTTGGCAGCACAAGGGGGACCTACACAATGTTAGGCAGGTGGTTTTAATGTTGTGGCTGATTGGTGTATAGGCTAATTGATTATTAGACATACATAATTATATTATACAGTACTGTGCAAAGGTTTTAGGCACTTGTGAATAATGATGCATAGTGATGATTTCTTCAAAAATAAGGCCATAAACAGTTTTATTTATAAATTAACATCATACAAAGTTCATTAAACTAAAAAAAGCTAAATCAATATTGGGTTTGTTTGACCACCTTTGCCTTCAAAACAGCACCAATTCTCAAAGTACACCTGGACACAGTTTTTCTTGACTGTTGGCAGATAGGATGTCTCAATTGCTTCTGTGTCTTCATGTTATCCCAGACTGATTCGATGTTCAGTGGGGGCTCTGTGGGGGCCATACCTTCTGATGCAGGGCTCCCTGTTCTTCTATTCTATTCACAAAAGAAATGTTTGGGAGTCTAAAATGTTAAATTTACTACTGACACACTAAAGCTGAAATGTAAATAACCATCTTAAGAAAAAACAATTTGTGAAACATTTTATGTTCCAAAGACTTTTGCACAGTACTGTATATAAATGTATATCTAGATATACATTTATTTAAATGTATTTTTTATACTATAAAAAAAAAAAGTATCTTGAACACTGTATATACAACTGCATACATTTTAACAATCTTAACATTATATTAATTGTATTAAGTGTAATTTTGCAATTGTCTGGCAGGTGTCTGCACAAGGGGAGCTCTTTTATGAATACCACAAATCTTTTTTTGCCAAAATCAGCTATGTACATCCAAAGGTTCAATCGAAAACTTTATTCATGGAAAAAACATGACAAATAAGCCACATGTGTTTATAACACATGTAACGTTATGCTGTTTACAAATAAACAGCTTTTAGTCTGTGAGTTAAACAATAGATAGTTTTCGATTATGTCAAACACACCCCACTGCTATGATAAGGGTAAGCACTGCATTTCTCCAGTACCACCAACGAGATAAAGAAATTCAAAACAATGTGACCACGAAGAAGATGAGAAGATAAATATGAAGATAAATTTAAAGGAGCAATATGTAACATTGACATCAAGCGTTTAAAATGTGTACTGCAGTCCAAATTCAAAATATTGGAGAGAGTTGTCTCCCCCTCCCCCCCCTCCCCAGACTCGAAGCTCACGCTGGTTGCCAGGTTGAGGACACGCAACAGGAACGGGCAAACTGATAATGGCAAGCGACGAGCCTTACACTGTAAGTTGATCAGCTAATGTATACGTTTGCAATGTTTTTATTGTTTGCAAATTATATACCCGCTCATGTGGATTTTTTATAACTCTGTCTATGTTAGCTAGATGTATTGCTGGCTTCCATGGATGCAGCACGCTGTGTTTGCCCACTAACTTGTTTCAAATCTGGCAACCCGGGGTGTCGAAATACTATTGGGAAATGGGCAGTGAGCGGGATCACACAGGCCAAAACGCAAACAGAAATTCCGGCCCGGAACAGACATTTAAAGTAGAATATTGTTTTTGGAGAAGCCAGTATTTCAACTTAGCTTGTTTCCTAAATCTGATAACATATTATGATAATTTTATGCTTTACAGTACAGTAAATATTTTACATATTGCTCCTTTAAGTGGTCGATTGTAAGAAAATAACTTTTAAGAAAAAAACTTCGTCTTGCACGTGCATTGATAGCCTCACTTTATGCACACTGTTAGAGCTTTCACACGTCAGGAACTAAAGACATTCAAGTCTCTAGAATCATGTCATTATTTTTGTGGATTGGTACTGGACATTAGTTTACCGGTGGAAAAGAACAATCGAGAAGATGACCGCATTAGTGCCACCGCAAAGGTATGTTATCAACATTAAAACTATAGCCATTTATAAATAATACAGCTTCTTGCAGATTTAGGTAAACTTTATATACACAAATTCTACTCAGTACACATAAGGACACAAAATATGGACAATGTATTTGTAAACCAGAAGTCACTGAGCTCAAAATAATGGTCAAATATTTCTCTGAAATATTATTTTTATCTGTTTCTCAGGTTCAACACCTGCCATGAGATTCCCCTCCCTTGTTAATGAGTTGTAAACTGTTTTATTATAGATTTAGTTTCACTGTGCTCCTTGAAACAACCACACCGTCTTTTTCCAGAGCAGCCTGTATTTCTCCTGAGGTTACCTGTGGGTTTTTCTTTGTATCCCGAACAATTCTTCTGGCAGTTGTGGCTGAAATCTTTCTTGGTCTACCTGACCTTGGCTTGGTATCAAGAGATCCCTGAATTTTCCACTTCTTAATAAGTGATTGAACAGAACTGACTGGCATTTTCAAGGTTTTGGATATTTTTTTATATCCTTTTCCATCTTTATAAAGTTCCATTACCTTGTTACGCAGGTCTTTTGACAGTTCTTTTCTGCTCCCCATGGCTCAGTATCTAGCCTGCTCAGTGCATCCACGTGAGAGATAACAAACTCATTGACTATTTATACACAGACACTAATCACAATTTAAAAAGCCACAGGTGTGGGAAATTAACCTTTAATTGCCATTTAAACCTGTGTGTGTCACCTTGTGTGTCTGTAACAAGGCCAAACATTCAAGGGTATGTAAACTTTTGATCAGGGCCATTTGGGTGATTTCTGTTATCATTATGATTTAAAAAGGAGCCAAACAACTATGTGATAATAAATGGCTTCATATGATCACTATCCTTAAATAAAAGACAGTGTTTTTGCATGATCAGTCATATTTTCAAAATCAATGCCAAAATTTCACAATTTCTGCCAGGGTATGCAAACTTTTGAGCACAACTGTATATTGGCGTTTCACTCCATAGAGTGCGAAGTATTCAGCAACACTGATGCGATTCGTGTGGCAGCCTCTTGAGAGTGTGATTCACACCAGATATCCTAAGAATATTACTGAACTACAAACAGCTTTATAAGAAGGAATGGTACAAAATTCCAAAAAGGCTGAAGATCAGATCCAATTTTATGAAATGTTTTCCAGAAATCCAAGGGTTCACATACTTTTTCCTGCAATTGTATGATCATGCCATCTTCAATAAGAAAAAGATTTACGTTGAATAATAAACACGGACGCTGCTTCATTTTATTAGTCATTTAATTGTAGGAGAACCTCATAGAAATATTTGGTTATTGTACCATCTTGTACTGTTTGAACATGTTTGCACATGCACTTTATGTAGAAATGTGTAGGTCTTTTAGTTCTGTGTAGTCTCATGTAGTTCTGTGTTTGTTTTATGTTGTTTCATGTTGTTTTTATGTAGCACCATGGTCCTGGAGGAACGCCGTTTTGTTTCACTGTGTACTGTACTAGCTGTTTATGGTTGAAATGACAATAAAAGCCACTTAACACACTTGACTTGGTTCCACAGCCACCGCAGCAATATCGTATATGCTGAGGAAAAAGTTTAAGATCAAAGCAGGTCAATGGCTTATCAGATCTTCAGTGTGAGAAGAAGCTCATTGGTCACGAGAGTTGAGTTGTTGAAGCCGTTAACACTCCCCTGCTAAGACTTTTCATCTTACTTTTTCTATATCTCTACAGTTTGTTTTAATGTTACAGGTCCTGTGATTTTATAACTACAGCCACCAAATCTGATGAACTGCCTGGAGCTTTGATACTTTAATGTTCCTCAGCAGTCATTAAATAAAAATAAAGAGTGGGCACAAACCTCTTTGTTCCTCAGTATCTTCATTCCTCAGTCTGAATGGTTCTGAAATACTGATGTCTTCACTCTCCTCTTTAACAAACATATTTTCAGGGGTACTTAAGTAGGTTCCAGGGGGTAGTTGGTGTTTGTTTTTCAACCTATAAAAAGAGAAAATACGACTTAATATTAGGGCAGTATATAAATTAAAATAATTAATCATGATTTTTCAAGGTAATGCATTCAGTTTCTCTTTAATATAGACACCAGTCAGATGTCCAGTGCAGCAGTGCTCTTTACTTGTCTCACTCGCTCTCTTCTTCATAACATTACAACACTTTATCTATACTCCTTCCATCACACAAGCCAATCAATAAGTAAATTATGAAGTAACAAACAGATATTCTATATTTCTCAAATTACATTAAGGCGCAAAAGAGGTTCACAAAAGACATATCTTCAAACACAAATCTGCAATAAAAAAAAAAATTAACCACACTTTATGGATCTTCACATAACAGGTGTTTTGTCCTCTGATATATATATAGTACTGTGCAAAATTTTTAGGCACTTGTGAAAAATGTTGCATAGTGAGGATGTCTTCAAAACTAATTACATAAATAGTTTTCATTTATCACTTACAGTGCACCCGGAAAGTATTCACAGCGCTTCACTTTTTGTTATGTTACAGCCTTATTCCAAAATGGATTAAATTCATCATTTTCCTCAAAAAAATACCCCGTAATGACAATGTAAAAGAAGTTTGTTACAAATTTATTCAAAATAAAACTAAATAAAAACAAATTATCACATGTAAATAAGCATTCACAGCCTTTGCTCAATACTTTGTTGAAGCACCTTTGGCACCAATTACAGCCTCAAGTCTTTTTGAGTATGATGCTACAAGCTTGGCACACCTATTTTTGGGCAGTTTCTCCCATTCTTCTTTGCAGGACCTCTCAAGCTCCATCAGGTTGGATGGGGAGCGACGGTGCACAGCCATTTTCAGATCTCTCCAGAGATGTTCAATCGGGTTCAAGTCTGGGCTCTGGCTGGGCCACTCAAGGACATTCAGAGAGTTGTCCCGTAGCCACTCCTTTGTTATCTTGGCTGTGTGCTTAGGGTCGTTGTCCTGTTGGAAGATGAACCTTCGCCCCAGTCGGAGGTCCAGAGCGCTCTGGAGCAGGCTTTCATCAAGGATTCTCTGTACATTGCTGCATTCATCTTTCCCTTGATCCTGACTAGTCTCCCAGTTCCTGCCGCTGAAAAACATCCCCACAGCATGATGCTGCCACCACCATGCTTCACTGTAGGGATGGTATTGGCCAGGTGATGAGCGGTGCCTGGTTTCCTCGACATGACGCTTGCCATTCAGGCCAAAGAGTTCAATCTTTGTTTCTCATGGTCTGAGAGTCCTTCAGGCGGGCTGTCATGTGCCTTTTACTCAGGAGTGGCTTCCACTTGGCCACTCACCATACAGGCCTGATTGGTGGAGTGCTGCAGAGATGGTTGTTCTTCTGGAAGGTTCTCCTCTCTCCACAGAGAAATGCTGGAGCTCTGTCAGAGTGACCATCGGGTTCTTGGTCACCTCCCTGACTAAGGCCCTTCTCCCCCGATCGCTCAGTTTGGCCAGGTGACCAGCTCTAGGAAGAGTCCTGGTGGTTCCAAACTTCTTCCATTTACGGATGATGGAGGCCACTGTGCTCATTGGGACCTTCAATGCTGCAGAAATTTTTCTGTACCCTTCCCCAGATCTGTGCCTTGATATAATCCTGTCTCGGAGGTCTACAGACAATTCCTTGGACTTCATGGCTTGGTTTGTGCTCTGACATGCACTGTTAACTGTGGGACCTTATATAGACAGGTGTGTGCCTTTCCAAATCATGTCCAATCAACTGAATTTATCACAGGTGGACTCCGATCAAGTTGTAGAAACATCTCAAGGATGATCAGTGGAAACAGGATGCACCTGAGCTCAATTTTGAGTGTCATGGCAAAGGCTGTGAATACTTAGGTACATGTAATTTTTTTTGTTTTTTATTTTTAATAAATTTGCAAAGATTTCAAACAAACTTCTTTTACGTTGTCATTATGGGGTATTGTTTGTAGAATTGTGAGGAAAATAATTAATTTAATCCATTTTGGAATAAGGTTGTAACATAACAAAATGTGGAAAAAGTGAAGCGCTGTGAATACTTTCCGGATGCACTGTAATTCATACAAAGTCCAGTAAACATAAAAAAGCTAAATCAATATTCGGTGTGACCACCTTTTCCTTTAAAACAGCCCCAATTCTCCTAGGTACACCTGGACAAAGTTTTTCTTGGATGTTGGCAGATAGGATGATCCAAGCTTCTTGGAGAATTCACCACAGTTCTTCTATCTCAATTGCTTCTGTCTCTATATGTAATCTCAGACAGACATGAAGTTCAGTAGGGGGCTTTGTGGGGGCCATGACATCGCTTGCAGAGCGCCCTGTTCTTCTATTCTAATCTTTTCTATTTGCACAAGTAATGTTTGGGAGTCTAAAATGTATTTTTTCTAATGACACACTAAAGCTGAAGATATAAATAACCATCTTAAGACAAATGTTTTTGTGAAACATCTTATGTGCCTAAGACTTTTGCACAGTACTGTGAATATATATATATATGTATGATTAATCATTTAGCCCTACTCTCACTAAAATACTGTCTTAAATTAAATGCCAATTTTCACGAAATCTGAGATGAATACCTGAAACATACTAAAGGTCTGTTCACACCAACATCAAAACAATAAATTAAAATGATAAAATGAAGAAAAAACATTCTAATAAAGAGAAATAATAAATAAATAAACAGTATGTGGTGCTGTTCTAAAAAATAATGTATTCTGGTTCATTTGCTGTAACTGTTATGTTTTTTCATTGTTTTTGATGGATTTTGAGGAATACAGAATCTGTTGCATAAATCGACATCTGTGTGTCTATATTTATGCATATGTATTTTCCTATAAGTTCGATTCAATTAAACCAACTGCTCTATTTTTTAAAGTAAGGACAAAATGACAAGGCACAGAGATATAAATACACGTGAAATAATACTCATTTAAAAAGCACAAGAAAGCTAAATATGAGGTATAAAAAACACGGGTTTAAAGTCTCATAACAGCTTTTTATATGAATTTATTGCATATCTACCTTGATTTCAAAGGTTTTTTGTGTGTGACGAGTAAATCAGCACAGTTAAGAATACACCTCTGCCCTGTGTCTTTATTAGCAATACTTTACTATAAGTGTATTTTTTTTAATTTATTTTTTTTATGTATGGGGTATCCGCATAAGCAAAAAGAAAGCATGTATTAACATGCATTGAATTATTGTGTGTGTGTGTGTGTGTGTGAGAGAGAGAGAGAGAGAGCAGTTGAATACATGCATATACATACAGTGTCATGTTTATGCATATTTATAATACAAGCACATTATATTAGTGGACTTTCAAAAATAGAAACACGGTTTTTTTAATACTTACGTGATAAACTAGTGACTTCACTCACTAAATCTGCTTTAGTTTTGAATATTTCCATTGTGTGTTCCGAGAGAAACAATATTTACACGTGCAGATTTCAGTCAATCCCAATAAACTCAATCCAAGTTAAGTATCTTAATATGCATATGTAACATAAACAATGCAACCCGATTGGAATTGGGATGCATGTGCAGTTTCTAACGTTGTTTCACTTCTCTCGATTTCTCTACCGCTTAAGCATTCAGTGGCGCAGAATAATGACGTCACAACAT
This sequence comes from Myxocyprinus asiaticus, assembly GCF_019703515.2. NCBI lineage: Eukaryota > Metazoa > Chordata > Actinopteri > Cypriniformes > Catostomidae > Myxocyprinus > Myxocyprinus asiaticus. The sequence goes on from NC_059349.1 coordinate 6,928,980, forward strand.
TACCATAATCTTCTTTACTTTTCGGAGATTCGTATTCCACGTGCATGTCGCCACCGGCTGGACTATTGTGCAATCATGGTGTCTTCCTGCATGCAACAGCTCGTCCAGCTTCCACACAGAACCCATCACGATTCAGAGTGGGGCAGAGCATCATCATCAATACATTCTTTAAACCATATTATAAAACAGTTCTGGTCCTGGTACATATGCACACACCAACCTCAGCAGAAATGTCCCACCTTTTCTATTACCATTATCTTAAACAAAATTAACCCTCACCTCCCCATTCTTAAATATTATTTAATGAATACATAAGAACAAGAGATAAATGATAGTTCAAACACCAATTAATACCAAAAATAGGACGAATAAAAACATTTGCACAGTAAAACCCCAATAAATATTGAAAAATGGTGAGAAGAACAACAAAGAAGGCCTTGAACACATTAGTCATATGGCTTTAGAACAACATAACTTTCATTTATAGGTGAATTATCAGTATAAAGCTTATGAAAGTGCTGTGATAATGTGTGAGATGTGTAAATTCAGCACCTGCTATTCCATACAAACCTTAAACTGTGACAGTATTTCAAAGCCATAAAATGTTCATGGGTGTGTGTGTGTGTGTGTGTGTGTGTGTGACTGAACAAACCAATGTGTATAAGTATGTATAATGTATTTGACTGTATTACAGCCATAAAGTACTGTCACAGTTAAAGGTTTGTAAGGAATAGCTGAATATGTCAAAATGAAATCTAGTGTTTCTCGTTTGATTATACGGTTTTCAGTTATTTATCTAAGCATTAAATACTCAATGAAGGTAAAAACATTAATGTCTACATTAATGAACAACAATGAATTAAGTGAACAGGTGACTGTTATACTTCTCCGTTCAAACTTTCAAGTTAACAGCATTGTACAACAAACATCTCTAGATTACCAAAGTAATGAATCTACATTTTTCGATTTTTCAGTTATATCAACATGACACGATTAGTCTTTCAGGACACATCGGTACACAAACAGATGTTCTGACCGGTCTCTCAATCTTTTCAACATGACTTTTAGCTGCTTTCAAGTTATTCTGAATCATCTTTTGTTTGGATGTTGTAAGACCTTGGTTGCATCCGTTCGATCACAGTGCTTCACTGATTCCAGGTACTGGATTTGTCTTTGAATCTAATTTCATCACAAACATGTAGCTCAGGCAGAGGAAGAGTTCCTCTTTCGTAGTAGATTTTTGCATTGCTTTTTGTTGTTCTTTGTTCTTTCTCATCTTCTCACTTTCCCCTGTTTGATGAAGATCCTCTGTCACAGGTAAGTTAGAATGAAGATGTCATCCAATTAGGAGACAAGCTGGTGAGTAACCACATTTAAGAGTGTATTAGAGTAAGCAGTCCCATGTAAAAACTAATGCCACCATCTTCTGATTTTTGCATCAGCCGATTTACTTCTGCCACCGATTTTTCCTCAAGGCCACTGGATCAATGTGGTGTGTAAAAAGTCCTAATCTTTTGAAAAGGCTGTGAAACTGGCATTGGCAAATTGGGGGCCATTGTCTGTGAATACTCCGGCTGGAACGCCATGTCTAGCAAAGACAGACTTCAGGCATAGGATTACATTTTCTGCTGTAGTCATGTTTAAAACACACCTCTGAATACAACAAGTGGTAATAAGTGTCTATGAGATACCATGACATGTAAAGAGGCCTGTAACCACTTTTTGATTCGGTGTCTCTGGTACAGGATGTACAGGCTCTCTAGGACTGTTGGGTTGGTATTTGATGCAGGTAGGACATTTGGATATGATATTTATGATGCCCTGATTAATTCTTGGCCAATACATGAATCTGTGTGCTCCTCTTATTTTTACTCTTTTCAATCCCTAGATGCCCTTTGTGGATTTCGCCCAACATCTCTTGCATGATGCTTTTCGGAATCACTATTTTGTTTCCTTTGTATTCAGTGCCATCACTTAAAGACAGTTCAGCTCTACAGTTCCAGAATTCGCGAACAGTCTTGCTTTAACTCAGGCCAACCATTTGTCAACAGATTGTCTATTTACACTAAGTGCAAGTAGCTCATCTTGTTGGCAGAGGCTATTTACACTAACTCCACCCACCACTGCTCAGACCAAACTCAAGACAGCCATGACAGATTTATTCGGGGTCAACTGCTGATCAAATGAAGGTGGACGTATTTGAATTTTTCGCAATGGGGCAGAGACATTAAACTGGTTAACGGGTTACACATTTAGTGGATTAAGAGATTGCATAACTAAGTGACTATTTACGCTCCAATAGTCTGGTGGAAACACAGGATTTTACGACAAACTGCGCCCCCATGTGCAGCTCTAGTAGCTCTGGGTGAAACGACAGTATGTGTATGTGTTGTTAAGCTGGAAATCCAGGTTCGAATCCCACCCCATGACAAACTTTTTTCTCTGTCTCTACTCTTAATATTTCCTATAATACTATATAGTAATAAATAAAAGAGATTCCTCACAGTGATTTGGTCAGGAAGTTGAGAGAAGCATTTGATCCAGATAAAATTAACTGTGGTTTTACTGTAGTAACATTGTAGTAACCATGTGTTTTGGTGGAAACTATATGGTTCTGATGTACTAACCATGGTGTTATTAAAGTAACATGTTAATAGTAGTTAATAGTAAACATGTTTAATTTTGTGGTTACTATGATTTTACTAGAAAAATACCATGGTGACACTATGGTTACTGTAGTAAAACCATGGTTAATTTTTGTAAGGTAGAGTTAGGGGTAGGGGTTGGTGTAGGGTGTCTGTGGGACTCCAAATAAACCCAATAAAAATGCTGCAGTGATGCCACTATACTGTGTGTTTGTATTTAAATGGGTGTAAGAGTATCTGCCACTATTTGCACTAGAGTGCAAAGATGTTTTTTGATGCTTTTTACACTTAGTGCAAATAGCCTCTGCCTAATTTAAAATTCCAAAAAATAGACCAGCTGTCCCCATGAGATGACACATTTTTTAAGAAAACAATTTGCTGTTCTAAGAAACTGCTTTGTTTGCATGGTAACCAGGTGCTTCTAGTTACAAATCATAAAGGGAAATGGAAAAAGCACACATTAATCTCACCTGGGCCTCAGGAAGTTAAGAATGATTGGATATTTTCACTGTAAATCAATTCAAAAATACTAATTAAGAAAATGATTTTTTCCTGTCCCTAACCTTTTTGGTGTTTTAATGAATTTATGACTTTCAAACTATCAAGTAAACTGATTGAAGTTGTTACATTAAATACTGTACATAAATGTTGATCCTGAAATTAATGAATTATGTTCACAATGACAATTTTGGACCACACTTTTTTGAATGAGTCTTTAGACTACTTGATGAGCTGAAACTCTTCTCACATGAAGTGCAGTGGTATGGCTTCTCTCCAGTATGCACTCTCTCATGTACTTTCAGGTTTGATGATGTATCGAAACTCTTTCCACAAAAAGAACACACGTAAGGCTTCTCATTAGTATGAGTAATCAGGTGTACCTTTAGATGTGATGCCGCTGTAAATGTCTTGCCACACTGATCACAGTTAAACGGCCTTAATCCAGAGTGATACTGCAGATGAATTGTGAGATGGCCTACTTGTGTGAAACTCTTTCCACACTGATGGCATGTGTAAGGCTTCTCTCCAGTGTGAATTCTCATGTGATTCTTAAAGTGTCCACTCTCTCTGAAACTCTTTCCACACTGATGGCATGTGAAAGGCTTCTCTCCAGTGTGAATTCTCATGTGACGCTTTAGATCTTTTTGAAGTGAGAAACTTTTTCCACATTGAAAGCACAAGAAAGGCTTCTCTCCAGTGTGACGTTTTAAGTGAGTGTTAAGGTTTCTTTTGTGTTTGAAACACTTTTCACACTGATGGCAGGTGAAAGATTTCTCTCCAGTGTGAATTCTCATGTGACTCTTAAAGTTTCCTCGATCTCTGAAACTTTTTCCACATTGAGAGCATGTGAAAGGCTTCTCTCCAGTGTGAATTGTTATATGACTCTTAAGGCCTCTTTTAAAGAAGAAACGCTTTCCACATTGAAAGCATGAGAAAAGCTTCTCTCCAGTGTGACGTTTTAAGTGAGTGTTAAGGTTTTTTTTGTGTGTGAAACTCTTTTCACAATGATTGCAGGTGAAAGATTTCTCTCTCGTGTGAATTCTCATGTGACAATTTAAATCTCCTTTTTGCACAAAACTCTTTCCACACTGATGGCAGGTGAAAGGCTTCTCTCCAGTGTGATATTTTAAGTGAGTGTTAAGGGTTCCTTTTTGTGCAAAACTCTTTCCACACTGATGGCAAGTGAAAGATTTTTTGGCTCTTGTTCTTTGAGCTATTTTCTGTGAGAAATTAATTTCAGTCTTTGAGCAAATAAAAGAATCTTCTCCAGTCATGAAATTATCAAATGCATGATACTGATGGTGTTTCTCCTCCACATCATTCAGTTCTTGACATTCTTCTTTTACTTCTATCATGTCTAAAATGAAAAGAGTAAATTGAGACAAATGTACAGAAAAAAAAATAAACAGTTAAACACCCAATTAAATGCCAGTAAGCAGCAAAGTATCTACTTTATGAGATCTTTGATATGTTGAAGTTTAGTTCTTAATGTAGATTCTGGTATTACTTGTTAATCTGGTATTACTTGTTAACTATAATTTTACCACTTCTATTATTTTCCAACATCAGCTACCAGGTCTAATTAAGCTTTGTTCTTTAACAGTCATTATGAAGAATC